>NW_008824772.1:1618199-1622089 GCF_000699105.1 Pygoscelis adeliae
CCATGCGAGCATATGTGACCCAGAGGTATCTATTCTTCGCTTTTCAAGAATAAATGAAAGAGTAAATAAATGTAATAAAATTTCCTGGTCATAATCTTTGAACCATTTAGGTCCAGAAAGTAACATGGCTTGAATTTTATCTTCCCAGCCACATAACCACCAATTCATGTTTTTCTCTCTCTAGGACTAAGTAATATCATAGGGATCATTGTCTACATATCAAGCAATGCAGGTGACCCAAGTGACAAGCGAGATGAGGACAAAAAGAACCATTACAACTATGGTTGGTCTTTTTATTTTGGAGCCTTGTCTTTTATTGTGGCCGAAACCATAGGTGTTCTGGCTGTGAACATATATATTGAGAAGAACAAAGAGCTGAGGTTTAAGACCAAGAGAGAATTCCTTAAGACTTCTTCCAGTTCTCCTTATGCCAGGATGCCAAGTTATAGGTACAGGAGGCGGAGGTCCAGATCCAGTTCTCGATCTACAGAGCCTTCTCCATCTAGAGACATTTCTCCAGTTGGCATGAAGATAGCAAGCACCATCCCCATGAACGAAATTTCCATGTACACTCTTTACAGAGAGCCTTTGAAGGTTACAACGGCTGCCAGCTACAACGCAGACCAAGAAGCCAGTTTTCTGCAGGTTCACAACTTCCTTCAGAAGGAATTTAAGGAAGGACTCCATGTCAACATGGTCAACAGGAGAACGACACCTGTTTGAAGTACCTTCCTCCCTCGCGCTTTTTGAAGAAATAACGAAACAGAATGGATCTGTCATGAAAGAGAAGGAGCGATGTTAAAATACCCTCTCACCTCTTTAATTGTGGCATGTGTTGAGGTAGCAAGTGGAGATCCTCTGGACCAACATAAAGATATTACACGCTCGTAGCTTTTTTTTGAAGCTATTAGGAGTTTGTTTCTTTCAGTTCTTGATGTCACGAGATGAAGGCAGTTCATGTTCCTGCACTTTTGTGGTGTGTACAAAGTCTTGGAGAAACTGCAAAGGACTTGCCACCAGTGTGTTTTAAAGGATTACAGAAAAATTATTGTATGACTTTTTTTTTTTTTCTAATATTGAGATCCCTTAATACAAACTTGCAAATATGATTTATAACCAAGCGGAAGGATGAATACGAACTACTCATCAAGTGCGCCACTTTTCTTTGACATAGCATAAGCTTTGCCTCTTTAAAAAAAAAAAAAAAAGAAAAAAGAAAAAATATTTTTGAAGGCAACACTTTCTAAAACTGACCTGTGCTACTGAAACCGTAGAGCACCCGCGTACTGAGCATTACAGACTCCCTGATGAGGTGGTAAGGGGGTCTCCCATTTCTGGGCGTAAGGGGTCCCCTGGGGCAATGCAGGTGGGGGAGAAGAGGGTGGGTGCATCTTCAAACACCTAGAAAGGGAAGGATTAAAGTAGGTGGGACTTGAGCATATTTGCAAATATCATTTCTTGCCTAACATTTAGAAAACTTGAATTCTTATTTCGACTAGCCCTAGTGCCTGATCCGGCAAGGTGCTGAGTGCTGTCTGTCAGGAGCCCCTATAGACTACTTATAGCAAGAGCGAGAAGCAGAGCTGAGCCGGGGTGGCCCACGCAGGCGAAGCCGCCGGTTCCCTGCGACTGCATTCTTGTTTTCCTTACTGCTTCACAAGTGCAACACTAACGCTACTGGGAACTAAGATATCTAAGCAATGTGCATAAGAAAATGAGAAGCTAATACGTTCGGACTAGCAAAACTTCCTGCAGCGATGGGAACTGAGTGTTAACAGAATGGATGACAACTTTGTATTTTTTAAAATAGAACAAAAATAATCACCGTTTATGAGATATTTATTAAACTCTTTTTATTATGAATAAGTGCCGCATGGTGCAAAGTATAGTTGCTTTTAGATGGAAATGATGGTTCGACCTAATTTAATTTATTCTGTAATGATGAATCTACTTACGTGCAGAGAGCCCACAGAAAACTCTATGCATCACCTAAGAGGGGAACGAATTTGTACCCTTTGCTTCTGTATGTTTCTAAAAAAGTCTGAAATGTTTTTTTTTCTTTTAAATTCCTGCTTTCATTTTTTACACTTAGGCTTGGAATCTCAAAGCTCGAGGGCCTGACTCAAAGGTAATTTAATTTAATAGTACTCATGTTGATTTTAGCGACCACTCGACCAAGCCATATGAGAATGAGGTGCCCGATTCCCCTTGGATGAATTAGGTGCAGTGAGAGAGGAGCATCTAATTCCTGTAACTTCCTTTGAATATACCTGTCGTCTTTGCCCAGAAAATCTTTGCTACCGGAAGACTAGAGAAGTGGTGACAAGAAAAACAATCATGATTTGGAAAGCTCGGCTCACTGACGGTGGGAGATCTCAGCCAAACTCTTTAGTCTTAATTTATCCTGCGATGGCCACAGCGTCAGTGACTCGGTGGTGTTTTGGATACGAGGCTTTCAGCTAGTGGAACCAAGTCCTCCAGGGAAGTCCCGGAGGAGCTGCCTTAACATGCCAAAAAGCAAGTTGAACCCCTTCTGCCCCCCAGGTAAGCCCTGCTTAAGCCTCTCTCCTTGCAAGAACCAAGACACAATTCTCAATTTTAAGCGAAAGTCTTCCCCTAGTCGCTGTTAAGCTCTGCCTAGCCCTCAGCCTGGCAAAGCGACATCGTTATTTTGGTGGAGATGGATTGGAGCCTTCATCCCTGCTTATTAAGAGTTTCCATTCAGGTTAAAACTCTGCTGGGATCCTTTTTCAAACCTCTGAACTCTGAGAGCTAAAGCGAATGGAGCAATGGGAACGATTTAAAGTAGAAAATGTTGTGCTACTTTCTGTATCAACACACTATGGAGAAAGATGTTACACAAGCTTTTTAAAAAAAATTCAGAGGCAGACAAGAAAACTTTTTTACCTACTTTTCGGCTAGGACAACATAAGAGTTCTAAAATTATTAAAGTTCTTGATGAAAGGTTTTTTTTACAAGAATCTTTATGCTTTCAAACAATAAATTATTTCCTACTTTTTGAGACTTCGTAATATTAAAATACTTTGATTAGCTATGATAGAAGTAGAAGTTTGCAATGAAAAAAAAACCTTCTGTCTCATTAGTGTGTCATACTAAGTGCTAATTAATTTACATCTAATTATAGTTGATGTATTTTTCAAGTGCAATTTCCCAGAACTATTTGTTTCCCACTGTGTTAATAAACTAATAGTTAGAAAGAAGTCCTCATCCGTGTTTACTGTAATTAAGAATAAAACCATTCCCTTTAAAACCAGGAGTTAGATATAGGCTGTTTTGCTAAACTCATGTACATTGAACTGGAAGTTGACAGTGTGAGGTTTGCTTTGCGCCTTGGTTTTGTTCTTCTAATCGTCATTCTCCAGTGAATGTGTTTAACGCCAACCATCTGATTCCAGCCAAAGTCTAAGGCTTTTCGAGAGCCCAGGTCAGACCTGCAGAGGCACGTGCAGTATTTTTACACCACGTCGGCAAAAAAAGGCTTGCCGAGCATTTCGGGATGTTCCTCTTGGCCAGAGCCTCCTCCCCCAGAGCAGGGCTGGATTCAGCAGCTCTCCAAGCAAGAAGCCCTGCTTCTGTCTGAGCCAGAGCATCTGCTCCTTCTCCAGCAGGCGCCTTCAAAACACAGAGCTGGAGTGGGGAAGTATCCATGGGATGCTCATGGGATATGGGGTCTGGATGGGGAACAAAGGCACGGGGAGATAACAGGGACCAGAGCTTTCGTCCTGTGGGAGAACGCGGGCTGTGATTTAAAACTCACGGTCTATATCAAATTGCAGTGGAGTAATTTGTTCAACCAAAGCAAAAAAAAAAAAAAAAAGTGTTTTTTTTTAAAATTCCGGGAAAAAAAAACCAAAAAAAACCCACAAAAA
>NW_008824772.1:1622197-1647642 GCF_000699105.1 Pygoscelis adeliae
GGCTGATCTATCTGAACAGAATTAGGGTGTGCTCAGACTTTGAAACCACTCAGTGATAGTTAAAAAAAAAAAAATTCATCTGTTCTTCCACATCGCTCTGGTTTCCCTGGACAGCATCAAACACAAATTAGCCCCCATTTCTCAACAAGGCCTGCAGATATCATCATCCCATCATCAACAATAATCGGTCTTTTGGTATTATCCTATAACATACTGTAACAGCAGACCTAAAAAAAAAAATGCTATTGGATCAGATTCGATTTTCTGAGAAACAAAGTTTCAGGTGTATTGTCAGCTCTCTCTCCCTAGTTTCTCATACACAATAGGAGTAAAAGGAGAAATCACTTCATATGCCCGTACATCTAACAATAAACTATTTTTATATTTCTTTTTCTTTCTGTATGGATCACGTATCCACAAGGGCTAATATATCATGTCCCTTGAGGTTACTTTTCTGTCTGCAGTTCTAAAGTGTTTTTTCCACTGTGCTTCAGTTCTACTGATATAATCACAACCATGTATAATGTACTTAATCCTTACTTTTTAAATAAACCATTTTAAATGTATTCTTTTTTGTGTGGAGAAAGGTATATAGATTTTTAACCTGCAAAGTCTCTGAGCTGAGATTTCTGTGTGTGTTTTTTCACATTTCTACCTATTTTGATTGCAGCTGGGGATGTTACTGGAAGCCAATATGTCAGAGAAAAAAAATTCTTGTGGTCCCACAGACCAAGAATTCTCCAAGATAAGCTCTCTTCACAAAATTTCCAGGCATTTGGGTTGGAAACTAAGAAAAACCTTCTAGTTTCCAGCTTAAACTTGGCCCGTATGAGACACACTCTGGTTTGGGTGCCCGGTTTGAGACTGGTGTAGTGGCCAGCAGCACTGCAAATCACCATCAACAAAAATTAGCCAGTGTCTTCTAGAAAAGTCCTAGCCCCGAGCCTGTGCTTTGCCTCCACCTTTTGAGGTTGCATGTGAATTCGCTTCTGAGCATACTCCTCTCCCAGCTCGTGTTCGTTCTGCCTGCAGAAGGCTCGACCCTGCGTGCTGAAGCTCCACGAAAGCCTTGCTCTGACCACCACCATAAAATCCTGGCGGTACGAGCGGTGCCAGATACGGGTCGGCAGTTCAGCAGCCTCTCACCGCTCCCAGACATCCCGAACCATCCCTGCATCAGAGACAATATTTCTTCTTCAAATACCTCTTTTAACTTTACTTTCCCAGTTCTTAAGCCTCCAGATTGCCTTTAAAGATGAAGACCGCCTGCGTATCTCTATCTGCCTGCCTCTCCCCGTACGTAAGATCAATTGGCACTTCTGGAGGGAGGCAGGGGATTCACCTTTTCAAATGCCTCCGACACCCGGTAGTGAAGCCATTCAAAGCTCAAGGCCAAAGCTGGTTCCCTTGAACTAAAATAAGGCTCTTCCCACATTGCTGAGCAAGTCTGGGGGTCAATAGTGACCCCAAGAGCTCTGGCTGCCCTGCTGTGAACAGGGATGTATCAAAAAGTGATGTTGTTTGAGGGGGAAGCAAAGACAGAATCCTTAAGGCTTCGGAAAGTGGAAAAAGAGTCCAGCGAGGAGGATGTGGCATTTTCTTGGAATGAGAAAAATAACAAACATGGGAGGTGCCGAAAATAAAAAGGAATGAGGAGTGCTCTGCACCTGTCTGTGAAACAGCTCGTCTTACAGCCACCGCCGCCTCGCTTCACCAGAGCTAAAGGGATCGCTTACCGAAACAGCACACCCGGCACGGCGGTTGGTATTTTAAGAGAACGAAGCCGCGGATCAGACGCGTGGGCAGCGGCAGGGATGGCCAGCCTTGCCTGCGCTCCGTGGGGCTGCGGGGCTGGTGCCGCGGAGAGGCTGGGCTGCGTCCAGCGGTGCGGGGTCATATCTCCTTCTTCATACCCGTAAGAGTCTATTAAAAAAATTTAAAACACCTACCAAAACACACACAGACACACATTTTGCTCTCGCCTTCAGTGACAGCAGGATTTCAGCCCCAGAATTAGGGAGCTTTTGGAGGGTGCCACTGGCGGTACTCCCGGGTATCAGCTATGCAGAGCCAACCATGATCAGGGTGGTCTCACCGCACCAGGGCGATGCAGGCTCAGGAGCTCCAATATTGCTAAGGAGCTCCCATCTGAAGAAAGCTGTTCGCTGAAAATGCGTCTGAGCCGAGAGCAGGCCAGGTGCAATCTCCTCCGCTCTGGGTAATTCTCACCTGGGAAGGGTCTTCTGCAGAACATCGTTCTGCAAGAACGGAACAGCAGAATTTGGTTAATCTGGATGTGGTGAATATGGAGGCCGGTCAGTAAGAAATATAGGACAGTGCAAGCGCTGGGGAGCAGAGCCAAGCCAACGCCTCTGCTAGGGACAAAATAATGTAATAGTTGGTCTTGAGATACCTCCTTTAGCATTTTCTCCAGTAGAGAAACACTACTGCGTGTCGCTCACTGCTGCTAAAGTGCAACTAATTACAACCCTTCCTGCTTCCCAACAGGTCCTCATTAATAGTCTGTTTATATTTCATGTGATATTGATTTTTAAATGTGAATACTTGCCAGCTGATGCAGGGAGACTGCAGGAACCGTTCCTAGAGGATTATGTACCGTGGTCTTCTGGATGTGCAGGCAACCTCTGGGGTTTCCTTTAGTCCTTTACTCCTCCAGAAAGCAGTTTTGCTTCTGCGTTTGTCAGATGCCCACCCAGCCCACCAGCCCCCCCAGGGAGGGCAACTTCGCCTCCACACTGGGACAGAAATTCCCAGGCTGGGGACAGAGGCTCAGCCCATGGGCAGAGGAGCCTTTTGGCTCTCGCCACAGCGGTTGCAGGGGCCACAAGCCGTGATCACCAAATACCTGCCAGCGGTCCCCAAAAACACACCAAGCCTATGCTGGGAGGAGCGGGCAGCAGCACCTATGCAATACGGTTACATCAGCTCACGTAGCAAAACCACAGAGCCCGTGGGGAGCAATAACCCCACACAAAATAGTTTCTTTCCCAGGGACTGGTGGCTCTAGGTCACTTTTTTGGGGCTGGGGACAATGTTTCACCTCAGCTGCAGTAATGTGAGTTTCCAGGCTCCAGGGAAGGCGCCGCCGCTCACGTTGAAGCTCATTGTGTCTCGTTCACACTCCCAGCTCCGCTCTGCAGGGGAGGGGAGGATGAATTTTTCCCTTCTGATTTCACTTTAGTTGTTTCCTGAATATTATTAGAAAACTCAAAACAAAACCAAACCCTGAGGAATTTATCCAGATCGGAGTACTTAAATGAGAACAAAAAGTGTGATTCTTGCCAACGCTGGAAGAGACACAAAGACCAACACCAACAAAAAAATTAATGAGTTCCCACCCCTGCAGTCCTTGTAGGTTATAATTAGTCTAAAGCACGATCATTAGCACTTGCTTCCTCAGCAACCAGGACCTTGCTTTGTGCCCACGTTTGCAAACACACATTCACTTTCTCACACTCAACTTGCAGAGGACCCGTGGAGTTTGTAGCATCAAGGAAGCGAAGTCAGGATGCAGCTCCTAAGATCGACTGATGTCCAGTGAAATTTAGCAAGAGACTACTTCAAAGGAAAAGGCATTACATTTTTAATGCATTCCTTTTCTGGTTTAAAGTCTGTTCCCTTTAGGATTTTCCACTTTCATGAGAACTCTTGGTTCTGGTTTAAATGTAAGCAAGCCTCTAATATTTCTCCCAGACCCAACCCAGCATATCACAGTCCTCCGCAGGGCTGTGAGCATCTTCCTACAGATGTGCCTGTGGTCTCTGGTCTCTGCCTTGCCCCATGTCCCCAGCACCCTCCCCAGTCCCCTTCCCCTCCGGTTTCGCACCATGTACCTTTGCTCCTTCCCGTGACTCCCACCTCCCCGGCAGGACCAGGGCATCAGATGCCCATACCAGGTTCAGACACGTCACCCTGCTCCCCAGGGGTGTCTAAGCCAGCCCGGTCACAAGTCAAGCAGAGTAACGTTAACCCTTTTAAGTCATATTTCAATTACAATTATTTTGGATCAATATTTTTTAACTTACTCTTTGTTTTCCTACACTCCCCTTTCACCTTAACTCATGGCTTCATGTTGTCCTCATTAATTTGAGCTGACACCTCTGCACCTTTATTTTATCATCAAATTGGGGTGTTCATAAAACAGGACCGGAGTAGCTTTGACATTATCTTGACATGATAACATGATATTTGCAGCTTTCCACTGACATTTTTTTAACCATTGTTTTGACATTCATGTACTGTCACCCTCCTCAGTTTGATATCGCAATTGTAATGTCATCCCCACAGTGGCCTCTGCGTTGACATTATCATCAAATTAGCTTTTCGATCAGCTGAAATATCAAAGGGAAGGAGAGAGGTTGGCCCCAGCCCAGGCGATCTGGGTTCAGGGCAACAGAAGTGACTTCCGAAAGAGGGAAAGGATGTGGACTATGCGCATGGAGGAGAACCTGGACGGTGGGAAAGAAAGCGAGCACTCGAGAGGTTTTGCATTAGAAAAAAAATGGGCAAAAGGCACCAAAAAAAAAAAAAGACTACTCAGAATACTTCAGGTTGATTAAAAAATAATTATAATAAAAATAAACAATAAAATAAATAAGTCTGCTTATTTTGTCACTTTCTTTACACCACACTGCTCAGCTCTGGAGGGACGTCCAGCCCTGAACTCCTTGCAGAGGCTGCCGCGAGCTGAAGCTGTGGGTGTGCAGTTTGTGGGCTCTGGGGCTATTAAACTATTTAGGATCAGACTGAACTCGGGCCTGACGCTACTATAAACACAGATGTTTTTATAACCTAGCTGAAAAGTTAATCACCCTATTAATGCCTATTTCTGGGCATGCTGCACATCAAGAGATTACAGCCTTTGAACAGCGGCTGTAGCGACTCTGAGCGAGCGCCCATCCAGTCAGCTCGTGGGAATCCAAAACAAACCTGGCGGGCCGGGGCGGAAAGCTGAGCTCTGCCGGGCGCTCCTCTCGTTACGTGCATTAATAGCCTCCTCGCTGCGCCGGCTGACACAGCCCAGCAGCTGTCTGCGGCCGCCCCGCTCTCCCTGGGCAGCGCGGGGCTGACATTTGCAAACGCTCAGATGTGCCAGGATTTCGGGAGACCTCGCGAATCACCCGCCGCGCTCGGTCCGGAGCAGGATGGACCAGAGCAAACCCCTGAAGGTCCGGCTGACGTTCTCCGTGATCCTGGTTGGCGTCTCGCTCCTGTTTGCAGCCGTAGTGACTGACCACTGGGCCGTGCTGAGCCCCAGAGTGGAGGAATATAATGCCACCTGCGAAGCGGCTCATTTCGGGCTATGGCGACTCTGTATAAAGCGGATCTTTATGCAGGAGCAAGGTCCCAAAGTGAAGGGCTGTGGGCCGATAAGCCTGCCAGGAGGTAGGTGACCACCCACCAATGCATGGGAGAAAGCACCAGGCGGTCATGCCAGGCTTTGCTTAGGAGGTTGCAGGACATGGCAGAAGGAAAATAGGGTCCATGTTCCCGTGGCACTTAATTTGGCATGGGGCTGCATGGGGCTGTTTTCATGTCGGTCTGCAAACACACCTCGTTGTCATCCCTCTTGCTGTAAGAGTGCGCTGTGTTGCATTGCGCGTCTATTTGTGACCATATTTGAGTCTCCTGTGCAACGACGACAGTGGCGGGGAGAAAGGGAGGAGGATCGGACACGGTGGAAATCACAGAGTGAAATTGGGATAGAGGAATTTTGGCTGACATCAGCCAAGGGCCCCACAGCACCCAGGGACGCTGACGGCAGCGGCCAAGAAAGAGAATTTATGGGTCCACCATACGTAGCTGGATCTTTAGGATTTCCAGATCCATATAGCTACAAAGGAACAGCCTATTCACGGCTGGTATTATGTTATCTCCGAGCTATTTCAATAACAACCGTTCCTCAGGGCAGGGAGGAACAGGGACCCGCAGTACGTTTTGCCAACTTTCAAAAAAAAAAAAAAAAAGTTGTAAACTGAGTTTGAAGCAATTTCTCAATGACTTACTGAGCCGCCTCATCTCTCGGCGGAGGCAGCCTGGTCCCACACGTCTCCATCACGGGTTCCTCCAGTGCAGTCAGCAGGGAGGGCGGCAGGGGAGCAGGTACGGCTGCTTTCCAGGACGACCGTTACATTCCCGTGGTAAAAGGAGCTCATTATGTTTTTGCCGATCGCAAAGTCAGCGACATTCGCTCCGCATGCACTCACACACTCCCTCCGCAACCGAGCTACGCCGCTTTTTTAGAAGACTCACAGGGTACTGGATGCGTTCCAGAACAGAAATAACAGGATTGCCTTCATGTTAGACTCACTGCTTGAAATGAAATATATATGTTAACACGTATTTGAAAGTTCCCTATGAAAAATCTTACTGCCTGGGCTTACTGTATATTCCCTGTATTACTGCAATTCTTTATCTCTTTGGCCAAATTACATGTTCTGAAGAGAGAAGCTCAGCCTCAGCGTTCGGATCTGCCTCTAACCAAATTTGGGAGTGTGTCATCCGTATGCTTAATGTCTCTCGTGAAGGTACTTACGTGCCTGGAAACATATTCCTTATTGCCTTTCCTCGCACGCGGAGGAAAACTCCCACAAAAGGAAAAACAATAGAAATTGGTGGATAAACACCAAAATTGCACAACTGTGGGGTAAATATAGAACTCAAATATCCAGCTGTCTGCAAAAAGATTCACAGGCAGGGCAGCATGAAAGCAGCTATCATCTTTGACAGACATCAGCATGTGCTTGCACGGGCGTTGAATCACGTCCCAGCGCTGCCGTTCTGCCGGGCAGAGCGAACAACGGGGTGACGGCGGAGGGGCTGAGCCACCCGCCCCACCCCGGAGCTGGTTTTCCAGTTTTTAAAGATATTTGGGAATTTGGACGACATCTTGCGTCGTAATCAGCATCCGAGGTTTCAAAGGGTGAACTTCGCACCTCGATTATATTATAAATATTTTAATCCCCGTTTTACTCACACCAGGAACACAGCATGGGGTGGAGGCTGAGAGCACAGCCCCTGCGGATTCGGGCTGCTAAACGATGCTGCGTCTGCACGGCTCGCGTTAGATTGATTTCACACTTCTGGGAAGAGATGCCGGCAGGGAAACACCGGGGTTGTGAAACCTGCAGCAGTTGAGAAAATGTGAATGAACAAACGTGCAGTAAAAGAGCAGATGTGGGCACTGGTTTTCCTGAAAATCATGAGACATAACCAGACATTGCTGCCAGGACTGGAAAAGAAACATAAGAATTTACCACTGCATTAATAACCATTTACCAGTCACTCCCTGAGGAGGAAATGGATGGCATGATTAACATTATTTATTAGGTTTTGAGCTCAGCACAGTGCAAAATGGGGAGGATGACTTGGCTCGCAGTCCACAAAGCAGGGCTGTGATTTAGGCAGAGCTTTAAAATTTTACAGCGGTCTTCCGAGGA
Source organism: Pygoscelis adeliae (assembly GCF_000699105.1). Lineage (NCBI taxonomy): Eukaryota > Metazoa > Chordata > Aves > Sphenisciformes > Spheniscidae > Pygoscelis > Pygoscelis adeliae. Next base: position 1,629,658 of record NW_008824772.1, read on the forward strand.
TGTTGACAAATTAGAAAGGGTTCAGCATCCTGCTGTAAGAAATAAAAAGATCAGGGAGACGGCTGTTAAAGCCAGGCAAATTCAGATTAATACTGAGACATTTTTAACTGTGGTCAGTGGGCACCGGGGCAGTTTCCTACCAGCTGTGAACTGAGTTCGCCTTCGCTGCCGGTACCTCCAGCGTAGGTGTTGTCCTGCAAAGTGGGCTCTTGTGCGCCTGCAGGCTGGGCAGCTGCGGGGACGCTCTACAGCCTGCGTGTGCCACCAGCAGGTGAAATAGGTCCTTGTAAATACGGGAACCTGAGTTCCAGTGACTGGAGAGGAAAAGTGCTCGAGCAAATGGGTTATCAGCAGGGCTGTCTTGTTCCCCGTGTCCATGTAAGAGACTCGCTCTGCAAGACTGGTATGAAATTAAACTGTTTGGAGTTGCCATCTCCAAACCTCAGTGTGTGTCAAAGGCCTTCCCCTGGCTTGTTGGCCAGGGCAGAGCCCAAGGTCTGGCCCCCTCCACTGCGCAGCCCTCACCTTAACACCTCCCCTAATCACAGCAGCAGCTCCTGTCTCCCAAACTTAACACAAGTGGAAACCACACATTAAAATCCAGGTTTTTATAACCATCCAGCCTGACGCAAAACCCCACATGCTAGCGCCCATCTGAGGTTCAAGAGCAAGGTGGCCTCCAGCCCCTTCCCCAGCCTGTCACTCCAACGCTCATGGGTGACAGCTGCCACCTGAACCTCTGCATGCTCCAAACGCCTTGTGGCCTCTCTGCCCTTTCTTCCCCCATGAGGTCTCCATATTGCAGACCCCCAAGTTTCAACCATAGCTCAACGCGATTGCGTTTTGACTGCCTCCCACGGCTGCGGTAGCTGCCGTCCAGCCCCATGGCGGCAGGAGAGGGTGGCTCTGCACGAGTAGAGGAAAGATGAATTGGCCCATTCGCCCCCGCACAGCGGTCATCCGGGAATGGTGGATGTGAAGGGAAGGGGCCAGGAGGGCTGTAAGGGTGGGTGACCTGGAAGGGAGAGGACACCGTGTGATAAACCACGTTACAACCCTGAAGTTCACACCACAGAGCCCCTGGACTGTTCCTGGTGACCTCGTGGCAGAGGTAAAGCAATTAGGGGTGGAGAGAAACAAAGATTGCCACACGGTTTTCATCCATTATAAAACCCATTTTAAATCCTATCCATTATGTAAATGTGATGTGACACAAATGGGCTCTTCTCTTATTCATGGTTGCACCAGAGAGGCATTGAAGTGCCTCCATTCTCTTGAATAACAGGGAGCCTTGTTGAAACAGATATTCCCAGGTCAGCAGAGCACCAAAGCATCTTTAAAGTGAAAACAATATATCACTTTACCAAAAACAATCCAGTTATATTTTGCCAGAATAAATGCATTCTCCAAAAACACTTCCCCTAGAGCTAACCAGCTTCTGTGGTAACCCCATTTATTGTGCCTTGGCAGAGCTCTGCTATAAGCCACAAACACAGAGGCAGCTCCTTTTCCTGCAGACAAGTCCATCTCCAAAGGAAGGTTTTGTGTGCTGCCCCTCTGCCGAGCCTCCACAGACTGGATGGTGGACTGGGCTGGGCTGGTTTACCTGCAACGGACACGAAGCGGTGCTGTGTCCCCCATCACTCCATGTCTGGATGGCTTCACCTTGGGCTTTGTACAGTCAGCACGCCTGGGGACTCCTTTGAGTTCAGCCTTTTCGGAGAATTAATTAAAAGCCAAACCAAACAATCCAAGATGAAGTGTCCCAGTTTCATCCCATCTCCCTCCCCTCCCACAGGAGCCAAAGGATCCCCAAACTGGGATCGCCAGACTGGATGCTCAAGCCTCAGCCACCTCTCAGTCGCTGGCAGAGGCACGCAACCTCCTCTCTGGGGCTCCAAATTTGCAATTTCAGTCATAGAGGTCTGAGTTCAAATGTGTTTCCTCCAGTCGTTTGCAAGGATAATAAAGAACAGGTGAGGAGATGCCAGAGCTGAACATTAACCTAGTCTCCAGCAAGGAGAAGCTGCAGATGAAATAAAAGTCAGCTTATAAAACTAAGTAGATAAGAGCGTCTCAAAGAAATCTTCCACTAATGGGCCCAAAAATGCTGCTTTACAATTGCCTATCTCCTGGGAGAGAAAATAAATCCTCCTTGAATCAGTAACTCCAAATCTGCCATTTACATGACAGAAGAAAAGCCACAAGAACCAACAGGTAACATACAGCACTCTGGTATCCTCTTGCCACTAGAAATTAATGCTGTAAAAAACACGCCAAAATGCAGGACGTGTCTCCAGGCAGGACCCTGCATGGTCCTGCACCAGGGACCTGGCTCAGGCGACCTGTGCTGTAGCAGCATGTCCTGGCCCAGATGCTGGAGAGGACCATAAAGTCCTCCCAGACGTTCTCCCAGCATCTCCTGGAAATTGGTGCCAACTCTGTTATTTAATGGACAAGAGCTGCTGGTGTTAACCAAGTGGCACCTCACCGCAGGCAATGCCTGTATTTCGTGCAATCTTGGTGTGATTTCCCGGTCTGATGGGAGTCCAACCTGGGGTGCAGGAGGGGTGCTGGGGCAGGCGCCGAGCATGTCCTCTCCAGCCCAGCTCAGCAGAATAGCGCAATCAGAGCTGGCGCGGCTCAACGCGTCTCCGCGATTGCACCCTTCCAGCCAAATTCCTGGCGAGCAACTTGTTCTCCCAGTTCCGCGCCCCTTCAAACCTTCAATTAAATCAGTTATAAATAGCGAGAACACCCTCCACCCTAGCCCTGCTGCTGCCAAAGCTTCGAGTCAGCAGGTCCTCACCAGACCCTTCCCCATCCTGCTGAGATGCTGAGGCTGAAAGCCTCCCGTGTATCTACTGACAGCAATGACATCTCTTCGCTGGCTGACTCTCACGAGGCTGAGTATGAAACAGTATCGTGGCCATTGAGAGACTCAGCTACCAACTTCCCTCCTCCCAGTATCCCCCCGCCCCACAATCTTGATCCCTGTTCACTTTATAACCCCTCTATAAATATCCCATGTACGTGGCAGCGTGCTCACGTAAAGTCCAGATAGAGGAACTTCATAAAGTTCCCACTATCTGACTCTGCTATCTTATCAAATTAATTTAGTAGATTGCTCTGATTGGAGTGAACTTTGGTAAAGCCAGATTGAGTGAGAGCCTCTTCGCCCTTGACCCGTACGGCTTTGATCAGCCTTCCTTTCCCTGGACAACCGTTTGCGGCTTCAGATAGCTTTTGTCTTTTTGGTCTAACAGCCGAAAAAAAAAGCCCTCAGGGTCCCTATTGTAGTAAAAAACCCCCGTGCTCTGCTGCACTGCAGCAGCCTCATCTCTGGGACCCCCATAGTATGGTGACCTCTCACCAATGCAGCAAACTCCCCCGGGCTGCTCCCCCCTGCCAGCCACTGCCACGCAGGGGTCTATGAGCTGGAGAAGGGGTGAGCTGGGAGAGAGAATGTGGATAAGGACACTCCGTCCTCCTTTTCTGGAGTCCAAGCTCACCAGAGGAGCAGTGACCCTCCTACGGCCGGTGGGGCGATGCCACTACAGAGTGGGTTGGCAGTGGCGAGGGGAGGTGAGCTGAGATACCAGCTCAGCTGCGGGCACGGCCGGTCTCATCACCAGGAAATACATCTCCTACACAGAGAGGCAGGGACGGGTGACCAAAGACAGAATGAGAAAAATTATCTGTAATTCATGTTTTAAATAGATGAGCAATCAGCGGGAAAAGCTCTTGGAGGGAGCAGCCCACAAAAGGTATCAGAGGGGGCTTCAGCCTTGTCCATGCTGCAGCCGGTGGCCTGGCACGTGCGTGCCACTCATCTGCTCCCGAGTAAAACAGATCCAACCCCAATTTCTCTGTGCTACCAAGGGTAGGGAACCTTAAAAACATTGCAAGCTTGATACATCAATAAAAAGCAAATTCAGTTTTAGTACATTTTATCAGAGATTTCCAAGCACACTAAATTTCCTTTTCTCTTTTAGAACACAACTGCTCCTACTTCAAGCACTTCACACCAGGACAGAGCTCGGAGATATTTGAAGTAACCACCCAGAAAGGTAAGAATGATCCTGAAAAATATTTTCCTAACTGAGGTGCACACAAGATCTAAGGTAAAGGGGTCCCCAAAACGAGGGTTCAATCCTGGTTCCGCTGAAAGGAGTAGACGGATTTCTATCGGATACCACCAGCTGGGAAAAATGTAAAAACAAATGCTCTGAACAAGGTCAAATGCCAGCTTCCTGGGAAGAATAATTTTTATATATGATCACACTCATAAGTGTGATTTTACTCAAAGTTGTCCCACAAATATATAACAATGTCAATACACATGAAAACTGCAAAAAGTCTTTTCAGCATAAAAATGACTTTACAACATTGGCACTAGCTGCGACACTCTGAGCCTTTGCCATCGAAGGAAGACGACATTAATAAAATCTAAATGAAAAAATCATACCCCAAGCAAAGTCTTGACCCTGAAAAGAAGTACAGACACTCTGTGGAGACCATTAGGAATTTTATGCTTCATATTGATTTTATATGAAAGTCATGTAAAAACCAGAGCTATCAATGGAAGGGAGGAACAGAGATCCTACAAAGACACGCGCAGGCAGGGTTTACAGACATGGATTTTGAAAACAGTCTTTCACAGACAAATTTCACAATAAGTCCCTGATAAAGCCGAATATTTTTAGCACTCATCTAATGTGCTCCCCTCTCTTTCTCGCCCTCTCATTAAGGACAAATTCCTTTCTAGTTTGCCACCCGACATATGTTGCTGTGGAGTAAATGAGCCGATGATTACATTACACATATTAAACAACCTGCTCTGCTTCCAGTGGAAATTATAATGGTGGAAAACTCTGCACACAGGTTTTCTAAAAATGCAGTTTCCTAAGACAGGAAAGACTGGGAATTTTAAGTGGATAGAAGAGCATGTATCTGAGCTACCTGCTTTTGCTTATTTATATACTATCGGTTCCAGCCATCTGATGTTAAAAACATACCCAATGTCTTCTTAGTCATTTCAGAAAAAAATCAGGAAGAACTTTTCTTCTTTGAAGTAAAAGAAAAAGCTTAAGCCGCAGCAAAAGACTTTACATCGAAACGAACTCTTTCAGGCAGTTCTAGCACATAGTAAAGAGAAACATTAAGGAAGTTATAATAAAACAGTGGTATGAAAGGCAATGGGAACAAAGAGTGGTCTGCTGTTCCCTTTCGCAGACATAGGCGTGTTTTGATGGGAGCTAATTAGTAGCAGGAGAAAAAAATCTTCATGATTTTGCCTGGGAGATATTTTTTTTTAAATGGCTTGAAAGGCAAATATCATTAGGCACTGTGATGTTCATGCCTGGCTACATGTGTTAAATATCTAATCTGAAAACGAATGCAATATGTAAATGAAGGCCTGAATTATTCAATTAGCAATTGTTCCCCTCCATTCAGGCACTGAACTGTGCTTCGGCTGGGGGAAGTGTCCAGCGCACATCTTACCTGGCTTAGCAAAAACCAGGACATTTTATGGAGGGTTTAATCCTATGCCCTGAAGAAGCCGGGTTTTCAGAGCTGGAAATCATTGTCTTAAAGGAAAGAAAAAAAAAAAGATGCTATGCAAACACTTCACCTCTGGCCTCCTGCCTGCTTGGATTTTAAGCCCTATAGAGCATACAGCTGTCTTTCTGCATCGGTACATCGGCACCATGCACGGGGGCCTTGTCGGGGCTCTGCAACACAGATCTGGAATAAAAATAGCATAGAGCTGTCTATTTACTCTAAGATCAGAGTGTGGAGTGATGGAAGAAATGAGAGCGTGGAGCTCAGCAAGGCTTCAACTATAACATCTATGCAGCAGAGCTAAAATGACTCCAGCCCAGAGCTTCATCAGAGCAATACAGGTGCCATTTGCTCTTTCAGTAAGTGTTCAGAAAGCGTTTCCCCCTCCTGCTCTGTTTTTATACCCTTTGCATTCAAAAGATACATGGCCAACACTTGTCCCTGCTTTTATCTGAGGGAAACAATCAATTCACCAGAGCCACCTCTCCGCAGCAGTGGGAGGATACGTATTTCTCAGTGACCTACTGCAAAGTCACAACAGCTGACGGAAGCATGCTCAAAATTTGCAGACATTTGCCATTTTTGTGTTTGTTTTGCTTTGGCAGAATACAGCATTTCAGCTGCAGCCATTGCCATCTTCAGCATCGGCTTTGCAATCATCGGAACAATCTGCGTCCTCTTATCCTTCACGAAGAAGAGGGACTATCTGCTGAAGCCAGCATCCATGTTCTACACCTTCGCAGGTAGGAGGCTCGGTGCTCACATACTTGCACTCAGTTCATAGGACAACGTAGAGAAACTTAGATAGATCCTGGGAGGATGGAGACACTTCTAAAAATGCCCTGAAAGTGGCATTTTCTTCCTAGCCAGTGTCAGACTACAAGTCCCTGTGTGGTGCTCCAGCTGAAGAGCTCTGAAAATGTCCTGCTCAGCAAGCATTAGCCGGCAGCTTGTCTGTATTTTCTCCAACTACCTTTAAAAGGGACATTTCTAACATATTCAGTTCTGGCCCCAGTCTAAACCAGGGATATACACTATTCTATCTCATTTATTAAGACTCAAACCAAGAAAACAGCTGATCCAGGCCCAAAATACACAGCTGTCTCCCAAAAACCTGAAGACTGCATTTTTACACGAGCTAGTAATACCTTGACGTGCCACAATGACTGAAAGACAGAGGTGCAAATTGTCACCTCAACCAAACTCTCACTGGAAAGGCTCCCTAGGGAATGCAATTATTCCTCCACCGCTTCGAGTTTCCCATCCAAGCCTGCCTAAAAGATCACACTCAACAAGTCACCGGCTGACTTGGATGGCCTGGGTCATAGCAGAGCTCTAAGCAGTTGTGAGCGTTGGTTCCTTCAAACAGTCAATGACTCACCTGTGAATCTCACCGCAATTCCTGTATGCAAAAAGACAGATAAGGTGGTTAATTAAGGATGAAAAATTGACAGCTGGTTATTCAACCCACTGGTCCTCTCTTCCTTCAGGTCTCTGCATCATCATCTCTGTGGAAGTCATGAGACAATCTGTGAAGAGGATGATCGACAGCGAGGAGACAGTCTGGATTGAGTACAGTTACTCCTGGTCCTTCGCCTGTGCCTGCGCCTCCTTTGTCCTGCTCTTCATCTGCGGCATCACCCTCCTCCTCATCGCACTGCCTCGCTTCCCCCAGAACCCCTGGGAGACCTGCATGGATGCAGAACCCGAGCACTGATGTTCCCAGCACCCGTGAAAGAAAACAGAAAGCATTTCGAAAAGATTTGTATTTTTCAAAATGTCTGGGTCTCACTATACAACGTGCACTCCATTAACTAAGCCGTTATTGAACCAAGGCATGTTCAATTGTAATTTTTGCTTTGTTTCTTTTATTTTTTCCCTCTTCCCCTCCCCCCCCCCTTTTTTTTTACTGAACCAAGGCATGTTCAATTGTAATTATTGCTTTGTTTCTTTTATTTTTTCCCCTCTTCCCCTTCCTCTTTTTTTTTTAAGACAGCAGAAAGAGCGTTCAGCCCCATCGTGGGTGAGTGGCACTGCTCTGTGCCCATCTGGGGATGCCTTGGACTGATGCGGTTGGGGGAAAATCTGGATGTGAGACAGCTCGTGCCATGGAGAAGACAGCTTTCTTAGGGAGGAGATGTTTGGTGGAGTTAGGGTTAAAGAGCAGATCCGTGAAGGATGTCAGGCTTTTACACCTCACTTGGTCAGAGAGAGACAGCAAGAAATTCTAGCTCCAGGGGGAGTCTGTTTCCCCATTCATGCCATACTCCTCTACCTCCCCAAAGAAGGGTTAGCTCACCACTCTGGAATAAATTGGAGATCCTTATGCTGTTCTAATAAACTATTAAAATTAAAAATAAATTAAAAAAATACTTTGCCTAGCATTGGGATGAAAGTTTCTCCTACAAATTTACACCCTGCAGTTCCAGTCTATTGAATTAAGCACAAAAACCCCACAAGATACAGTTTCTGTTCTGCTTAAACTTTGATGGCAAAGCCAAGAAGTACTGAACATTGAGTGATATTTTCCTTTAATAAAAAGCATAATCTTCCAGTAGCATGATTTTCTGGAAATTGATTTTGATGGATGAATCACCTGGCCCATCAAATTCTGCTAGGTCCAGAATGACAGTGTAATTCTGGGTGGTATTTACTATACGGAGCTCTCATCTGTTCCTCGTGAATGGGCTTTTTAAGAATACCGTGCTTTGCTCACTGCATACGTATATAACACTACATTTTAGGAAAAATCCTTCAAGGTAGCTGCCAAGAAGGAAAGGACTTAGACTGAAACACCCAGGAGAGTCAGCCCCGAAAATACTACAGAAGCGCATCGCTGTTTATGCGTGCTTGAAGAAACGTACACCCGAGGCATCGCTGAAGGGGGATGCTGCGCAGGCTGGTTGCGTTGCAGAGCCCCCGCAGTGCTCTGCCACAGCCACCTGCGGCACTGGGGGGGGACTGGGGCTCCCCGAGCCCCACACGCTCACCCAGTCCCCCCGGCCGAGCCCTTTGCACCACCATGGTCCCCCCGCACCAAGAGGTGGGTGTCTTTTTTTTTTTTTTTTTTTTTACAGTTCAATTTTCAGAATCTGCTCAGCATTTTCCCCCAAAGACGGGGAAAAGTGGTTTACACTGCAGTTTTTTCACCCGATAATTTAAAAAGCGGGAGAAAAGGACACCAAAGCGTCCTTCCCTCCGCACTTACCTGTCCACAAGTCTAAAGAAAAACAGAATTCAGAACAGAAAATTTCCGGTCATTTTGAAGAAATCGTGACATGTTCAAACATTTCAAGAAATTAGCCAGCAATTTTGTGCTGGTGCAAGGGGTTGCCCATGGCCCTGCCGTCGGCCAGACCCCGTCCGGGCACGCTGAGGCCCAGCAGCCCCCAGCCAGACTCAGGCATGTCTCCATTTTCCCATCAGTAGAGTGGCAGCGAGAACAGAAGCCTTTTGTGAAGTTGCATTAATATTTTTCAAGCTCTTTGAAGTTGAAAAGCACTACAAATAACACGTATATTATAAAGTTTTGGGATAAAGCATTCATTGGTGCTCAGATCCGAGTATGAGCTGGGGAACTCTGCCTGTCTCTCATCATGAGAGACAACTGCAAGTCTTCAAGTTGTCACTGAACCACTGTGAAATGCTAAATGGTTTTGAAATCTTATTTTTGGGTACAGAGCTGACATTCTTAATTTGCATTTGCATTGTTCGGGAAAACAGAGGCTAGCTTCTAGGGAGATCCTTTACACCTGACAACAACAGAAAAGAAAGTAGTTAGTGTGACCCCGGCGGTGGCTGACCCCAGGTTGGGATACCCAAACACACGCAACGCACGTTAATCTAAGCAAAGCAGCTGGCAGGCACAAAGGCATTCCCAGCTCAGCCATCATCATCAAAATGACCTCACCTTGGACATGCAATGGGTTGAGGTAAGTGAGGTTTGGGGATGTGGGTTTAAGTTCATCATCCCATGCAGACCGGTGGCACGTCCTGTGGCCCTTGGGAAACCCTTTGCCTACACTTTTTCTGAAGCACCATCCCTCTCTTGAAATGCTTATTCTAGGACAAAGTAGTTTCTAGGTGACTATTTATTTTTATGCGCCAACTTTTTGCCCAGCCAAGGAGCTGCTTACTCCCCTTCGTGATATTCATGAGCAAGAACATAGATATTTCAGAAAAACAGACCCTGGAAGGTCTCGCCCATCCCATGCACGCTCCTCCTTGTGTCAGGGCTCAACCGCTTCATCCGAGCCCCAGTGAGGGCAATGGAAAGATTCCCAGTGAGTGCTGGGGTTTGACCTGGATCCAGAGGTTTTGCAGCCTCTCTGTGCTCACTTTACTCATAGGGCAGAGAGAACACCCAGCTCACGGCAGCGAGACCCTACACCCACAGACAGCAACTCAGACAGCTGAGCTAGATGCCTCCTAAAGCTCTTAAACTCACTGAGCTTTATTGTCTGACTGCTGTAAGTTGAGGCTTTTTCATCATTCACTACTTAGTATGGTCCCTGCAAGACTGAGAAGCATGCGGATGACTTCATTTTCTTTTTCCAGATATTAAAAAATGCTGATGAGGGACCTGTCCATTAAATTGGTCATTGGTATTCACAGTGGGAAAGGCACTGCTCTTATAGCAGGTTTGTTCTGCCATATCCAAATCTGTCTGCCAGGGAGCCAATAATGTGTGTTGAGAGCATTAATAAAAGTAATTTGCCTTCATAAAGGAAAAAGAAGAATATAATGTTGGAGGGGGAGCTGTAACCAGTTTGAATTTTCATTCTCTCAGCTGAGCAAATAGCAGGGAACAGCCACCAAACCTTCAGGAACGTAGTATGAAAACGTGAAAGAAACGCCCTCGCTGGCAGGGAGTCATCAGAGCAAAACGGGGGTGGGAACCCGGCTGCTACACACGCAACAGGAGCACACACAGGTTTGGGAGATGGCCTAAGAACCGAGTGGGAAACACGCACCAGGGAGAGGAAGAGGCAAATTAATTCACAGAACAAGTAACTACCACCGGCCACCACGAAATCCCAAACCAGACCCACGGACACCTTTGGTCATGGGTCCCCTGGGCACGTGCCATTTGCCACTCCGTAAACCAACATCACTGCCCGTCCCCTCCTCAGGGCACCCACACCGAGGTGCCCCGGGGCATCGCACGTGACACGGTGTTATTGTGAGATGGCGGTTGCTGAAGTCTGCCCGCCACACTGCCAAGGCCAAGTGTTAAATCACAGTCAGCGCAACAGAAGACGTGAAGTTTTTTGTTTACGTTAAGATTTGCTGTTAGGCACCAGGCGCGGAGAGAATCTGCTTCCCGTATTTTTAAACGCTGTGTTGTGTGAATTGAATGTGCAGAAAAGGTGCCAGACTAACAACCCTGAAGAACAAAATTGCCCATTTCGCAAGCAGCTAGCTGAGCTCTCAGAACAGCGTTTATCTGCCAAGAGGTACCGCAGCGGTAACAACCCGGCCCCGCCAGGCAGGGGAGGAAGAGCTCGCAGGTCAGCCGGGTCTAGAGCACACAAGGGAGCACAGACGGGTGCACGCAGTGAGGGTTTCATTCAGCGATCTTGGTACAAAACCCTGCTTTTTCCTTAGTCCCCATATGCCCGCTGCTCGGGTGTTTGACCAGCCTGACATGCAGTTTATAAAGGCACAGGTATACTTACCTACCTACTTCTTTTTTTCACTGATCACTTTCCACTCTGTTGCTTCCTTGTGGCTGTCACCTCTTTTTTCTTCTCCTTACTTTGACAGTTGTGGAAATTATTTCCAGAAGGTCGGAAAGATGTGAGAATTTTTGCCCCCCCCCCTGCAATTAGATCCTTCGCCCCGCTGCAGAGGGGCACTCTCTCTCCTGGGCTTGATAGCTCTTGAGGAACATAGCCAATACAAGAGGTCACCAACGTCAGGAGAGGGCTGTTTGCCACGCTGCATCCTGCCAGCCTCAGGCAGGGCCTTGGAGATTAACACTGAGCCCCTGGGCTCGATCCAGTGCGCTCCGGTCGGACGTTTGCACGCCAGGAACCTGACCAAGGTGCAGAAACTGTTTCTAGCATAAACCTCATTTTAAATTTCACTTAAAATAAGCTTCTGCTTTCCATGGTGGGACAGTGCCCTTTTGAATGTTATATTTTTTTTTATAACTTAAATACTGGAGTATTAGGCTGCTCTGTACCACAAATTACACCCATAGCAACAGGATCTGTTTTAAAGGCATCTACTCAAATTATTTCCCCTTTCCATTATCACCAAGGGGCAAGAAAAGAACATCACGTCTTTGTTTTGACTGAAGTAGAGGATGAGATTGTTCTTGCTTTGTCATACTTGATCGATGTTCTGGCTCCAGTGAAGCTATTGAACATAAATTCAAGCCATACAGACATCACATACGCGCACTCTGCATCGAGACACATAGTGAGCTGTTGTTCTGCTTTCTACGAAGAGATGCAGAGAAGGGAATAAGCTGATTTCTGGCCTACTTTCTTTTTAATAAAACCAGCAGCACAAGCCTGTTTTGGCAGGGCTGCACCCCAGGGCTCCAGTTCAGTTTTGTGCTCGCTACCACTGGTCTCACTGAGAACACTCTACAGTGTTCTTGTGGAAGTATTTGCCCTTCAGGAGGGAGCAAGTCTTACGGAAAATGGACTGACAACATCTTCTAACTAGCCTTGAGTAACTCAGATCACAGAGCATTTTCTGTAATTTATCAGAAGCATCTATTAATCCTAAATGAGGTAAAAGCTTTCCAACATTTCTCAAGTAAAGCTCAACTAAAGCTAAAGCTGCCAAAACCCCCACACCCAACTGACGTTTCCACCACATTTGCTGTAAATCCTTTCACTTTACTTGAATGAAAGAAAACTTAGAATGATTCAATCCTTGTTCCCTGACACAATCAACAAAAAGATACTGGTGCAAGTATTGCTATACCAACAGAAAGAGCCCGTATTTCATGTCAAGATATATGATGTGCAAATTTTTTATAGGCACCATAGATCATCACCATCCATCTTGGCAAGTTAATTGCCTGCAGTTTTGCTAGGAAAACTAGAAACTTAAAAAACTAACAAAACATTAAATGAGTTGAACAATGATACAGGCAGAGCATGAGCATCCTTCCAGAGCATGACTTACTGCTCTGGAAATGTGCGGATTCTGATATGCTTGCATTCACTCTAAAAAGAAAATTTAGAGTGGTCAAACACACTGCTCTCAGTGCTACTTAGAGCAGAGATATTACATACGTAGCAAAAGAATTGCTTATAGAGCATGATCTCTGCAAAAAAACCAGCTGAACTTGACAAATTGGGGAACAAAACATTAATTAATCAAAGTAGGGAATAGCACTCACAGGGTTTGTAGAGTCAGTGGAAGCATTCACATATCGCTAAGGGTCAGTAATGCCCATACAATTAAGTAGAACAGTACAAACTATACTAGAAGACAACTTCCAGGAGAAAATATGGATGCAAGGGCTTTGGTTAGCTAACTAGCTAACTAGTCAGCTTTTATGAGGGGGAGCTGTTTATTAGTTGTATTGTGGAAACACTTAAGGCTGCCATTTGAATAGCAGCTAAGATTATAAAGGCTGAAGATTCGTGCTAGACAAAATGGAGAGGGGCACTGTCCCTATGACATGCTCTTGGTTACGAGGAGCTTGACACCGTGGAGAGACCCGAGAACGCATCCCCAGGAGGATCCACGGCGCTTAAGTGTCCTACAGGGAAGGGAGAGCGGCACACAACGGAAGAGCCTATGGCAGCCAGAGAACTAACGAAGCGAGACAGGGACGTACCACGAAAGCTCTGCCTGAGACCTTGGCAGCAGCGGAGCTCTTTTCAGAAACAGGTTGGTGACTGCAGGCAGGAAAGGCACAAGCAAACCGGGTGAGCTGTGGACAAGCACATTCATATCCCACACCGTAACACAGTTTACCCAGGACGCCAAAGGAAAGTACTGTACCGACAGAAGATGTAAACGTTATTTCATAACCCATCTCCAAGTTACCTCTGTGCTCACGGAAGCGAGCAGCATCTCCTCCGGCTTCTTCTTCTGACTTAGTAAGGCCAAGTTTAAAGCTTGCAGTTTCGTAAGAGTTCAGTCTTCAAATACACACAGGGAAACCTACCAGCTGCATTCAGTAAGTAGCTTTTTAAAAGGTAGAAGCTCTATTTGAAATGCAAAAAAAGTTAAATTTTTTGGAGTTCAAATAACTTTTTTAAAATCTTTCTCTCAATTCTTTATTAGTTCTTAACACCACACTGACAACCTCTCATGAGACATCCAGATTTTTCTCATGAAAAACTGGAATTAAAGAGAATAAAACCAGAACTTATACTTGATATTAAAGACAAGCTTTCTAAATTCAGATTGGGATGACCTTGTCATTTACATTTTCCACAGACAACAATGGAGGTTTATTCCTGGACAAGGAGCATGGGATTTGGCACTAATTGTACTTTTAAGTGTGACATTTTAGCTACAAAAAAGTCAAGGAGCCAAATACTCGGTTGGCCTATATGCCCAAGCCTCCATTCATTTCCTCTGAGTTGAGACAATTTACACAAACCAAGAATCTAAACTCATCATTTTGAATTTTCACTGCAATTGCAACAGCTCTGCACGTTACAGTGCAGCCTGAGCCAGTGCCCACTGGAGCCATCTGTAAGGCTTAATTTGATTTTTAATGAGAGTTCGATGGAAGCCCTACAAGAGTTTACAATACAGTTTTGGGTTTTTTTTTAAACAGCTATGACTTCAATAAACATTGGATAATTTGCTCTAAAAACCAAAGATCCCACTCAGGGCTATATACATGACATATAATGGCTAGACAAGACATTTCAAAATAAATAATCTTTCGGAAAAAATTAACTCTAAGAAACGCAACCGATTCATGCTAAACATTTCCAAAGCTGAGAGTCAAAAGATCTCTACCATAGCATCCTCAAACTCCTGGGTGAAAGCACTTATGAAAATATAGAACCAAAACCAGCAGGGATTTTCATAAAGTTGTAGAATTGAAATTGTAAGTCAGAGAGAAAATGCGGCTTTATCCATAGTATTTTCAGTGTAGATAAAATGCCAGTGTAAAACAGAATAAAATGTGGCGAGATGCGACCATCTCCCCCTTAACTAATTGACAGATAGCAGTAAATTAACAAGTGATGTTTATTAGTTTAATATTCAAATATGGTGAACAGAATCAAAAGACTGCTCCATAAAAATGAGTGATTTTGAAACCCCTGAAATTACAATGCCGACTCGGCGAAGTGAAGTGCATTTGAACCCTACCTCTCCTGTCATAGTCTTGCACATCTCATCAAGAACTCTTCACAGACTATAATGTTCAGGCACACAGATTCTCCTTCCCTCAGAGCAGTGCCAGGCGCTCCGTTGAGGAGAACTGGCACAGCTCCACTGAAATAAAGAGACTGAGGCTAACTTACACTGAGCACACGCCCGGCCCTTGCAAATGAATTTCCCACGGACCTACTTCTGCAGCCGTCAGCTCAGCAAAAACCCATTTAACAGTAGTTTTGCTTGATTCAAGGTTGCAGAACGCGGCCTCTACTCATTTTTGGGTCCTCTTGATTTGATGCCACACGCTGAAGTGCTAAGCATAACTTGGCAGGGGCTTTCCCCTCCCCCAGCATCTTTTGTTTAGTATCGACATTAGGAAATAAATTAACAAGTTACGCGTGCTTTTCTTTACAGCAAAAAGAAGGAAAAAGTTTTTCAGATAAGTTTCTGAATCATGAACCAGCAAGGATTTATAATAAAAAATTTATATGCAAACCTCTGCAGTGTACTGAGTTTAAATCAACCCCATCATATAAAGACCCTTGCCTTACAACATGAAGTCAAATGCAAAAAAACCTGATTGTAACCAGAGCAAAAATCTGATTGAATACAGCAGCAGCCACTGCTCATTAGTAAGGTGTCCCATGGACAGCTGTAAAAATCTGAAATCACCCACACACAGCTCTAAAATTTTAATTCTTGCATGTAGTGAGTGGAGGAATACTGCAATTACACCCAGCTCAGTCCCTGTAAAATATTTCCCAGATTTAAAGTTATTTCAAGTGTAAAAGGAGGACTACTTATCTGGAGAAACTATACAAACACCCCTCTCTATCTCCCCAGCTGCAAAAGTATGAACAGTGTGCAAGACCAGAAATCTTTATGGACAAAGTTTATCTTCTGAGTTTTCATTCACACTTGTTTCTTTAATTTTTAAATATCCCATAATTTTTTTTTTCAGGTTGTATTCCTAAAGGGCCAGGTTTGTGGAGAACTTAGCAGAACTCATATAGATAAATAACCTGGTAACCATTCTTATCCCCAAAAGATTTCGATTAATTTGGATACAGCTTTGACAAACATTAAATCTCTTCTTTAATGATGTTCCTCAAACAAAACAGTTAGCAAAATATCTGAATTTCCTTGTATAATGTCACATTTTAATGTAAACATCAAATAATGTACCAAAAGTTTTACCGGGGGGGGAGGGGGGGAAATTAAAGCGGCACAATTCTTTATACCACTGGAGAAGAGGGGAGGAAAAAGCCAGATTACAAACATTTACACATGCATAGTGGAAAAAAATTAAACAAACAAACAAAAAAGTATTTTACTAAATTCACGCATTTTTTTTAAAATAGTTATTAAATCTACTAAGCACCAACATACCTAAAAATTTATTTTCAGCTTCATGATTCATTTAAAAAACCTATCAAATTAACTTTTCAAACAAGCTTATATTACTAGCTTGTCCAAAAATAAAATGTAGAGTTTTTTTGTGGTTTTTTGTGTTTTTTGTTTTTTTTTTTATTGTTTATTTTAAAGTATTATCAATACTTTTTATCTGAATGTTTCCAAACAATGGCATAGGTGTCTGCAAAGAATGCCTTTACTTTACCCTACAGTGGATGGAAAATACAATACCACATCATACAGAATCTAAAACTATAAAAGTCTGAGAATGCAGCATCCCTTCACAAAAAAGCTGATAAAACTGAAAGTATTTAGAAGATGCTGCACCTTTATTTAAAAAAAAAAAAAAAATTAAATGAATTTAAGCAGAAATAACATACATTTTTACATTAACTGGCCATTTCTGGTACAGAAACCCAGCATAGTATGCTAATGTTATTGAATAAATGTAAATGCTACTTACAATCTTCTTAAATACAATTTAGACAAACTTTTTTTTTTACTTTTTTCTTTTTTCTTTTTTTTTTTTTCCTTTTTTAAAGTTTTACAGGTAAACTCTCAGCTGCTAGTTTAATGCAACATATCATTAACACTACACAAATTAAAAAATAACGTGTGTGTGTCTTCCTACAGAAAAGCTTCCAAAAAACCGACCCACATCAAAAAATGCAAAATAATGGAATATAATTAAAAAAAATTAGTTGCAAGTCTAGCAGCAAAGCAATTAAGTGAGGATATATTTACTAATATAAACAAAGGGAGTATTTGCAACTACAGGTGAAGCCCCAACTATCTTAGATCTACTGACACAAATAAAAATTAAATTCTCTCTAAAAAAAATAATCTGATTATTTAAAATAGGAGTAAAAGCCATTGCTACCTGATGAACTACCTAGGCTAAGTTCCTGAAACAAAGACAAAGGGTCGCTATTCTTTTTTGTCTGCTCAGGAGGAGGTTTGGGCTTTGGTGGAGCCCGCAGAGCACTTGCGTAGGACATGACAGGCTTGCTCCCACCAGCGTTCTGCTGGCTGTTGCTGTTCGACTCGACGATCTGCTTGTTGGGCATGAGAGGTGGGAACTGGCCAAGATGTTGTAGCACGCTGTAGTTGAAGGAATTGGATAGCTGTATGTTTTCAGCCTTCAGGTGTTCCTCTGGGGGCCTGACCGTCTTCGGTGGAGCTGCGAAAGGAGTAACCAGAGTTTGTCTACGTGAACAGCTCTGACTTAGGAAATCTATCTACAGTAACCCCAAAGCAAGTACTGAGGGGTACCAAAACTACCTCTTCTGGTAACCTTCCCCACCACCACCACCAATTTTCTGTGTTTAGTCACTCTTGGTCCTAGGAAATTTCATAATTAAGTTATTTAGCTTCATTTCCAACTGTTGGATCTTGTATTAAAGACTGACATTATTAAACATATTCTCCACATGCATGTACCTACAGAGCTCCTAACGCTGAACCTGCAATTCTGCACAGGTGGATTTAGCAGATGCACTGAAGGTAAGCTGCTTCAGAACGGGATATACTTTAACTTAAATGCTTTATCCACTGAGACAGCACAAAGGCTATTTCATTTTCTTGCTTTATAGCTTAATAGGCTAAAATTAAAATTTACAGCACCATACATAATTCATTCTCAAAAGCAATTCAGAGTCCTGAATGTCAACCAACTAATTATTGATATTTTAG
>NW_008824772.1:1647666-1655764 GCF_000699105.1 Pygoscelis adeliae
TTGCTCCACATTTAACAACTCCTGTAACTATCAGAAGAAAATGGTGCTTTAAACCATAGGTATAAAACTGCTTTCAAGTGAATTTCCTGAATCCTAATGAGGTATCTTACTTTTGTCTGGAGAATTCTGCTCTTACATAGCTAGAGAAACTCCACACTGAAATACAGATGTACATTCTATCTAAAATAGCCTAGGAGTTGGGCAACAGATATATTCTGTAATTATTTCAATCTTTAAATGTATATGTTATTTTTAAAGTGCACATACAAAAACGTACCATCAAATGAGTACAAAAGTAGAAAAACATAAGTATATAGTTAAGTTTCTCATTGGAAGAGTCACACACAGGCTTTTGTTTTTGATAAAGTACTCAAAAAAAAAAAACAAACCCCAAACCCACAAAACAAAAAAACCCCAAACAACCCACAGAAGAATGAATATGGAAAGAACATAAGCAAAACAGTTTTGCTAGGGTTGCTACGATTCCAAAAAAAACCCCAGAACACAAGCAAAAAACCCTCCCAAAAATAACCATGGCACTCAAGAGAAGACAAGTAATGACAAGCAGGGCCAGAGGTGAAAGCTATGTGTGGTAGAGGTATCGAACTGAAGAAAAAATATGAAAAACACATGTTTGATAAGAACTTAAATAATTTTCTTTCCATCAACAGAAAAAGCAATGCAAGTCAAGCTCTCAAATTGCAGTTTTGGAAAGTGTCTGCATATAACACCGCTGAGCAATTCACAGCAGCTCTCCTTGCACCCCCTAAGTCCACACTGATAGAACCAAATACTTGTGCCGCAGCCATTTCTGATGTACAGGAAATATAAGCCCTTGAACGGTCTGGTGTCGCGATTGCTCACTCTCAAGCAATGAATACAGGCACAGGACTAGTTCATAGCATCTCTCATGGATTTTTATTTCACGGATAAAAATCAATAGTAACCAGAAACACTAAAGTTACTGGTCATTAACCCATAGCACTATAAAACACATTTGGGTTTTATATATGATCATCAAGGCCAGTGAGCTGTAAATGCAGAAAAGCACAGCAGCCATAAAAATGGAGGTCTGCATGAACTGTTAGATCCAGGGCAATGTCGCATATATATTTATTTACAAAACAGAAACCACGCTTAACTACAATAAAAAATATTTTCATAGCAGATGCAGATACTAGTCAAAACTTGCCCCTTTTATTTAGGATTTATTATTTGACAGCAAATGTATAGATATGGTACTTTTTACACACAGATATCTCCTCTGAGGACTTTACTCACAAATATGTTCCCAATCTTTACATTAAAGCAAGGAAATGTGGTATCAGCTGATCCCAGCGTAATCTTGCTAGGATCCCTGAGTTCCTATTAGATAACCACAGAGTCTAGAGAGCAACTTCAGAGACGGATGCCACTCGTGATGACACATAATATCATGCATTCAGCTCCTTAATTTTCAGTAAAAATAAAAATAATTGAAAGAAGTGCCCTGAGCTTGAAGCTTTGATCTTAGCGCAAGAAGTAGTGCCATAAATATGTTTTTGCACAATAACATTTTCACACTTTAGAAATGAAAATGCACATTAAGAACTTAACTCTTGAGCACTGTTGCTGACATAAACAGCTTTTTTTCATTCAGTCTACACTGCATGTTTCTACTTTACAATTACTGTACTATGAAATTACAAGATATTTTAGGTTTATAAAATTTCACCAAAAGCAATTAGATCTTTTAAGGGCAATAAAACCAGCTTATAAATATTTTTTCACATTATTAAGTGTTTTTAATATTCACACTGGAAGATTGTTCATATTTTTCTTTTCTTTTTAATTATAGTTGGAGATCCTTAAAGCAAAGTCATGGAGAATAAACTGTACTATCCTGGTAATTTTGTTTTTCAACAACATTAAAAATATGGAGAACAGAAGAATAGCTGCACTGCTCTGACTCTCTACTTGCAGCTTTTTTTAATCACTGAAAAGTTAATTTAGTTTCTCTCTGCTAAATCAATCAGCACTGCTACTACCACCAGTGAAGCCAGGTTCCAGTGTGATTCTTTCACAGTGAGAGTTTAAACTTCATCGTTACTTTAATGAAGTACCAGAATTTACTAGGAAATACACTGAGATTACTAATTCAGTTTATATTGTTTCTCCCCCAGACTGTAATACTAACAAGAAATATCATTGACTCTGGAAACAAATAACCTATCTTGCAAAGAAATCCCACCAGTTACCGTAGCTCCTTTTAGCAAAAACTCAGTTGCACTGGAAACCTCTGTTAAGAGAATATGTGGGTTTACTAGGACTTTTATGAGAAGACTAAGGAGCAGTATTGCTTTTTGTAGATGAAGAATACTCAACAGTGTTCTTCAGACATCAGCAATGTACCGGAATGTTAACAAGACAGCAAATGAAAATAGGATTACTCTAAGCAAACCTTTAACTACTAAAACAATGAATATTTCAGAAACCTTTGCTTAAATTAGTTTCAGGATTTGAAGAGATGGCAGAGAACATTTTATGAAAAGAAAAAAATAACCCCAACCCTTTCATTTAGGCTTGCTCACTCCAGCCTAAATAGTCTACTTAATGGAGCAGAGAGACAAGCAGAGAAGCAAAGATCAAGTCTGTACCTACCTAACAACTCCCGGGGTGGAACTGCTCTGTTGGCTCCGTTGCATGGAATGTTTGGGTATGGGGCAGATGAGGAGGAATTTACCCACAACTCAGGCGATGAATAGTTGAAAGATGACTGGTTACTGTGGTCCTGAAGCTCTTTACATTGACCAAGACTGTCTTGAGGAGTGCTTAATTCTTCAGAACAAGCCTGGACTGAACTAGACGAAATTCTTCTTTGGTACAACGGCCTGCCTGGTCCTCTTGGTTCATACTGCAAACAGAAAAACAAAACAAAAAAAGGCCTTTTGCTCCTTTTATTTAACTGCAGGTATCAAATATCATTTTTCCATTCAATTTTTTTCCCTGCAGTGCCTTATAAAGAAAAAAAAAAAAGTCCTTTGCCTTTAGAAAAAAATCTATTACATTTCAAGTTCTATTTTGTATATTGCAGTCACTGATAATGTATTTTAATCACACAAAACAGACACAGAATTTTAAAGGAAGTGCAAAGAGCGTCAACTGACATTCCTTAATTCTTATCAACCTTTACATCTTAGACTCCTACATGGGAGATGTATCACGTAGTGAGGAAGAAGATACCCAGCATGTACAAAGGAAGCAAAGGAAGCACAGAAAGATACAAGAGCAAGAGAAAAATGTTCAATTACAATGCAGAGAAGAAAAAAATGGCTTTTAGTTTCCAAAGGACAAATGAGTGACTTGTATACCAGGATTTGGGGAATCATGATACATTTGTATACTGGATTTTGTGTATGTACACACAAAACAAATGCTCTGGAGAAGTGTGTGCCCTCAGGAGGAATAAATGCAGAGAATTTTATCTGAAACCACAGAAATTACTTGCTTCCATAAACCCGGTAGATCATGTAGATGAAAATGGCAGGAGCTCCGTTAATTAACCTGGTGGCTTCAAGACTTCAGATTTAAGGACCCTCTAAGCTTTCGGCCCTCAAAACTTTGTCAAGATTCAAAGCAAGCCTGTTGTATTACAGTTTGTTTAAAAAAAAATAAACACAGTATTTGCTTCCTTCTGCACTGTACTGACTAACTAGAGCACAAATAACAGAAGTCATAGAAGTAAATCTATACTTGGTAAAGGCAAAAAGTAAGCATCTTAATGAAATGTCATAAAAAATTAGCTAAATAAACATCAAATAACTTGCTTGCAATGCCCCAGTATTGTTATTATATCATCCACAAAAACCAGACAAGGAAAAGAGTGCATGAAAGAAAACTGTAATATCTCATTATAGATATATAATGAGATATATATATCATATATATTATGATATATCAAGGGAACAGCACTTAAGATATCCTGTCACTCTGCTCTCTTGAGGATATTCTTTAACACCACCACCAAAATTCATAAGTTACTGCCTGAATCACACCCAAAAAGTATACTTTTTATTGAGTTTAATGGGGAATTTTGGTAAGCAATCAGGAAGTTATCAAAGTTCTGGACACTTGCAAGTACAGGACCAGACAGAATAACTTAAGTATTCCCTTTGATATGCAGTTCAAATCTGGTTTGACTAAACACAGGCAAAACCTTTCAAGTATCAAGTCAATGAACAGTTTCATAAATAGCGATTGAGAAAACATTTTAGTAAGGACACTAAAAGTCATGACATCTCCCCTGACACCTGCCTTATATGAGGGATCTCTGTTACAAATACACCTAAAACTGCATTTTGATTTCTTTCTATGTTCAGTCCTACCTACCAGCTGAACTAGTAGTCTTGGAAACTTTACATGCAAGTCTCTGTCTTGTAATACTTTTACTGCATTTGGCATTTCTGTCACATATTTTGAAAGGAAGAAGAAATAAGAACTAAAATGAATTTGCACTAATTACATAAAGGCTCACTCTATTTGTCTTCAGATAGCAGGAGCTGTCACAAACTCTGTAGGAATATTTATTAGTTTATTACTGCTGAAAAGCCATTGTTCCTATGTCCCGCTGTACTGACGGCATTAACTGCTGTCACAAAGTATTAGATTTTATACAAGGTGGTATGGCTTAATGGACCGAGACATAGATTTTTTTAAATGTCTATAAAACCAAATCTTACTACAGCTCTAGCTGGGCCTGAGGACTCCGTTAACCTCTCTGGATCCGTATAAGACAGAAATTTGTAAAATGCACTGGAATTCAATTTTAGTTACTTTGCTCAGGCACATAAACTAAGTATTTTCTATTTTCAGAAGTTGAAAGACAAATACGTATTACGTGGGATAGTGATGAGCAGGGATACCCCCACAGCTTCTCTAAAAACCTTGACAGCAATGCATCACAGAACAAGCCACTTAACTTCATGTACAAATATTGGATTACATGCAGTCAGTGCAAGATTATCTGAGAATATTAATTCTGACATTCCTGGAATACAACCTGGCTCCAGCATACTCCATGTCTACATATCATACACTCCTTAGCACTCCAGATTCCAACAGGGATTAGAAACTGCTGTTCAAAACGTGACCTGTCCTAGTTGTATGTGCTTGCATAGTCTGCATCCCATAACACACACCCTTACAAGTCCAGAACAAAAAAAGATCGAGAGGCATAGAGCCAGCTCTGGTGTGGCAGGGTTTGTGCTGGATCCAGATTCATGCAGCACAGCTGGATATCTCTGCACTGATTTCCAGCACTCTGAGCCCCCAAAACACACAGGATGGCTTTACAGAGAATAAGCTCAGGCCAGGTGGGATTTCTTAAATCAGGTTTTGTACCATGCCAAAACAACTGTACTGCTCTGGTCTCAAGTTCGTATGAAAAGTAACTCAACCATATTCACAGTTTAATACTGAGCCAACTTGCTGGCTGATTCAAGCTGACTTTCCAGAGAGTCATTTCATGAGTTTGCACCTGGGGTGTGATTAATTTGCACTCCAGATAAGTGACATGCAGATAATAGAGCAATGATTGCAAGAAAACTGAGTAACATTCAAAAAGCCAAGACCTCCCGTTTAGCAGAGAAAATGTTATACCTGCAGCGATGAGAACCACAAATACACACAGGGAGAACAGAGAAGCCACAGAGAAAATTTTTACCTCACCGAAATTCCCAGTGTGAGCTTTTAATACGTGAGGTATTTTGCATTCATGACCACTTCAGAATATAATTTGATATTAAAATGACATGACAATTGCATACGCAGACAAAAATGCCTACCTCTTCTAAGCTGTGGAGCGAAGAAGCAGATACTGCTCGAGATGTGAGTGGATGAAATGGCTCCTGACCAACTGCATGCTGATGATTCTGTATTTGTATAAAAGGGTTTTGTTGCGACCTATGGGGCAATGGAGGTATACCATAATGAAAGCCCTGCCCCATAAGGTGATTCTGCTGTAGGTTAGCATAAGTCCACGATCCATCAGGTTGCAGGTATTTCAAGGGAGATGGGGTTATATGTTCAGATGGCATTGAGAAAGGGGGATTGTACATTTGGGGTAAATGCTGCTGAAATGCTGGGTTACTGGGTATTTCAATGTCTCTGTTGTTTTCAGTGAAGTTAGGGAAGTGACCACTGTGGTTAGAGTTGCAGGAAGGAGAAGGGAGTGCTGGTGGGCTTCTGGGCTGAACTTGTCTGTATTGCAACAGTCTTGACTGAGGGGGTGGCATTTCAGCTAAGTCCCGACTTTCACTTTGATCACGGTGTGACAGTTCTCTGAGCAAATCCTGGAATCTGTATTGACAGAATAAATGTATCAAGAAAAAGAAAAAAACGTTTTGCTGAAATCCCACTTTTTCTGAGGTTGAGAAAACTCGAAGTACAAACCGCTGATTTTAAATATACTCATCTTTGCGCTTACTGACCCTAACTTCAAAGGATATGACTGTGAGCATCAGAAATTAGGCACAAGAGGATTAATTGGATGAAATACCTACCTGAATCAACTCAAAGTTTTAATAACTCTTGAGATTTCCTTTTCAGTCAGAAGAATCAATTTTTTGTTCTCTCTTAAGAGACAACTAAGGTAAGGATTTCCTCTGCTTTATTATACAAAGCAAAAAACTTCACACAGTTAAAGAAAATGTTAACCCCTTAAAAGGCAAAAACCAGAACAATCAGGGATTCCCCTCGCTTGCACAATATACCTCCAAACTTCTTCAAAAGGTCAAGAATATTCAATTCAGCACTTCACAGAGTCAGATAAGAGAGCATTCAGGCTTTACCATGGCTATAAGAAACCAGATGGAACTAAAGCATAGTGGGAGATGACAGTAAACAGAGGCAATTTAACAATCCAGCCTTTACAATATACATGATTAAAGCTGATGACCACTGGAACCATTTTTCTGTTTATGTTCAACAGCTTCCTTTCTTGCCCCCTAATGCTCCACCTCAAATATAAGCATTTTTTTTAAATCTGCTTTTAAAAGCAAAGGCTTTTTGAAAAGCAACGAAAGTTTGGGTTTTATTGGGGAGCAGTGTTTGGGGAAGGGTTGGTTTGTTTCTTTTCAAGCACATAAATCTGAGACTGCTAATTCAATTTGAAGAATTTACAGCTTAAATAGGCCTTAACTACACTCAGACGCCTTTTATAAACACAAGGTTGTTACTCTCTATCCATTCCTTATTCCATAAATACAGCACTGAAAAGCTCCATAAAAGTATTTTTCCACTACAGCTTTACTACCCAATATACTAACAGAATAAAGCAAAACACGTAATAAAAGCATAGTTGTAAGTCAGCCTGCCAACTCCTTCAACCTTCAGAATAACAGCAGCAAAAAGCAATACCTTTAAATGTCTTGCACTTGATCACAGTGTTACAGATAGGTGCCCAGTGCTCAATTTTATACAAGCTCTGATGACTCAGTAAACAAATACCTTGAGTATGTTGCCTCTGTTTCATCTTCTGTATTACTGGCAAGTTTCCAGTTTGCCCTAACTTGCTGCTGTTGATGCAATCCAATTGGTTGCTGAGGAAGATGTGGTAGATGAGGATGGTGATGGTGTTGATATGGAATAGTGCCTTGACTGAGATAGGCATTATGTTCATTCCATTGCTGTAACCTGGCTTGTTGTTGCTGCCTTATTGTTTCCAAAGCTACATTTCCATGCATACGATCTATAAAAATAGTTTTAAAAAAAAAATTTATCTAATGCTCCTTTTTAAAGATCTTTATGTCAAAAAAAAAGAATACTTTTTATACAGTATATTCCAGGGCCTATTATATACTAACTGCATTGCAGTGTATAACCTGGTTATTCAAATCATATGGAAAATCGTATAAACATGAATCTTCTAATAAAGTGCTGAATATTCAAACATGCCTCAAGCAGCAAATTATGCTCAAATGACATTACTTATGGAAACTAACCCAACAATGACCCAATTCAGAGCAATGTGCCTGAAAAGGTAAATACCTCCTTCATTTTCACTTCAATGTAGTTATAATTGCACACTCTGAATTTAAATAAAGGAAAGTCACCTACCTAA
>NW_008824772.1:1655792-1659631 GCF_000699105.1 Pygoscelis adeliae
TTCAATGAAGTTGTTCAAGTGGGTTGGCAGAACAGGGTTGTGCTGTGCAATAGGTCTCAAAGGATTATTGACTTCTTGTAACATAGGTGGGGGGTGTTGTTCTGAAATCACAGCATCTACAGCAGGAGAATGTGGTCGGTGGGGAATTGGATTATTAAAAAAAGATTGGCTGGGGCCTGCCTGGTAAGCAGGGGAAAGCTGCGAAGGTTGCGGAGGCTGCTGATTCAAATGATTATGCTGCTGAACTACCTGGCTTTGCTGGGGTGGCATTTGGTTTTGTTGTTCAGGCAAGTGATTTTGTTGTTGACTTAAAAGGTTTTGCTGCTGTTGCAGAGGATATGGCTGCCTTGGTATCTGTGACACGTGCTGGAAGTGGCGATTGGGAACTGCATACTGTGAGTGGGGTGGGGTGAGATGTACATTCAGCTGCCTGGGGTTAAGATTATCTTTGCGATGAAATTTAGCATTAGGATAACCAACACTGGAACGTGACTCTGGGCTTCTATTCTGAGAGTTTGCTTCTAAGTCAACCTAGAAAAAAGCGAATGAAAAAACTCTGAAAATTCACATTAAAAAAACCAAACAAAAACATGTTAGTAATGAATAAATTCATTAAAAGAGGGAATATTAACAAATTAAAAAAAAAAAAAACACAAAAAACAAACAAGACAAACCCACCTGCTTGGATTCCACAGGTTTCTTCTCAGGTGTTCGAATTTTACTGATTTCAGGTCCAGCAGTGTTTTCACTTTTACCTAAAAACATTTAAGAAAATAATCAATTAGTTTCAATGGAAAAATGGTTGAGAAGTTTTTTTGCAGACACAGGAAAATTTAGACTTATTAGTATAGCGTTTACAGCATCACAGACATTTAATATAATTTACCCAAATAACACTTTTCCTTTAATCTCTGCATTTTGTTCATTAATCATCACTAAGTAGTTCTTCCAACTTAATTGCAAATAACATCAGCAGTAGTTACCACTGGACTGCAGAACACAGACAGACCAATTATACCCTCAACAAACACACACACACACACACCAACTTTGATTACTTCCTCCTCTGAATCTCACAATATCTTAGTATTTGTAATGGCAAATCACACGTTATTTCCCCAACTCTGCAGACCCCTCAATTTCACTTGAGAGAAAGAAAGAAAAAAAATCCTTTTCACCATACACTATTTAAAGTACAAACTCCCTCAAAACAAAACTAATTTGCAACGCAATTTCAAAAACGAACCATTTCGACTTTGCTCATGTTGCTCCTTGTCTTGATGCTGAAGCTGCTGCTGTTGTCCTATGCTAACTGGTGAATGATGTCCCAGGCCATAAGGTATAGGAGACCCACGCCCATGTGCCTGTAACAGGTTCATATTATATGCCATAGCTGCTTGATGAGTAATGATTCGAGGGTCAACTGCAAACCTACCCTGATACCCCGTCCATGGTACCTACATAATTTAAAAAAAAAAAAAAGAAAAAAAAGGTGCAATCTGTTAAGGTACATTAAAGGAAGTAAAGTAACAAGCACACTGATATTACATCAGTAATAAGCAGCTTTCCATGCATCAGATGACCTGACACACTCACACACAACTACAGGTGGTGCTGGAAAGAGAGAGCAATAAGGGCAGGCCTAACAGCAAGGGGCAAAGAGCAAAGATTTTGGAGGACTACCCTCGGCAAAAAATTTTGTATCAAGACCCATTCGTGTTTCAGTGGTTTCAAAATTCAGAGAGAAAAGGCTGATGGACAAATTCTATTTTAACAAACATTATATTAACCTCTTCTCTAAATAAATAGAAGTGGGTGAAGTTCAAGAAAATAAAAAGCCCTTTCTCCTGGTAGTTAAAAGAGACATTAGGCTATGTCTCAGGGGGGGAAACGGAGAGAGAAGCCTCTAACCTGAGGAATTCTTTATGGTCCTTTTATCACCCAGTGTTGTAATCTTGTAACACGAATGAGCAGGCATACCGTACCTCTGCACCCACAAGACACTTAGTGGAGTTAACAGGACTACTAGTAGAATCAAGAGACTATCTGCATGTTAAGAATGACAGGGCCACTCCAAAGTGTCTATGCTACATGACATGTATTGCAGATCAACTACCTAAATATTTGAAGTAAAATCCACCTCTGGAAAGCATGAAAAAGAGTCAGGAATTTTTACAACATTTTAAATTTTATTCCTAAAAGGAATGCAAAGGAAGACAGCTCTGGATCAAATTAGTTCAATCTTACCCTGTAGGGAATTTATTAAAAGGAGGAAAATGTATGAATAAGGGGAGAGTGCGGGGAAAGTAATTATCAACACTCAGGCTGACAAGGCATCCTTTATTGAGGACATCAGACAGTCTCCTCATGTTTTAACCTTGGATATGGAAACTGCCGTAAACAAAGCAAAGAGATCATTTTATCTTACGTGAACATAAATACATTTTACTTCAGTCCCTACTTGTTTTAGGTCTAACAACTTTCACGCAATTCTTTTTTTAAATTAGTATTTGCCCTTGAAATGTGCACTCTGAACTTTAGCTTTAGACTACTATTGCATCTGTACAATCTCAAATCATCTCCAACCAGCTGCTTTTCAAAAGCAGCTGTCTCATTAGTACCTCAGTCTTCCCACTTAATTATTTTTAAAAAATCCATCCTCAGGGAAGGTGAGCTCAAAATACTTACTTTTAATATATTTCTTTTGATTGGAAATACATAAAAATACACTAGCCTTGGAACAATAAGACAGAACTTTTTAAATTATCTTGGTTTGATATTAATATAATGTGAGCAAGCATGACAGATACAGCTGCTGACCTTCTCATTGCATTTGAATTTATCCATCAAACGCAGATTTCTAGTAAGCTAGGAGAAAGGAAAATTCCTTGATCTAGCAAAGAAAACCAATCTATGTGCCAGCTGATCTAACACATACAACTGAAACTAGAGTTTCTACAGCAAGTCCCCTGTAGAGCTTCCATAACCTCAATTACAATAGAGGACTTATATAATTCTTAAAAAACAAATGAACCACATGCCAATGTTTAGCATTACGAATGGAGTTAAACACATCTGCATGTGTGGATTCCATGTCCTTCACATCTTCAGGAGTTGTGTACAACACACACATGTTACTCCACAACATCGCTTCTGCAGCCTTTGTTCTTTCCTCCCCATTCTCCTCCCCCCCGGAATATGTGACTGCGGAGGTTAAAAATAAAGCAGAGACTGCTTCTTTAACTTGTGTAAGTTTTGGTGAGATAGTTTTATTTGTAATGCAGAATTCCGTACATAAATGTTGCCTAAAAGACCCGATTAGGGATCTTCATTGTGTTCTCAAATGTCATTAAGGAAAAGGATTGGAGAGGGAACTGGTTTGCTATGAGGTTCTGGAAGGGGAAAACATCCCATTATGCTTATTTTTCTTATCACTTCACTTCAGACACCTTGCATTGCAGACAGCCAAAGCTGGTAATTTAAACTGTATGAAGTCAATAAAGAGAAACAAGCTCCATCTGAATCACCTATGTCTCTCCAATGATTAAGAACTGGACTAGGCAATTAATTCAGATGCAGGTATCTCAAGTCAGATGAGACAGATCCCACTGGTGTGCCTAAACCTAGAGCTGAGAAAATACACCAAATTACATGAACACGAATTGCTTTTAGGCTGCGTGGAGTTATTTGTGGGAGCAATGTTTTTAAGTCCTCATTTTCTGGTGGTCCTCTGCACAGCCACTCCTAGAGCCAGCTAAGCCCATATATTTGAAGTGAAGTGCTGAAAAAGCTTGCAAAATATTCACTGGCTTCACCATTCATTTTTGTACAGACAATAA
>NW_008824772.1:1659664-1674888 GCF_000699105.1 Pygoscelis adeliae
GGCACGACAGACGACACCAAACCAGAAAATGAATTCTTACAGGCAAAGGCACAGACATGACCATATTTCCTCCATAGACAGCAGGTACATATAGAATACTTGTCCCAGTGTGTGGATCTATCCTTTGAACAGGACTTGGAGATTTCCCCAGATTGGGGTGAGGTCCCAGAGGAGGAGGGGGAGGCGTATATGCTCGGATAGGATTTCCGATTAGAACAGAAGGATTGGGCTGAACTGAAAAGAAAGAAAGAAAAAAAGATATATACACATACAAAAAAAGAAGATATATACACAAAAAGAATATGAAGACTATCTATTTCTTTCTTTTTTCATCTTAATAGCATCTATCTTTATAAAGCATGTGTGCAACTCTCTAACAGCATAGGTCTGATACACCGAGAGAAAGCATTAATCAAATCCTGTATCCCGTTTCAAAAATTTGAAGAGGCAGAAAATACAAGTTGAGATATAGAGCAACAGGTAGCTGGTAACTGCATTAATGAAAGAATGTCCCCAACCAATTAAATATGCTGACAGTCAGAGTAGCCACTAAACACTGCATCAAAAACTGGAATCATGCTCCTTTGTTTAGCAGGGAAGACAAGCTTTAAATTAATGCTTTTTCAAATTACTAACAGAATTACTAAGCTGATGCATGCTACCTTGCAAAAGTATGATCAGTAATATCTGGATATATGACAGCACAATGTAAGTTCAAATTACATCATACAATAGTGCATGTGACATAATGTCCTAACTCTTGTAGTGCAAATACACTGGTACAGTATTTTACATTATGAATTGCCACTTTTAAGAGGCCAACAACAATGCTGTGTTAAGGTTCTAAAGCCAGTGTGCACAACACTATAAAGCGATAGCCTCAGAAATACCTAATGTCCACTTAACAGTCTATAATCTGTTTCCCAAATGCACACAAGTAAATGGCTTTCAAATAGAGAACAGACCAGATAGTAATTTGACATAAATTGAGCATCAACTTCACTGAAGCCAAATCAGCGTAAGCTCAGAGGAATTCCTTCAGTAACAGCAGAGATACTTACCAATTCCATCAGGTGGGAAATGGTCATTCTGGTTATGATGATGGACCTTGCCCTTTAAAGGGAAAAACAGTAATAGTAACGCTTAGCATTCTTACGTAAAGCAAAGCTTTTTATTTCAAGTGAACATTATAATTAAATACAAAATAAGAGTTTGAAAGAAGTTAGCCCAACATTTTATTCTTACACATTCAACTGCCCAGTTCCATCACGATTATGAATTCACGAAGTTGGATATTACATACCACTAATTCAATTAACCAGCGGGTCATTACCAGTCCCTCTGGGGATACTCTCTCCCGAGGCCTGTTTTCAGATGCAAGGAGAGTTACAGCAAGCTGCTTTGAGTTTCTTTTCTCAACATTTTATTTCCCGCTGCCTCACTTCTTTTAGGAGCAGCACCCAGTACTAACGTAACCCTCAGTATTCCCCTTCCGTGGCAGCTCTTAGTGGAAGCATGATCGATTTTCTTCTCCAGGTTTCAACTCAAGAAGCTTGGAGACAAAGTAGCTGCCTTCCGTTTTACTCAATTGCTCACCCAGCCTCATTAGACATTGCCTCCCTACCCCATCTCATGTATCTGCTTCTGGACTTTGGCCCCCTAGTGACTGCTCCCCCAAAAGTACAATATAGTAGAGTCAAGAACCAGAGTACTCTGGGGAAACTGTTTTTCCTTGGTGAATTGTACATGAGAAAAGGAGGTTAACAGAACTGAGTTATCGCTCCTACACGCTCATGAGTTTACAGCATCAACTAATTAGTTAATATTCATAAACTGTGAGCACATATTCAAATGCCAGTATGCTCCTAAGTCTTTTGCAGGACAGGAATACCTGACTTAATCTGGACCTAAGTACATTCACAAATTTAAAATAAATCTAAAAACCCTTTGATGCT
Organism: Pygoscelis adeliae; assembly: GCF_000699105.1. Classification (NCBI taxonomy): domain Eukaryota; kingdom Metazoa; phylum Chordata; class Aves; order Sphenisciformes; family Spheniscidae; genus Pygoscelis; species Pygoscelis adeliae. Next base: position 1,661,620 of record NW_008824772.1, read on the forward strand.
GCAAAACTTTTCTTGCCCAGGAGATAAGTCTAGGCAGTTTTCCAGCAGTCTGAGCAAATTAGTCAGGGTAAAAAGACAGATTGTTTGACAATGTTGACCCATGCATAAACCGGATTAAAGAACAGGTCTCTGAATTTTCCTCTCGTTTTAAAAATGAATTATTGAAAAATAAAATAATAATTGCTTTTCATTGCAGTACTTAAGAAACCCGTTTATTCACTAAAGAGCAGGATTCAATCTAAAAATTTAGAGGAGCTACATGCCTTAATCACTCATGGTTAGTACAAGGCATTTCTGTATCTGTTATGCTGTCTGTTAGCATCAAGCTGTATGTGCAGAAGTCTAATAAATCTCTGTTCTACCTACCATACTTGTATTTTATAGGTGCCATATTTTTAAAACTCAAATAGCAAATAATTACATAAATCCGCAAGAACAGCTGTCCTGTTGAACAGGAGCTTCAGCATGTAACGGCATCAGATTGGTAAATATAAGTGAACTGGGGCCATTTGGAAGTTGGGGAAGGGAGGTGCTGGCTTTCTTTTGTCTTTTTCTTTTAATAGTTTTGATGGCTTAATGACTTTGTAATAGTCTATTAATGACCTAATCGTTACCGTTTCTCAAAGATTTCCAGATCAAGGTCCATTTCCCTGCCCATCTACAGAACACCTAAACCTACACTTTAACTGATGGCGATTGACAGCACTGGAGCACAGATACACTCAGTTTCCTCTAAAAACTTGCTCCACCTTCAGAGTATAAAAATCCACATTCCATAAAGGCACTCAGAGGAATCTCAGACCAAGATTGAGGTGATTTCAGGCAGTTAACAGCCTCGCCACTCCCAGGATCCCCCTTTAGTCAACAGACAGGAGAAGAGAGTATTCTCCAGAAACTTAATCAGACCTGTGGTCCTCACTGACTGTATAAAATGTCTAGGACGACGATGCATTCCAATTAAGTGCCTGAATCCAGGCCAAAACGCTGGAGCACAGGCAGTGAGCGGGAGGTAGGCACAGTTGTAAAATTCGGAGCTTAATTTACTGTACGCTAACTACCCTGCGGGAAGCTCCGAGTTCTGAAAATTTTCCGTCTCCACATCATCACCTTTAATAAAGGCTGTGCCTATCCAACTCTGCTGTTCCTTCCGCACTTCCACCATCCCCAACCAAGCCACACAAACATATGTGAAGGCAGATGCCCTCACAGACAGGGCTGCCATGAAGCACAGCAGCCCACAGCTAGCCAGTCCCATATTAGCTGTTTGCTTCTCAGAGACAGGACTGAAACTTTTTTTCTTCTTTAAAAAATAAACAGAGGGTTAATGTCCTTAGGTAAATCCAAGAGCAATTCTGCTGAATAAGAAGGTGCCATTTGTACAAAATCACTTTTCATAAAGTCACCACAAAGCACTATATCGGAGGCTGTTCTCATTTTTTTGCTACAAAAGACACCAGCGCTAGGTTTTTAATCTTTTGTCTTCTAGTGTTAAATATTGTACTTAGGAGGTCTAAAATAAGCAAAGCTAACCATCTGCTTTTAAAACTTGAGCAAAGGGAAATATATCAATTTATCACAGCCATTTTCTGTGTGTATTACCTGCTTGCTTTACTTCTGTTACTACACATGCTAGCTGTCAACTGTATTCAGAGGGAAGAGATTTTATTATAATTATGATATAGGTGGTTAAAACACTTCAGATCTTAAGCTGAAAATACAGTGCTGGCAGTTTGAAAGTGTCTCTTCTGATTTCTACAGCACAAATGCTAGTTTACTAACAAACTGGAAGAAAAATAAACAGAACAGTCTATTCACAAGACTCTCACCTCCCCCCCCCCTTTTTTTTTAAAAATGTACTATACCTGCATTTTCAAATACTTTTCTTTCATTTTAGGAAACAAAAAATGTTAATAGTGATGTTCTATTATTAAAGAAAATGCACTGAAGGCTGAAGCACTCATGAAAAATGAGAGTGCAGCAATGATTTTTTTAAAGACAATAATTTTTTAATTTACGGTTTTCTGTAAGCCTAGTGCTTTGACACATGACTAGATGCTTTAGAAATCTGGTGTTTGTTTCAGAAAGTAATACATCTTGATGAAGAAACCAAATGTTCTCACTTACAAAATCTCTTTTGAGAAGGACTGCCAAAGGGAAGGCTTTCCTTTTTGTACTGTTAAAAAGCCTGTCATAAAAATTTCATTTAAATGATACAGCCTGCAACAAAAATGCAAAGCTATGGAAAATACGTACGTTTCTTCTTTCTCGTACAACAGAATTCATCACAAAGCTGACAACCTGCATTTTAGTTGCATCTCTAAACACAATTTAATTAAATTATAACTCAAATGATTTTGAAATAAACTACAGAGAACTATTAAAATATAATTAATTACTAATATATCACCCCCCAAAAAAGCTCCAAAATATAGTGTTATTCTTTATCAACCCAAGGAAGCTACGTATTTTCATCACTTCTTTACCTGCTTTTATAAAACAGCTGATAAAATTACCACTGAGTGGTAATTTCATCTCTCTGCCCTCTTGGTGCTAACGAAATCTGGCCTTCCGAAGGACATTATCAGTGAGCTAATCTAGGCGATATACTGTTTCACAACATATTTTTAATTAAATCAAACAATTATCTTACATAAGTTCCTGAATTTTAAATGTGATTTTTGGATCAAACCAAATCACTTTTGGCTATTATTTTGTTGTTTCCTTATACTCCCTGCCACTGTCTGTATCGACCCGTTGTTTCTCAGGGTACAGTCAGAGCACAAGCTGCTTGGGATAGGGATTGCCTCTTGTTCAGAGGGTTTAAGCTGGCTTATCTAAATACTGAGGCCAAGATCCATGGCTGAAGTTCATCAGGGTCATTGCAACACAGTCAAGGAACATGCCAGAGTGACCCAAGGTATAAATTTTAGCAAGGAAACAAGGCTTGGACAACCCCAAGCTGTATTGCTAAATGCTGTATTATAATACAAGTCTAGAGCTTTCACTTGAAAATGCTGAGGATCCCTCTGGAATTTGCATTCATATCTGATTGTGCTGATGCCATTTTAAAACAACAGCTTGTTCCACAAACCTTTTATATCATTTCTCAAAAGGCATTTCTACATTCACTTTCTGACAAAATTCATCAGTAAAAACTTCACCTTTGGTGGTGACTGCTGTTGTTTGGTGGTATTCGCTGAATGTTGATGCCGAAGAGCTCGGGGGATAAACTCAGGAGCCAGTGGGTTCAACACGTAAGTTTTCTTTAACTCCAAAGCTTCCAACTGAGCTTTGATCTGTTCGAATGTGATACCGTGGAGACTTTCATTCTCGTGACATAGGGCAATAAACCTTTCCCAAAATTTCCTATGGAAACAATGTTTTGAAACAATAAAAAGGAGTAAGACTCGATGGCTGTTGTTAAAATGGATTTAACACAACTGTGGCATTTTTATTTTTTCTGTATACTCATTTTACACACCAAGCCATCCATCCTGCAACCTGATCCATGCATCTGAACCCCACAGCATAATGCAAAGCTCCCCAGTCATTTAAAACGGACATACGGGTCTGTCCACACATATCAGATCACAGCACTGGGTGTACATCACATTTAATAGTAAAGTCATGGACAGGTCTAACTTGGATTTCTTTCCTAGAAGACCAAACACAGCGAACACAATGCTTAAGATTCTGGAAAGCATGTGATTTATGGAATTTATTAAAGCTCAAAGAGTCACAGGGATTATATAGATTCTCAGTCCTAGAAGACGCCAAAAAGATTCTATGAATTTAGGCAGATCATTCAATTCCAGTGTCACAAATACCAAAGTTGAGATATATCCTCAAAACTACTCTTGCGAAACACTTCAGTCACGTGAAGATTAACATGTCAGGACTATCTAGAGGGCCTTTGAGATCCTCTGGTGGAAAACAAATAAAACCATAAATTTTATTGCGTGTCAGATATTTCTATAGAAGAAATATAGAAGAAATTTCAAGCCAGAAAGACAACCATCAGATGACACATGACTTCCTCTATGAAAATTCTGTCCAACTTTTTGGAGGGTGGAGGGGTTATTTAAACTATGTAGTAAAAGAACATTCCTACCTGTCTTCTGCTTTCTCATGGCATGTCTTTCTATTGCTTATAAAAAAAGTCTTTACGTTTTTAACGTCCACAGCAGGATCTATACAAAAATTTTGCACTTGTGATGATTTAATTTTTTTTTTTTTAACCTCAAAGGAACTTTTTGGGTGAAGTTACTTAAGCTTAAAAGATATTTAAATAAGATCTGAAGATGTCACTTTAAAGAAAACTGACTGAGCTGTTCTCTTTCCAAAAAAACAAGAGTAATGAAAGTTATTGAAAAAGAGGATTAAAAAGACAATGATCTTAAAGGTGTGCTTGACTATAACTCATTCTAGTTCACCCTTCAGTAATAAGGTCTGGCCTATAAGCAAGCACTGTTATTTCAGTGTTGTCTCCCCAAAACCTGTAAAATGAGAGATTGCTAACCTAATTTTAACAGCAGTGTCACATTTTGCTGAGTAGCTGCCCTTCGTGGAAAAGAATAAATGTCTGTCTTGCAAGAATACTGTGATGTTACTGATGTATTTAAGAATTCAAAATAGTTTTCCCTAAAAGTCCATCTTCTGTTGTGATTTTATACAGGCAAGAAATGCGCTTTTACAGTTCAGGATGCAAGATGGCCCTTTTCCTGCATTTCACTGTAAGGCAAATCTATCTTGCAAGGTTTTAAGTGAGGATTAAAAACCAAAATGAAATAGTTCACTGAGATGCTTTAATGATGGAACTCCCTCTGATTAATCAATTCAGCCACCAAACCTACTGCCAAGTACCACAAATCCACTGAGACCCATCCACTTTTGCTCAGAATGCCCCAAGCAGTCTCTCTACACATGGAACACTCGTACTGGGGTCTAAGAACAGAGAATAAAATACTGCTGTCTCTTGTCTTACAGTGTGCTCTGCAGTTTAAAGGGAGTGTCTGCCAAAACAGCCCATCTAGTCCAATGGTAACACACAGAAATGTAATGATTACCCTGGGCATACTTCTCAAAGCTCTCTACAACTACCATTACAGAGTCTTGACTCATTTTGACAGGTATTAGAATATTTATAAAATTCAAGTACTCTCTAAACTTTTTTGAGGTCTGTTTTTCCTAACGAAATGTCACTTCTTTCAGACTTCTATACTCCTGCTGTACTAAAAAAGAACCATCTTTCTAGCAGCGTGCCTGAGCCCCTCCAGCACTATTTTCAAAGAGCAAACGTTCAATTATTCAGTGAAATAAGACAATGGTGTATTAGAGGGAAAGCTTGAGATACATCTTAATAAAGCTCCGGTGCTCCTTGTTTCTTAATTATCTTTTTGTTTTATAATTTTGAACAGCTATACATATATAAACAGCTGCTGGCCTTTGAAAGGCAAACTCAATCCCTAACTGCCAAGACTGTATCTTACGTACCGTGCTGATAGCTTATATTTTTATTTTAGTAAGTTTTTGCATGCCCTATTTCAGATATTTTGAAGGAGCCATACTTGAAGAAACTGCTGAGCCCCCACATTTGAAAACTGGGTCCCCTTTGGGTATCTAATTTAAAACCTCAGCACTCAGGCTTACAAGAAAATTCAAGAGATTATCTTCCTCACTGGGATTTAGAGAGAATAAAGGACATGGTCGTTCTCCAACAAAAGCTGTATTTAGACAGATGGTTAGAGAACCAATAATGGGCCTAGGTGCTAGCTAGACTAACTAGGGATTAACTAACTCTCTGACTTAGGTAACACTGCGCATCCTGAACCCCAATGTAGGGAAGAGAAGCAAAATTTATCAACTAAGAGTAAGTTCTGAACAAGTGGTAAGAGAAATCTCAGTCAGCACAGCATGGCAACCTCTACAGCTAAGTCATGTATCTCTGCAGCGTAAGCTGACGAACTAGAGACTGCACCAGCAGACTGTGACAGACACTCATCATGTGTGGATCGAGTGCTCGGGAGGCACAGAGGTCTTTCCCATCAGTTAGTTACATAAACCAGATCATGCCTAAAAAACCAAGCAGGTAATGGGAAAGTGAAATAAAACCACAACCATTATTTCTCTTTTAATAAGATGTTATTAGCAGTTAGAGCAGATCACTCTTGACATGTCACCAGCAGGTAAATGGTTAAATTCAGGTTATATTTCATAAATGTAGTAAACAAAGGTTTGGTTTCCATTTGGATTTTTCAATTCTGATCTTTGAAAACCACATCCATTTTCAATACAGTAGAAGAATACTGCTGAAGAAAGTAGAATACAATGTAGATATAACAACTGACTAATAAGTATTTTTAGCTGTATTATAATAATGTAATCAGTGCAGTGTTTCCTCTCTTCGAGAAATAAGCCTCAGGGTTTCTCTCTGATCATCTCAACATTTCAGCTTTTCCATCAAAAAAAGAAACCTTTGAATAACAAGAGCTTGGTATCCGTGTTTACATCTCTCAGCATTTTTCACATTTCTTCATTTAAGTCTATATAAAGTAAATTCACTCAGAGCTTAACGAGTTTTTTCCTAGTGTCATGAAGACATATAAAAACATAAATAATGGTTTTCAAGTCTTCTACCTTCATATGACTGCTGCAATATTCAACTTTAAAATACTATATTACATCACAATTTTTAACTCCAAATTATATATTACTTTTATTTATATATAAAATTGTAACAGGTATACCAAAAAACCACACTAAAAATAAAATTAAGCATCTGCAATTGTTACTGTCAAGTAAAAATTAGAGCAACTGTAAAAACATAAAAAGAGTTTATCAATGACCAGGTGGTAAATATCTTACACTTTTTCTCTGTATGTTTTTATACATGGTGACACTGTGACTCTGGGTAAGAAGGTAAAACCAGAACAAAACAAAACAAAACAACACAACAAAAAAAGCCAGACTTGTCTACCCGTAGAGGATATTAAAATGCTCTGCCTCTCATCTGTAGTGGTTTTCTTCATTATCATTGAATAAAAACGTCCCTCTCTTCCCTGTCAGCAAGACTTACTAATCAGGGGACAGAGCGGCCCTTGCACAACTGCATGCTTCCAGCTCCAGAGGAGACTTGGTAGCTGGCATCTCAGGAATTACTGCAGCACAGGCCGACACTGCCCAGGCTACCCAGGGCTACAACTGCCTGCTCTGCCTGAGGGGTGAGCTTCAGCAGCACACTTTGGACAAGCTGAAATCATGACAAGGTCCAAGCCTCTGCAAGAGCTGGGAACACAAGTAATGCTGTACCATCTTTATGGTATTTCTGTGAATATAAACGTGAAGAATTCCAATTTCATTATACAGTTATTTTAAGGGTTTAAATATAGTGTGTCTTATTTGGCACCTAAAAGAACATCCATCATTTTACTCTATCAACCAAACACGTTTTCTAGTATCCTTAGCCCTAATTAACTAAGGAACATCTATAAAGTACCTGCATCTTCCAATGGAACATAAAGCAATAGGATCTCCCACCACAGCTACCAGGGATTGTGCTCTTGTAATGGCAGTGTTGAGAAGTTTGTAATTAGACAGAAAACCATAATCCAAGTCTTCTGTTGAATCCTCCAGTAACTGCTCCTTCCTTTTAATTGGTGTTTGCTTATGCTTGCATGTATGCCGTGTTCGTACTGTGCTGAGAAACAAAACTCTGAACTGTTTTCCTAAAATGAAACAAAAAACAAATGTCTGAGATAATTGTAGCTATTTCGCTAGTAACACAATCAGACCACTGCACTCGCCAGTCAGATTTCACACCTAGATATTCTGAAGAACTGAGAGCTACCCTTCACATGAAGAGCTTTATGCAAGAATAATAAGATTTAAAAATTTTAAAAGATGCACTATAAATAGCATATTCTATTACAAGAATATTTCCTCTCTAAAAAGCTTATTTTTCATCTTGATATTAATCATTCCAGAAATTTCTGAAATGCTAATTATCTTTACAACATTGCCAATCAGCCAATAACAAATTGTGGATTTATTTATTCTACCTTAAAAGAAAAAACAAAACCCAAAAAACGACAAAACAACAAACCACAAAGTTCTGGACATTCTTGTTTCATATTTAAAAATTTCTCAAATATACGAGTATCTACCATGAAAAACCAGAACACACCAGTCACTGTCACTCAGTTACTTTATTCTCTTCCTTTGTTTATCACTGACTAAAAGCACAACCTAGCAACAGGCTATGCCTACACGAAATACTTGTTATCAGTGTGATCCCAAGAACAAATATATAAATTTGTGGACCCCTTTTTACAGTCTATTCTACAAATGCAAAAAATCAGTAAAACATTTTGAGGCTAAAGCCTTGTTACCTTTTTATTTGGAACTCTGGTTTTCCCCTTAAAATAAAAATCCGTCAGTTTTCACATTTTTCACTCAATCAATTTATTTTTTAAGTAAGCTTGAACTTAATTTTGAAAAAAGATAAATCTCACATCCATGAGTTTATTGCTTTGGTATTCAATGTTGGAATAACATCTAATCAGCATACTTGCCAGTTTCATTTTGATACATCAGTTTTTATGGGCTATATCACAGCTCTCCTTTTGTTCTGATCGTTTTAAGATTATTTTAGGAAGGTCTTACTTAACTTCACCAGTCACATTTTTTACTTCCTTAGCATATCTTTGAGACATACAACTATTACTTACCCTGAACATTTAGCACTCTCTCTACACTGACATCAGACAGTCTTTTTTTCCGAAGTTCAGCCCGAATTCTGAACACTTGATCAGCATAAGGTGTTACGACACCTATACTGCCATCATCCAATTTGCCCCAGGCAACAGGCCATTTTCTTCTTAATTCTTCAACACGCTCTACTACTTCAAACACCTTAAAAGAAAGTCAGAAATCTTAAAAGTATGCTCCACTGAAGATCATTCTTTGATATGGAAAGAAAATTTGAATTTTAAAGCTCTAAAACATTTACAGGTCACAGTATTACATAGCCTTACTGAACAAGCAATACTACTATTGTATTCTATAGTGATACTCTAAAATATCATGTATTAAAACAATGTATTTACTATACAGTACCTTTTTTCAATCTTGAAATAAAAGTTTGCCCACAAAAACGTCACCTTTAAAGTACAAGCTGGGAAATTATATTAATAGCCTTAATTTTCATGCTTATGTTCTTAAGAAAATGTCAAGTGCAGTAGGACCTTTCTTATCATACTTTAACTAACTTCCATAAGTAAATATACTGCATAAATAGGGATTATTTTATTTTTATTCTGGATTTTATATATGGCATGTTAGAGTTTGATAACTCTAGAAAGAGAATATGTATACCAGAGCACAATCACCTCCCGTTCCAAAGGATACCATCGAGAGTTTCAGATTATTCATGAACTGCTAGTTCGTGTCTATGAAATACTGTTAAGTGTGCTACCTGAGAAGCCTAATGAGTAATAAAAACTGAAAACCTCCTCCTGTGGGGAGACAGGCTCAAAGTAACCCGCTGCCAAAAGGCGCCAGGCATAGCAGCTTCCGCTTCAACACGCTGAAGAGAGATACTGCACTGTAGAAGGCATTTCTGAGTAACTTCATGGAAGGTTTGTCAGTTTGTTTGGGTTTAACGTTTACATTCAATATGTCATTTAATAAATGTCGGTATGACATTCAATAAATATTTATCCAGCTATGTACAGCATGATAATTGATGAATGCAGTTCTCCTATAGCATCACAAAGGCAAGCTCAGCCTCTTAATGGAAGCTAGGCAGACAGTCTCTTCTACAAGAATCTCAAGTATTCTTAACTTTCTTCTCTTCCCTATTCATCCAGTTATCTTTGGCTGTGGGAAGGGGGCATTAAAAATAATATAAAAGCTAAGAGCATTAAATTTATCTCTTCTTCGAATTGGTAAGTGGGAATTCAAGGAACTTTTATGGACATTTCAGGAACATGCAAAGTGTTATAAATCACAATGGGTATGTACAATAGTATAAAACATAGTAGTTCCTAACTCCTAGAAGTCTGTTGTTTCATGCTGACTTCTTACCACTTAAGATCTGATTATATGACATTTACATTCTCATGTAAGTGTATATATTTTTTTAAATTAATCTAAACTGGGACAGTTTATTGAAAAACTCAGGTATTTAAAAAAAAATCATGAGGAAACTATTAAAGCAAAGATAGATCTGTTAATCCTTAAAAAGTCACAACTAGTTTATTCTTTATAATTTTAGATTTTCAGAGGGCAGTGAAAATACGTGGCTGGTTTTGAGCAAGTCCTGACTATAACTTTTTGCAACATAAATTCTTGTATTTAAAAGCTAGTTCTACTGACAAAGGATGTTAGAATAAACTTTGATATGTATAAAAACCATAGCATAAATAGAATGATCTTTTGCAGGTATTTTGGCAAGCTTCTCTGAAAGCATATAGCTTCTGGATATGTATTTAGAATCAACACCACATAGGGAAATTTTAGAATTAAGACCAAAAAGGGCAAGTGTATTTTCCAGATTAATACTTAACATAGGCACCAATGAACCATAAGATGCCCCAATGCAAATGTCCATTAAGGGTCAAACAGCAAAAATCTCCCTCATCATCTGAATTTCCATTTTTCATGTTGGTGTTTAAGCAGCTGTTGTCCTTCATTTCTGCCTTTAGCTATTAAGGACTCACAATTTTCAGACAGTTACTTGGCCACTGAAGATATTTTTAGGTTTTTTACAACTTTTTTTAAATGGCAAAGCAATCCAAGTAGATTACTGAAAGTAGTCAGGTGCCTTCAGTTTTTTTCAGTGATGTGTCCAGAAGTGATTGGAGCTTCTTATTTAAGTAGGTATTTTAATACATCAAAGAATGCATAACAAGTGCAGCACAACAACAACAAGAAGATTAAAAATTGTGCATCAAATGAATTGCACCATGATCAACAAGGGGAAACACAGGCAGCTCTGCAGTGCTTCATAACAAACACTGCTGCTAAACTGCAACCTAACTTCAGTTAAAATTCCTCATAAGTTTAAGAAAATTAGTGGTATTTCTTTGTTATTCTTTAAATGTCAATGATGTTTCTTAAGACATCTTTTTGGTGGGAGAAAAAGGAGTGGGGTCAACCCCTCCCTAACTTGAGGTGACTGGAAAAAGGCATCTTTCACTACAAAAAGTATTACCAAGTCGGGGGGGAGGGTGTGAAAGTGTTTGGGTTTTGTTTGGTTTTGTGGGTTTTGTTGGTTTGGTGGGTGGTTTTTTTTTAACTCAAGGGAAGGAATGAGAATGAAAGTAATTTTTGAAGAACACAAATAAATCTATGTGAGACAAACATATTGAGAATAAGTTCTCACTGAAAAAAATCTCATCTGCACATGATCAGTTAGACACTGATCCTAAACATATTAAAGCAAATATGAAACATTACTCAGGAGGACTCTTATCTGAGTGGGAACATTTCTACAACAGTCAAAGAAATCTAAGTTTTACTTCAAATTGCAGTTACTCTTAGTTGCTAAGATACATCCATCAGACTGTCACAAAAATTATCAGGAAAGACATCCTGAAGAATGAGCCTGAGAGAACTATGTGCAGCTTGCAATTTGCAAAGAAAAAAAAAGAAGATAAATTAGTGGAAAAGTTTACTACAATTGCAATGTTCACTACTTCATGTTTAGCAAATTCCATGTTCCTCTCTCCTAGTAGAGGACAATTTATGTCTTCCACCTACACTGAGCATAAACCAATAAATCTGGGGGACGGGAGCTTTAAGAAAACAATCAAGAATAAAGCCAAAGAAGAGTTACCTCTGCATTATTGTAAAAAGCTGTACTATTTTTTTCCTGCACATCTTCTCCACGTGCTGTGAAGAAAGTCAAAGGGTAGAAATCTTTGTGTGCTGGCTGCTTTCCACTTGCCATCAATTTGCCTTCATAGAAAAGTTCGGATGTATAACTGTAACAAGGCAAAACAGAATAAAATGTGGAGTCTACATATGAGCTCACTGATAAAATATGCAAATCTCACTGATAAAATATGCAACCACAAAATACTTCATAAGGAAAATAGAACCACTGATTACTATTCGGCATCTTCAAGTGATTTCTCTGAACTGATATTTCCATACTACAGACAGAGCAGAAGGCACTAAAAATACGCTTTTCCAACACTTTTTCTACGAAGGCAGTATTTTCTTCTAATCTAAAGCTTGACAGAGTTACTAACATTCTCACTCGTGTTTCACTCAGATGTTCTGGTGGCTTGAAACTGGGCAAAAGAACACTTGCTGTCTGGGACTGGTTATTCCCCAGGCTTGCTGGACAATGAGCCTGTTTACATCAGTTAAGGGTTGTTGAACTTGGAAGATGAATTTACTAAAGACTTCATGTGTACTGAGCTCAGTGCAGGCCAAGTGTTCAGCTTCCAAGCAAGCTTTTCCTCTGTGACTTCTACTCCAGACCAATCTATGTTGCCAGTCATCAGAAATACAACCAGAATATACTGCCTCTGCTGGCAGTAGGCATTACAGAAGCTGGCTGACTGAAAAGGAAATGAGGCAAGAACTACTTTCATAGTGAAAAGCAGGAGAGAAGAAGGCAAACTGAATGGCACAAGACAAAAAGCCAGCAAGAAGAGACTGCAGATTACTATCAGTAGTACTGTAACTCCTGTATACTATTGCATGCACAGTAGAGCTAAACTAATGTACTGGCTTTCATTAATTAGTGAATTCTGGTATAATCTAACTGTTGAATGCTCAACCTCCGACCTTAACGTTCTTCAGATATAGCTCTGTGGATGCAGTAACATGAATGCAGCCTGACATGAAGACAACAAAAGCAGGAGTGCAGTCAGTGGGTCCACTGAGTTCTTCCAGGCTTCCAACTATTGTAACTTCAGATGTAAATTACTGGTCTCGGAAAAGCTAAAGAAACTAGCCTGCTACCAAATCATCAAACAACTGCAGCCCACTACTGACCAGAACTGGCTTACACTGGACAATCCTGAAGAATATGCAATTCTTCTGTGGATTGAGTTGCAGCAGTCCACTGCTGCCAATGAGCAAAACTAACAATTTCTTCTGCAAATTAATTCTTAGTAATGAGTTCTCATTAAAAAATAAAACACCCTTTCTACAAGGACTGTTTTTTCCAATTACAGCTCCAAAGTCAGGCTGAACTAATGGCTTGTTCTTTCCTTAATTTCTTTTTCTCTCTTTACTTCAGTTAGGTAGGTATGA
>NW_008824772.1:1674940-1721383 GCF_000699105.1 Pygoscelis adeliae
CAGTGCCATGGTCCCATTTGTCAGGGGAAATTCCACATTATTAAAAAAAAGTAGACTTGAGACAATCTCCTAAATGGACCACCGTCAGAGTATTTAGCAGGTTTCACTTCACACAGCAATACCTTCTAGTGGAATTAGGCACACTGGACTTTCACTAGGCAGCCGACTAGCCGCAGTGGTATTTCTGCAGTCCTTACCTCGGCGTTCAACACAGTGGATCTTTCTAGGAACTTGCTGTCTGAACTCCAATTGCTGAAGTGCATTTTCATGATCTTTCTGAGGCAAATTTCATGGAAGTGATCTCTAACCAAAAGCTGAAACGATCCCTTCCTTTTCAGATTCTCTCTCATTTTGAAATTACAATTTCAAGAAATGTGTGAGAAATTTAGCATCACTCAGTCTATAACTACCAAGTCCATAAAATGAAGACAGATCAAGCTGTGTAACACAATGCTACATTCTCACTTTTGATTCCCCAGAGCACTTAACTATTTCTGCTTTTGCTTTGAACACAGTGATAACCTAATTAGTATGACTGGATACCAACATAATATTCCTCAGTACGTATTTGAGCCAGGATTTAAACTTTAGCATTTTTCCCCATGATTGCACTTATTCTTTCTAGCACAGCTCATGGATGAGCTCATTATACTAGCAGCCATTAGTTTATCATAGCATAAAAATGCAAACTCACTGATTAATGTGTCTTGAAATAAGTAACAAAAGATGACAACAGGAAAGAAACATGCCCAAAATTTGACCTTTTTTTCTTTCTGTTCATAGTTGTATATCCGTACATTCCTTACATTGCACATAGCTTACCATTCCAAGATAATCCACCCCAGTAATTCTAAAACTCTGAAGCAGTTCAAAGAAACACAGACCCTATATAATATACTGCACAACAGTTAAAAAGGGAAAGTTAGCTCTTCTTTCGCTTAGTGTGCAAGTCTTGCAGCCAAAGCATCCCCACCTGAATGAGGGGTCTGTAATGCAACTGCCTAACTGAAGCCCTGGCATGTGTTCTAGGAGACTGAATTTCAACCTAGTAACGAAGACTTACTCTACTAATTAACTTTGAAACAACTAAGCTTTCGTTACAGAAACACGTAATGCTTCTCTCTTCATTCAGTTGTGCTTGGCTCAGAGTTGTTTTGTTCACTCACACCAGTCAAAGAAAAGCATGATACAGTGAAAAAGTTCACACCTACTTGATGATAGCTTCATGGGAGCGATAGTTCTCACACAGCAAGATCCTGCATGGAAATTCTGCAGGGTAGTGCTCATAGAGCCGATCAAGCAATGAAACATGAAGGTTTCTTTCCCTGGCAAATTCACTGTAGACAAAAGGACTGAGCTGTAATAGACACACACATACAAAGAAAATGTAACTAAACATGTGGACTTGGAATTTCATGCTCCCAACTTATGTATTTTGCATCAAAACAAAAATGAAACCTTACTTTTACTGTACATTCATAGTTGGAAGACATATGCCATGGCTATTCCATAGAAATGCCCATTCCTACTGTAAAACTGACAAAAGACCAGCATGCTCTTAAAGGAACAATAGAACATTCAGCAACTATGTAAAGAGGAGAGAAAAACCCCTTATATCTAAGTTTTTTCTTGCACAGATGAAAAACTCAAAGCAGAGAGCTGTTTGACAAAAAGAAAAAAAAAAAAACCAACAACAAAACCAAAACTATGTTTTGAATAACATTATACAATTAATCTGACAAGCACTTTACAGTTAAGTTACTACCACAAATAGTACAGATCAGAAAATATAGAAATTTGTAACACAATTTTAAAAAGTTAAATAGAAAGTCGTTGGAAAAACTAAAACCCAAGCGGCCTAGTTACTATTACACTAAACTACTACTGGGCTTGTTTAACAATAAAAACATCATCTATTACAGCAGGAAAAATAGAACGAAAGATGATGAAAAAAGATTTTTAAAATTAAATTTTAAAATGTAGAAATTAAGCCAATCTATTTTGTCATTCTGAATACGTATGATTCAGATTCTGAGTTTGAGTTTCACTTCAGATAAATATTAGTTTTACAAATTTAAATACTGGATACCTCATAGAGTAGCTTCCGTAAGAACCTGAGCTACAGAACAGCTCTTTACGCACGTAGCCTGAGACACACAGGCCAAGTCAAGACTCTAGCCATCCAGCTGGGCTGATGCGATCTAGCCTGAAGTGGTAAGAATTCCAATCTCTTAAAAAGCACTTTTGAGATCTGTATTTAGAAAGCTCTATGCCAGACCTTGGGATTACTATGATCATGACTTGATATGATCTAGTAGTATTAAATCACTGGTGGCAACACTGCTCTAAGTTTATTACTATACCAAACGCAAACATCCACTCTATTGCTATTGTGAAATGTCAAGAGAATTAAAGGCGAATCTATAAAAACAAATAAATCTGGCCTAAATCAACAAAGCAAGTAAGATTGACTTTTCCAAGCATGCTTTCTCATGCCTACAGGCTGCAAAATGACATGCATAATCAGCATTTTAAACTATTCTAAACTCTTTAAACGAAGCAATTCCTAGGCACATCACAGTAACATCAAGGCACTGGTTAGTGTCCATTTCCTATTTCTTACTTGTTCAAATCTTTACCAGATTATGATGCTTCTAATAAAAAAAAAAAGAATTGTCTAAATCATAATACACATGCTCCGTATTCTTAAATTCTTTTAGAAATCAATAGGGAATACCAGTCATAAAAAGTAGGAGAAACTCCTACCCTGACTGTAATAACAACTATCCCTGTATCTTATGCAAATAACATCCCTTGAATTTTCCTTGGCTTCCCCATCTATTATATGGCTGGTAAAATTTATGCGTCTCCTTCTTCAAAATGGAATTTTACTTGCGTAAAGTTCAGTGGTTGAGTGGGCCCAAATCTGTTCTATCACAGATTTCCTATGTAACCTCGGACAACTCACACACTTTGTGCTTCAATTCCCT
Source organism: Pygoscelis adeliae (assembly GCF_000699105.1). Classification (NCBI taxonomy): domain Eukaryota; kingdom Metazoa; phylum Chordata; class Aves; order Sphenisciformes; family Spheniscidae; genus Pygoscelis; species Pygoscelis adeliae. The sequence goes on from NW_008824772.1 coordinate 1,677,931, forward strand.
TACTGTAAAATAGAGACAACAGCATATTCTCGCTTAGCAGAAATACTGTGAGTCTACGTTAGAGATTGAGGCATTCACATACCACAGAATTTGGGGATTTGGAGCAGATAAATACAAATATTATATAGACGCAGTTTACATTCAAAAATTCTATAGCTCTTACCTGCATATGGTCTCCAGCCAAGACAACTCTTGTGTTTTTATTAGCTAATGCTAGGGGCATAATAGTTTCGCACTCCATAGCTTGCGCAGCTTCATCTAACAGAATGTGTGTAAAAAAACCTGTAAAACAAGAGATATCAGCAAATAAATGAAACTGGAAATATGATAAACAGTGATAACAATACAAGAAATTGTACTGAAAGTTCTGTATTCTGATAGTAACCAAAACTAGAAAAAATTCAGTATGGCTTATACAAATTAATTTCTAGTAACTACTAGAAACCACACAAACAATTTTCAAACCCATCAAATGGCCAACTGATTGACAGTGACGTTAGCAGCAGCCCACAGATCTGCCTCCTCCTTCTGATACACGTGAAGGTAAACAAGTGTTTTACCTGAGCTGTCCTTATACCAAGAGCAAACGTCTTTTGGCAGACCTCCCTCAGTAGGTTTCTCAAATCTGAAAATCTTTCCATCACCATGAGGCTTGAAGAGCTTTGGATAATGACAATGAAAAGGACCTCCTCATGTACTTGAGTCCTATTAACTATTTTATTACTAAATTTCCCATTAAAATTGCACACATACCTGAGCACTTTGCTGGTTATGGGCTTTAAGGAATGTAGGGGGGAAAAAAGGAACAGAAGTTGAAGGAAAATTTAAATTCAATCTTACGATAATATTGGACCAAAAGGTTTCTTGAGGGGGGGAAAAATCTATGCACTGGATAACATGCACTTGAAAAAAAACTGGGCCACAGTAGACATATTTTATGAAATGTAAATTCAGGATAGGTATAGAAGAGAAGTGGTTTTATATATTGATATATAAAAGGTATATATATATATATATAGATATATATTAAGGTTTAAAACAAAGTATTAGAGGACTTAGTATACCATCCAATTAAGATTACATACATAAAAATGCAGCAATTTTCTTTGGAAAACATCAATTTCATACAGCTGCACACACATTACTATGGCATGACTGTACACAGCTGATTGCCAAACAAAGCCATTACTTCCATCTAAAGACCTGAAAACATTTACCATAAATTCCATGTTAGTTTTCTCTATTGCAACAAATGCCTAAATGTAGCCATAAAAAATTAACCGTAACAACTTCTGTAAAGAAATTCCACATTCTCCAAAAAGCAGATGGATTTCATTTGGAGATCAAGCAAACAATAAACCCTAAGCAACCTCTGCCCCCCCCCCCAAAATCAGTCTAATACATTTCAGTTTCAAAAACAACCCTAGAATTATCACCTTAACATAGCATGGGTTTGTATGTGTGGGAGTTGTTTGCAAAGCTAAACAATTCACAAAACAAGAAAAAAGCTCTCTGTGTGTATTTATGCTTACATGCTCCACTGAGTAATGACCTTAATGAGCATAATATTCAAAGTCAGAATCTCAAACAGAATTTTCCCTCCTGGATCTCAGAAACACCAGATCATAGATAGTACTGCTTATTTATTTTTTTTTAAATAAGGAAAAAATAGAATAAGCAAAAGGTTAATTTGAATGCCAGCAATTTATAGCTTTGTAATAAACATTTATTCCTAAAAAAAGAGACCATTTTAAGATTATCATTGCTTACTTTATTTTTTAACAGTTCAAAGGATTGGGTAAGGAACTGAGACTAGTAAGAGGAAGATAATTCTCAAAGCATGGACACTTCTTGTTTAGAAATTATCTTACCTGGTTCTAGATCCAGTTGACATAGATACTGTGATGTATTTAAAGTAACAACTACTACTCGTTGCTTAAGAATGTCTTCTTTCTGTGGCATCTGAAAGGTGGAATGTGTGCTTGAAATCAAACAGTACTGATGCACAACTGGGTGGACAGTCTTTACCCAGCGATTTCTGAAATATACCCTAGAAAAGAAAAAGGGGGCTTATTTTCTATACTCTTTGAACACAGTGACAGCCTAATATTTCAAATGCTAGTATTCTGTTTTCTGATAAATAAAAGCGATCTTCAGGAAGCAAAACATCACAACTGTGCAGAATTACACGCTAAAATGTCTTGGATTTACCTTCCATTATTTGCTGCAGTGCAATACTACATACATGAACAGTTACCAAGGATTAATTCACATAAGAAAATCTGTTAATTCTTCGTACATTTAAGTCCTGTCACCCTCACATCAATGTCTATTTCATTTTAAACTCTCAGTAAACTAATTTTAAAGAAATATTTCCTGAGCTGAAATATAAATATAGCCCATAGTCTCGGAACTGACAGAGTTGCAGTGGTCTGCACATTTCATCAACTGCAGCCATAGAATCTTTAAAAAAAAATTTTCAAAGGACATTAATAAAATCCTGTACTTCGTTTTACACATACTATCTGTCTTCTGAGTTCTAAGAACCAAACAGGAAGTATATTCATCTTTTTATCATGCAGGGCTGTAATTATGATACGCTGTATAAAAGAATGATAAAATAGTGCCAAAAAGGATGGCTAGAGTCTAAAATATCAGGACGTTGTCAGCAAAGCACTGGACTTCAAATATCTTTCCATGACACAAGACAACTTTAATCACCATATCATGAGATCAATGATGAATTTGTCTTAAGAAGTGATGAAATGTTACGGCCAGTCTAGCTAAATGGAAGAGGAACAAGGAAGACACAAAGAGTATGCCCCAGAAAACAAACAACTCCAGAGAGATATATAGAAATATACCAAACCACACTAGCTGAGGATCTGGATAATGACGTCAAAGGGCTTCTCTATGGAGTGTTCCTCAAAAATGTGTCTGTATTAAGTAAGAACTGTGAATCTAAGGTGGAACCTTAAAACTACAGGAAACTATTGTACAGATATTACTATTTAGAATTAAAGTTATTTTAATTTATTTCCAAAGCAAATTAAGATGAAATGATTTAAACTAATTTCAGTTCTAAATAGGGGATTTAATGCTGTTTGGTTTATCTATTCATTATTTATTGTCTTCTGATTAATTTCTCCTGTGCCCATATTACAAATGCCAAATCATTAATCAAATATTTGGAAAAGTGTAATTATGCACCCAAGTGCAAAACATGATTGCACTGGCTGGACTTTGGATATCACGTGTCCACCCACGTTTGAAAATTACAGCTCAGTTCCATATAACGTGAGAGAAACAATTAGGATTATAATAAATTTGGTTTGTGAAAATACAACGTCCATTTTGGACAATAAGCACAAAATGAAATGCAAAGAGGTGCAAACGCACTGCAGTATTCTGAATGGCTTTTTAATTTGACAACACAACCAACCCAAATTGACACTTCGTGACCAAAGGAAACTCCAGTTAAGACTGGGTTCAGTGCAGGAGCAAACAAAACACTCCTGTTCTTGGAACAAGAACCTTCTAATGTCACCCCAATATATTTATTTCTTATCAGGCATCAAACTGATAAGCTTTATTTGATAAACTGTTATTATACCAATGTAACAACACAAAGTCACAGCCTAATAGCTAGAACAAGGTAGTAGGAGCAAGATAATCCCTGCTCTATTTATCCCAGCCATTTCAGTCAGCTTTTGTATGATTCAGCTTCTCAATCTTAACTGAGGGTAATACTTACCTACCATCTCACAGGAGTACTGTGAGGATTAGTGAGTTTATTGTGAGTTTATGTTTGTAAAGCACTTTGAGATTCTTGGATGAAAGGTGCTATTGAAATGCAAAATATTATGGTTATTAGACATTATTATACCATGCACTGTCTTTTATTACAAAAATTCAACTATGTGTGACTCACAGATTGGCTGACAGCATTTCAAACTGCATTGCTGCTTACCCATTAATTTCTTTTATTTTGATGTGAGATCAAAAAGGTATCCCAGAGCTATTATTCACCACTGGCATAAAAACACCTGACAGATGCGACTACTTCAAAAATGTCATGATATAAGTAAGCCACACAGAACAAGGGATTTCTTTCTCAGGTGCAATTTGGGCTAATAAAATCTCCTGTAATTTCATTATTAGTTTTTTTTTCTTAAAGTTAGAGGAACCCATTACAAAAATGGGTTAACATTTTAAACAGCTTAACACAAATCATAACGTTTCACCCTGCAACATACCCTTAACTTCTGATTAAAGAAGTTTCACTGGCAGTGAAATTACTAGCAAATACATAGAGAACCCCACTGAAATGGAAATCCCTGAAGATTATAGATTAGGGACTCAATCTTCCACAAACAAAAGCACTGAATATATCCACTGTACTTACTAATGCTGGGTTAACAGGCACAGAATCTGCATTTCACATGGAAATTCATACCACTTTTATTTCTAAATGTGGCATGTGGATATCTACAACAGCAGCCTTCATTTCTGTGGACCTCTAGCCAATGAGCCAAAGAATGGAACAAACTGTCAGCTAACCTATCAGCTTTCTTTTTTGACATAATGCTGGAATTTTGCCCAAATATTTCTATTAAATGTTAGTCAAATTGAGTATTTCCTAATCTTTCATGTTTTGTTTCCATTGATAAATTTCCATCAAAGTATCAATTTGTACAATAGACTATTTGCAAAAGTAGTGAATTTATATCAGTAATTAAGATTCACAATCATTTCCTTGTTCATGTTTCAGGCTGGGATTGCACCTAAGTCACTTAAAATACACTTCTAAAAGTTAATAAAGGGTGAGTCTAGAGGCAGAACCTCTGAGGGAGACTAAACAGAGTTTCATTTGCATTCCTGTCCTACAAAAGCAACTTCTACTTCTCATGACTCCTTACAACAGAGTGAATGGGGACTAAATTTAAGTTCTTCAAAACTTCTTTTCCCTGTTCTGAACTGGAAAACACCAACTCCTCCCACTTCTTGATAAAGAAGCCAGGATTCTCCCTTCAGGCTGTGCTCCAAAGAACTCTTCTTGGATAAACTCCAATCCCAGCTCCTCAGATTTTGTGCAGTTATTTCTCACCTGAAATCCCTCAAGCAAAAGAACAAAGAAGCTTAGAGGAAAAAGAATCTAGCAGTCTCATTTCATGCCTCTGTTAAAAGACCATTAAAAAAAAAAAATTTCTAAGTAGTCCCAAGAAGCCTAAAGAGAACTTTAAAAGCACCTGATTTCCCTCTTCCATTTCTTTTGATCCACCTCCAAAGAGAGGCTCATTCTCACGAACAAGTATGTTCCTCGGGATGCAGAAAACATGTGAAGAACCTGTCTTACAACCTGAAAGTTAACTTTCTTAATCAATCTTCCTTTGAGTATGGCATAAGATAGAAGCTAGAGTTTCAACAAAAAGGTAATTGGCTAAAGAGGCATTTATTTTACAAACTAACATTTGATAAGATAAATTAATACCATTTTCAGTATGAGAATTTTACTCCAGGCGATTTGGAAAAAACGGCAACAGTCCTTTAAAAACTGTTGGGTTTTTGTTTTGGGTTTGGGGTTGTTTTTTTTTTTTTTAATTCAAACTCTGGTTTGCTCCAATTGATTAATTTTTATAGCCTGGGTATCTCCTAAAGCTAGTAGCCACATACTAAAGCTATCTGGTTTCAGGCCACATGCAGTACTTACATATGTATGTTATAATCAAAATATTTTAAAGATGAACTGGAGAGGTTTCAGCTGAGATATTTTAAACAGGATCAACTTATTTTCTGACGTTGCTGAACTGATAGTGAGCAATAACATGTTTAGGAATAAATAAAAATATTAAAGATACAGATAAAAGCAGTATCAACCTCTTTCATTTTCCCCTAGTATTACATACAAAACCAGCGTATGGATACAACTAAATTTGAAATACACAAGTAAAATAATAGTAATAAACAGTAGATACCTCAATCACTGTATGCCCAGAAACATACAGAGAAACCGCTGCTATCTGCTTCCTAGGTCTTGACTGGAGTTTTTAGGAGATGGTGATAATCTGAAGTATCTAGCTACAGTGCCTACCTCAGCAGCCTACCTCCTGAAGACTCTAGCAGTTGATGGAGAGAGACAAGCAATTCCACAGAGTAAAAGGGTATACAAATTAGGAGCCAATTACTACCTCTTACTGCTCTGACTCACCCTCTAAAGGTGCCTGCTTCTCCACACTTAAAATCAAGTGTCTTAGCACCTAACAGAAGCACTTAATCGAAGGCTCTTTCCTCCTAACTGTAGGTTAGGGCTGGGTTTTTTTCTTTCAGAAACACTTCTGCATTAATTTGTATAAGTATAACAAAAATGTTTCAATGCCAAGTTTCTTCAGTAAGAGTCAGGTTTTGGAGCGTGCCCCTAATACAGTTGAATCATCTAATCAAACCCAGAGGCATTTTTTTTTTTTTCTGGGTACAGATTTGCTTATGGGCATCAGGACTACGAGAATTTGGCCTTCAGGCTTCACTGGTATTTTATTTAGGTGCAGAACTTAGACTCAACATAAATTCTCAGCGTTCATTCTGACTGCATTTTCCAAAGGGCATAGAAAGTTATTTTGTTAAGAAAAAGTATGAATTTATAACATGATATTTAAACAAAAAAAACCCAAACTCTAGGCTTCAAACTTTTATGTCGCAACATTGACAGGATAATTTATTTAGTGCATATCTCAGCCACAGAAATTTACAGAAATACTTACATAGTTCTCAGTACTCAATGTTAAATAATTAAGCTTCCCTTCTTTAAAAACAACATAAATATTACGGTGCTCCCCACTAAGCTATGGAAACATTTTTAGCAAGGATACTATTCAGCCAACTCATCACTTGCAGAGTAAATAAGGAAAAAAAAAATCTACAGCAAACTGTTCAGCCATTTCGAAACACATCAAACTCTGCAAGTAGCACATCCAGCTTTGATAATTAACTGCTTCTACTCCACTTGATGTTTCCTTTAAAATACTGCAAGAGGCTCAGAGCACCCTGTTTAAACTAATAGTAATGATTTTAATTTGAAAATATATGTTGACAACAGTCAGTAAGAAAGGTAAGAGATCCATAACTGATTTTATGCTAGGAGTCTCACATAGCTCTAGCTTTCAATTCAGATAAATTGACCTTTAACTCCTGCCAGACCAGGTCGACATGCAGTTAGCTTTCAAACATATGCTTCTCAATTATATGTAATATTTTTTATTTGAAAACCTACATACTTGTGGATCCATAAATATATATACACAATTCCAGAGGTGCCTCCATTTTCTAAAACTAACTTTTCATAGAGGTATCATGACTATTTGAACATCATACAATCCACAGCAGCACCTTCTGAAGGATTCATAACAAATACTATGACAATTATACTTAAATTCAAACATTCAGTGACTTTTGAGTTGTGTGCTGTAATTTTCTTGGCAAATATGTATATATATTTTAACCATAAGAAAAATATCACTTTTGTTTATGTATGTTTTTCATAAGTATTTCTGAGACTGGACTATACAGTTGAATACAGCACATAAAAGAAGGTAGCAAAAGCCTGGAAACCACAATAAAACTGCATTTAACTTTAACTCCTTGCTCTGTTAAATCACGCTTCAGTATTCCCAAAAGTGTCAATTAGACACTTTTTTTTTTTTCCCCACCACAAAATTAAGACACCATAATGCTTTTCATCACAAAGTGCTTTACAAATCACCTTAAGACAATCTGTGTTAAAATACAACCGGATCAAAGGTAACTTCAAAAATAAGCTGCTGCCTCTTCCTTGGCCAGACCCTCAGTGTCTGTAAAATGTCACATGGCAGCTAAAGCCAGCAAACCTAAGAGAATTTACACCTGTTGTAAATCTAGCCCTTCCACATAACTTCATTGGCTTTACTGACATTGCATAAAATATAAGTCCAAGACGGCTTTTAATAGCTAGTAAGTAAACACACAGAGTCATTTTCTTGGTAATATAATAAACTCACACACTGGCATTCAGAGAATGATGCCCATAATTTAAAAAAATATATACCAAGCTAGCAGTATACATCATATATTGTGATTACTGCGCAAAATATTCCCAGGAGCGGGTTTCTGCCCATAAATAAATCCTCCTTAACTATTTCTATGCAAGCTTACCCTCCTTGCTCTTAAAGTTTCCACCTCTTCTTCATTTGTTTCCTTAACTGATTTCCGCAAAATACCCATGGTAAGTACATTTAATCACATACACAATGACTTCAAACTGACTTATCAGAAGAGGCCAAACTACTTTCACATGATTCTCTAAATATGTAGCTCCTATGACATCAAAATTTTTCTTCAAAAAGCCAGGTGAGTAGCCCCAGTTTCCAAATTATCATTGTAAGTGTGAGTCAAAATTTTCTGGAACTAAAATACAATTCAAGTTCATTTTATTTTATCATAGTAGCTTTTAGAGGAGCATATCAAAAGTTTGCTCATTAGGAAAGACACATTTATCAATAGAATAATAAAAGCTTAAAAAAGGATGTCTTTATTTTTATTTAACAAATGACCCAAAATTATGTTGACAATGTTTCACGTTCCTTTTAGTCTATGTTTGTAAAAGCACTGCTGGTAATGCCAATATGCTTTTATGTTTTAAAAGTTCTTTAACCTTTTTTATAGACACCTTTTCTTAAGAATAGTATTTTATAGATACATAATAAGCCTTAAAAAAATACCTGAGAGGTCTTGCCTGGGGATTGCCTGCTTCTACATATGGATGTAAATAATCCTTTATGTAGAGATCAGCAGCACTATTAGAATGGGTGCAAATGAGAATCCTGCTGGAATAAATGGTGCAAATAAAAAAGCAATGAAGAAACAGAAAACAATTCAAAGCAGTAGAATACAAAAAAAAGGAAACAGTGGCCATCTTCCTGCACATCTGTCTTAATGAAACTAGTCACTAGCCTACTGTAGTTTGCATGATTCAGCCCCTTAACTCAAATCCTTCAGTTATGAAAAGATTTAAAGTTCAAACAGTTTTTCAATAATTATTTTGTGATTATTAATCTAGACTTGATTTTAAGTAAGGAACAGCTTTTATTATCTAGCATACTGCAAAACTTTCCATGTCGAGCAAATCACAGTCATTCTACATATTGTCAGTTTTCATTAGTTTTGTTCTAAATGGAAAATACAGGCTAAGACTATAAAATTACTTTATCATTCAAAACAATGACGGATGACTTGGGTTTTGTTTGTTTTTAAGCTGGATGGAAATTACTATATTTCTACCTTTCACTTGAATTTAAGTAAAAAAAGTACATCATCTCTGCTAATCAAGTATCGCTCTATATTTAGTGCCCCATCTCACCTAGTATCCTGTTGTTGGAGTATGTGCTTGACTGCCTGAGCCAGAGTGAACGTTTTTCCCGTCCCATAGGGACCGATGATAAGAACAGGAGGCAGTTGTATTGAAAGTGGAGTAGTGATAGCCAGAACAGCCTCTTTCTGCTTAGCATTTAGTCGAGGGTCCAACTGCTCATCCCATTGTCTGTACAAAAGGAGGCAACAGAGTTTAAAAACAGAAGCTATGACAATCTGCTGTCAGTCTGAAATGAAACGAGGTAAGATTTCAAAAGCTTTAAAGAAATTAAAGAGTCTATATGCTGCTGTATTGATTGTGTCATTCTGAGGCACACTGAAACAAATCAACAGATCTAGCCAAACAATCACATGCTTTAATCACAAAACTTTTATAATATTTGCAATAAATCAGTTGGGGTTTGGGTTTTTTTTTCCCAAAAGGAATCTAACTACTTCTCAATTTACATTGTCTCACCTAACAATAATTAACCTGCATAGTACACATTTTAGAAAAAGTATATGCTGCACCATCACCTGATAACAAAAGCAAGTAGACATACAATGATCTTCTACTATTACTATGCAAAATGTAACATTAGTTATGTTTCTTCCCTGCAGTATTTACATTGTCAACTTTAAAAGTCAACAGTTATACAACCTCAGGGCTTGGTAAAAATTATCTACGATGAAATTCAATACTAAATAAAAAACTAATGGCTACCAGTTAACTACAAACTTCTCTTTACATTTTTTGAGATCATTAAGGCACATACCTCTAACGGGAAAGCAGTCTGAAAAAAAAGGATTTTTGCTGTAACCAGCTAGTGATACCAGCATTAAGAGGAAGATGTTTTCAGAAAATTCCAATGAGCATAAGAGGTTAAAGATTTGTAGACACAGTTTTTAATATTCCCACTGACAGATTCAAAAGTAGACATGCATAGTAAAAAACACCTGTCACTGCTGCACATATGGCCATACTTTAGTAATGTGATCTGCTTTGGTACAAGCACTATGCTTCTTACAGACTGGGAAAGTTTCTATTCAGTACTAGTTAGCAGCAGGGAGTAAAATCAAGAGGGAATTGACTGAATTCCTAACTTTTAAGACAGCTATGAACAACAAGCTGGCAGGAGACTCTAGGAAATACTGGAAATTAATAAGGATGTAAAACAAAAATAGAAGAAAAACAGAGGGACAGACAGTTCTGAGTCAGTCAGAAGTACTGAATCTCAAGGTAGGGCAAACCAAGCCACCAGATGGAAAAAAACATGTTCATTACACTGACTTAAACTCAATTACAACCATTATATATATCCTTTATGTGTATAAAAAAAATATAAAACCATTATACAAATAAATTATATCAACTACAACCGATATGTAAATTTCTGTAAACATAAATTTCCCGACACAAAACAGAGAAGACAAAGTTCTAACTTACTTGACTTACCTTCTTATTGAAATCACTGCTTACTTCCAAACTATTCCTAAACACTATTTCCTTGTAAGATTCACTCAAAACTTAACTAAGTCAGTGAAAAGATTGTCATTGACCTCCGTTAGCTTTGTAGTATAACTCTATGCAAAACCCATTCCCTTCTTTCTGCCTTTACTGTCAAAGCTTTGCCGAATGCAGCATCCTCACCCAGAACACTGCTCCCACCCTTTTATCATCTCTGTTCTTCCTACACTTCCAAAGATAAACTAAAATTTTTCCAGTAATTTTTGTCTTACATTATCTCGCTGTCTCAGGTTTCTGGCCAGATCACTTTCCTTTTAATCCTTGAGCTATCTTCTGATTTGTACTACATCACAATCACAGTCTTAATTCTCACCTTCAAGACACACATGACTCCTCGCATGCTGTACGGGCTATCAGTTCCACATACCTCTCATTTCCCTGGTTTCTAAGTACAGAAACCTCATGCCTCTTTTATCCTTCCCTATGCAGCAAGAATACTGACCATATTCCCTGAGCAACTCAGCCTGACATTTCTCTTCCCTAAGTTTCCTCTTCAAGACAAACTATTTTCACTGCATCACTGCATCAGCCTTAAGGTTCCTTAAAAGTATTTATATAACATTGGGGTTTACATTTCATAAAGGGAACTGTAAGACATGTATACAAAGAATCTGAGGACCGCTTGCAAGTGCAACACTGGTCCTTCCAAGACTCATTCCCACACTTTTCCTAGTCACCCCCCTCAGTGATATGTCCAAATTTGGGCTCATTGCATCAAACTTTGAAAGTACTAATGGATCGCTCCTTGCAAATAGAAATCTGCATCCTGAGATCCTGCACAGCAAACTCCTTGTAACTGGTATTTACATTCCTATAAAGTATCATGCATATTTTCAGCGAAGAACAGCAGAACAGTAAATAACAATAGCAGATTTGTTTTCTACAACTACAATACAACTGCAATGCCTATTTCCCAGCTCAACCGCAGGGAAAACCAATCAACAGATTCTAGTCCTTAGAGGATCACTTTTCTTGTTTTATTTAGAACAGTTTCACTCCCTTCCCTGAACCATCCTCACCATTAATAAGGAGCAAGGCATGTTTCTTGTTCTAGGGCAGATTTCAGCCATCTGTTATGAGAAATTCAGTACTGCATTACCATACGATCTTTGATATTAAAGTGTTTGTATTCTTGTACCTGTTGGGACTCCAGGGTATGGTGGGAGTCATGCTGACATCTGGAAACAAAATACTGTTGTCCTTAATCCTGTCCAAGGCATAATGCATTTCACAGAGGGGTAAGCGATTTAACTGAAACTGAAGTTCAACCTGCAGTACAAAATAAATGCATAAATGAAGACGTGAACTAAAAATTATTGATTTAGAAAACACTCATTAGACTTTGCTGCGTATGATACATTTTTATCTTCCTGCAAACTACTGACTCTCAGAAGAAAACAGCAAACATCATTCAATCAATTTGCAATAAAATTAACTTGCTCCTTTTTTTTGTTTGTTTTGAAGCAAAGATAAATACCACATTTTCTCTAATGTAATTTTGTTGTTTGACTTTTAAGATTAGGTTCCACTGTATTTTCAGAAAAAAATTAAAGGGAAAACATTCTTGGAATTATTTTCTGAATACAAAAAATACTCCTGGAAAATATTACTGTCCTAAAACATTGTTTTTACAAATATATAAGCTTCCATCCCTTATTGTAACAACAACCTCGAATAAGTGACAGGCCAGAAATTTTTACGGGTCAACAGATGACATAAATCAGATGTGTGACCAGCAGAGATAAATCTCAAACATTATTTATTTCTAGTCAAACATTCTGGAATAATATAACATCATTTATGTTCAATTATTAGGACTCTCCAAAAGTTAATTTCTAACAATTAGTTGCTTATCAATACATACATTTCTTTGTTCTATTACTTGGGGTTTAATGCTAGTAAATAGAAGATAATGCCATCAAAATTCTGGTACAAAGCCAGAAACAAAATGCAGAGCACATTAACATCCCTGATTAAATTCAGACCTGAACAATGGATAGTGAAATTAGTTTATACATACATTTACTAAAAGAGCAAAGAGAAAAATACATTCTAAATTTGAACAGGAGATAAAAGCAGCTCCTGGGGAAACAATTCATAAAAACAGTTTACTCAGATTATCATTTACACATATTTAAATTTGCAATTATTAATCTCTCCAAAAACAAATGAATCTGATCAGAGCGTTGCGCCAAAGAACTACATGTTAACAACTAACACAGAAGCCTTTATACAAGATTTGACACAGATTTGCACTAATATAAAACAGCATAAAACCACCCAAAGCTGCTGAAGAACTTCAAGTGACTGACACACATTTTTAGGTTTTTTCCAAAGCATTGCTATCTATCACTAAATATTTACGTAATTACTGTGCTACGGCTCTAATGAGCATTTGTGATTAAGTAAGAGTAAATAAGTACCTTTGAGATTTACAATGAACTGTGAGCATGCTTACAAACAGGCAGACAAATCACTGCAACCTGTCTGGGAAAGTACCCCTCATTTACCTGGAAAGCATACCAGTAATATTTAAAATTTCTATGGTCATCTTTACTGATACCTTTACAACCACCTTACAGAAGCTGGTTCTGTACTACCAATGAACAGATGAGAAAAATAAAAACAGAGTAAAGACGAGCTGAAGCTGGTACATCAGCACCATCACACTGCTGAAGAGATGGGGCAAAGCTGCGGTCATCCCAGAGAAACGCCACAGAGGTGACACAGTCATTCCAAATGCACCCCCGTGCCCAAAGCAAAAATCTGGTCTCAGATCCACTCATTTTCTCCTCTAGCACTCACCGATTCTCTATTAGTCAGTCTGTTATTACTTAATAATACTTTAATCTCATTATAATTATTGCTACCGACCAGAAAGTTCAACAAACACAAAGCAATACTAGAATATATTTTTGTAATTATCTTTTCTGACAATTTATATGAAGACTTTAAAAAGTCCTTGTCAGCTAAAATAAGTTTTCCTTATATACTACAAACAAAAAAACAATTTGTTGTATTAAAGATCCCTGTGGTTATCAAAACAAGACAGCAAACTTGGGGAAAAAAAAGGAAAAAAAAATTAGTTAGAAAAGCAGACAATCACTTCTCTAAACACGACAGGCCTCATTCAAAGCCATATAAACTTCTCTCATGAACCTTCTCCTATGGAGGAAAATTCCTCCTATGGAGGAATAATTTAGCCTTCTAGATTTAACTACTTGTTGGACCTGACACTCCTTTATCTGCCCACAAAGTCACTTCCTACCATAGGGATCACACCTGTAAAAACCCTCTTGCAGTAATATTTACTACTTGAAGATCATCTCCTTCAAAAGGATTCGCAAAACACAGCTTTTAGCATTTTCTTTTTTCTAAATATTACACTGTTCATATTATTAGGTAGCATGTGAAATCAACACTAGCTTTGCTGTAAATAAACAATGTTTGCGTGTATCAGTGCAGAATGTAGCCATTAACTTTCATTCTCTGGCAGATACGAGGATCTTAAATATTCATCTTGGCTATCACATTTTACAGCAAGATGTATAACCATAACTCTGAAGAAAAGGGCAGTAACAAATCTGCACAACGTTAAGCACAGAGTTCACTACAGTGATTGTAACTGCTAGGACAACTTTTTTTAAACAGGACACATTTAATAATTTTTTTCCCCCACTGTTCCACCATGTAGTTTATGCCTATCCACTACCTTAGTAAACACCCTGGTCTTGAAAAGCAGTGTGGTTCAGCACTTGCCAAGAACGACAGCGCCAGCTCGTCCTGCCCAAGGGGCACCTCGAGCTGCCTTCCAAAGCTCTCTCCTACCCACCTCTAGCCAGTGCCAACTGGTCTGCCCAACAACGTCCCGCAGGTGTTTGGAAAAGACTTCCACACAAATGGCAATGGTCCCAACCTCACAGTTTGATCTATACAGGAAAAATATCTTTCCTCAGACAGATGCAAGGCTAACAAAAGACCACCCAATATAACAATGATAATTTAAATGCAGAAAAATTGTGATGCTCATCTGAGCGACGCTTTAATAGCCCCTTCTGGGAGTCCAAGCAAGGTGCCTAGCATTAAATACCTCTTATTATTTACCTGCATTCACCACTTTCTTTAACAGCTTGTGATTTGTTTTGTTTTTAATCCAGTTTGGATTTAATCAAATATTATATTTGCTGTTGCAGAGTACTGAATGAGGCCATCTGTGAAGGAGAGGCATGTAACCTGCTTTAATATATATTCCGTAATACAAAAA
This sequence comes from Pygoscelis adeliae, assembly GCF_000699105.1. NCBI lineage: Eukaryota > Metazoa > Chordata > Aves > Sphenisciformes > Spheniscidae > Pygoscelis > Pygoscelis adeliae. Next base: position 1,693,101 of record NW_008824772.1, read on the forward strand.
CAGTGGGAAAGGAAGCAATCCATTGCCAGTTTCACAGAAGAGGACACAGAACAGAGTAACCACTCCAAAAATAACACAGTCGCATGTTAGATTGGCCACCAAAAAGAGCAGCAGCCAAGGGGGTTTAAAGCACCAGTTCACTCCATCCCACCTTCATGAATGGTGCCCTTGATAAAAGCAGAATTGTGTATTTATTACAGTTAAGCCAGGACAACAGGCAAACAAGTGATCAGGAAGTTTCCAAGATGAATTACTAGAAGAGGAAAGGAAGCAGACCGCTTAATTTATCCAAAACCTACAGAAATAAAAGCAATTTTGTCAATGTTTAAGAATCACATAGGGAATACTAACTCCACTGACGACAACAGCAATATTTCCAGCATCTTTAATAAAAACACTATACATCCAAATTACAATATCCTCAGTTCTAACCTGAGGATCCCTTTCCAAATTTCCAGTTAATACTTAATCAGAAAAAAATTGCCCCACAATTAGAATGCATTAAAATATAGGTAGCACTTTAAGGATTTGACCACCAGTCAAATATGTATGTAGTACTGTATATGTATGAAGTACTAAACAATTTTACAAATAACTTTAGGACTCAATTTTTAATTCAGAATAGATTTGCTGCCTCAGGCGAAGTTTTATAAGACACTCGAAGAAAAATAAGCCAGTTAGTGAAGGCCCAGCTCATTTTGCATTCCAATGGAGTTTCTTATAGAATCAATTAGTAAGTTTAATTATTGTTTTAAGAAAACAAACACAAAGCCAAGAGCCCAGAACAACATAAGTTTTCCCAGACCAATTATCTATGTTAAATTAAGACATTAGGATTCTTGCATATGTTTCCCCAAAACAAAATGAATGGGAGGAGATAATAATTTGGTTAAAATGCATTCACTTCAAGCAATTCCAGTGACCTTAATTTGAGGTTATTTCTGTTTGGTAACAAGATCAAGCACAAGGTCTACAGCAGACACATACTGGAGATGGGTGAGGAGAAGACAAAGAGCTTTGTCTTCCCTTACATGCATTTACATCTAATGCACTATCTTGTCGGCAAACTACACAATATTAAAAAAAAAAAAATCCTCACCCATTTCATGTTAACTGCAAAGCAAACAAAAGCCTGATCTTACTGCCAACACAATTTTCTCTAGCAAAAGTGTTATAACTCCTCATTTTGTGACTGAAAGCCTCCAAGACAGGTAAATATCTGTCTTGGATAAGTGTCAGCAGAGTGAGAGCCATGGAGGCAAATATCCTCATTCTGAAACACTGTGTATATATATTATAAAAAGTATTTATTCACCTTCCTCATGCCTCCATCTATCAACCCTCATCATCTTCATCAAGGAAATACTGTAAATTGAAGACTTTTCCACTGAAGGACAATATTCCTTTTGTTCTGATACGGGCGCAGAAAGCGGCACAAGGCCCATTCATAACCTCAACACCTTATTAAAAATTAATCTCACCTCAGGGCTAGGAACAAATAGTGGAATCCACATTGACACAAACAAAAAGAATGAAAAGATACAAAAAGAATGAGAAGATACAAAATAAAGAGTCCAAGATGCAAGTTATCCAAGACCGAGTTCTAGCTGGCTATGTCAAGAGCAGCAGAGATTTTTTTTTTTTCTTTTTCGGAGAAAAAACACAAGAATAGAAAACCCCCTCCTTTGACTTCATAAGGAAAAGGTTCCTGAGGTCTCTGGTGAGTATGGCTATGATGGACAGAACAACAGAAGCCACATCAGAGAGACTAAGCTGGAGAAAAGTCCAGGCAGCAGGAGTAAGCAATATATTCAGTGGTTTTAGAATGAGAGGGGAGAGGATAGGTAGGTCTGGTGGAAGAAAGCCCATGAACTACCCACAAACACCTACCTGCAGGAAAATAAAAATAAGACAAAGCTTTCCTTTACAAGTCCATAGAGAGAGGGCTTTGTATTTGAACCAGAGACATAAAAACAATGTCCAAAACAACTTACAAATCACACTCTCAAAACTATGAGATATACAAGCAAAAATCTGCAAGCAATGTCTTATCATCTCAGAAGAATTTTGCCAGAAATGAAATTCATTAAAATGTATTTTTTACTCTGTAACAGTTCTAAAATATTAATTTATTTTCCAAATAAGACGACTCATACATACACACGCACACACACATAGATTTCACCTATCTGAAATTCTCATCTGCATTCTGCTTTCTGTGTTTGATGATGAATAATAAAATTCCTTTTCATACCTTCAAGCAATTATTTTGGGTGGAGCCAAAACAGACACAACGCAAACAGTTCCCATAACAAAACCACTTCCACTCAGACTTACCTGCATTTCACAATCTGCCCGAAGATTAAGTTCTTCGCAGCATTCCCTGGATACCCTCAAGAAGATATAATCCTTTGTTTTCTCCTCAATAGCTGCTTCATAAACCTTCTCTTTGGTTCCTTGGGTCTGTGCTGACTTCTCTTTAGTGACAGGCAATAAATAAACAGCATTGACTTTGGTCATCACCAGCCGTCCAGCCAAAGTGTCTTCCGAAAGCGTTTCAGTGAGCTTAAAGCGGCCAAAAAGTTGTCCGTTTTGGGCATACTTTGCACCTCCAGAAACACCAGTGAGCATGAAGCTTGCTACAATCTGCAATTGCACTTTTATGTTGAACCTAAGTAAGAAAGCATCAAGTCAGTGCAGAAAAACGCTCTCAGATTCAGAAGTTTCATGCATTCAGACTGAAGATTCACTGCTTTACATTCTGAATGTGTAACTTTTAAACATAAACAAGTATAGCCAAACTGGCCCTTCATAAGTACCTAGCTGTGGAACGTTTATACATTTTCCTTTTAATTATAGCCCATAAAACAGATATTCAAAAGAATCAAGATCTATGAAGCTTAAAAAAGGAACCCGCACAAAAAAGAATCAAATACTAGATTTTCTGAGACCAAAATAAGTTTAGGGTGAATTAGAGTTGCTGTGCATGTCCCAAAGCAGTAAAAATTCCTATTTGAATAGTTTGTAAGCTTATGTTAGGTATTCAAGGAGAGACATGCAGGCAAAGAACAAAGCGAGATTTCTATTTATTTCATCTATCTCTTCCAGGCTGCACACCAAAGATGGCAATCTACGTCTTAAAAGGTAAATGGTATTATAAACATAATTCAGAGGGATTGATTAAAATGCCTTGAAAAAAATCAGAATGTAGGCATTAAAATGAGATAATTTTATCTGAAATGAAGGAACGGCATCACAGGCTCAGCCATATAAAACATCTATCCACAGAATTCCTATTAGCAGCAAGTTCCTCCTGTAATCAGAGATGTAACAAATTCATTCTTTGTAGTTACCATTTTCTAGAAGTCACATGCATAACACATTAAAGTGACTTATTAGCACACTTTATTGACTTCTCACCAATACATAGTAATCTCCTCCTAGAGTGTTTGGGTTTTTTTAAACAGATTGCTTCAACCTGGTTTTAAAAAGAACAAAAGGGGGGAAAAAAAGTCTGTCACACTAACAATATTCAGTTCTCTTCTCATCAGCAACTTTCTCCTGAATTTGCAACAAATTACAGGGGAAAAAAAAAAGCATAAACCAAAGGTTATCATAAATGAAATAATATTTCTTGGAGAAAACCTCACTTTCTTATAATACTTTTCATACTCATACTATTTTTATTTGATCTGTTCTTTTTATAATTTCTATTTTAAGCTAATAAACTGGTAATTTATCATTTAAGCCCTGTAGTGTCAATAATCATAAGCCCATAACAATAAAATCCAACATTTTAGCTCACATGGTAATTAAACATCTACCGAGCCAATCAAATATATTTTTTTCATAACTGGCAAATCATGAGTCTTACACAAAAATTGCAAGTTTGCCCCCTTGTGGTAATGGTTGCTTCTTTACGTAATATAGGCATTAAGTCAGATTCAAATTTCACACTCCTCCACTCTCAAAAAGCAAGAGATGTCTTCTTACTGAACACGGATTTGTTCAGTTCATCAGTAACCACAAAGGTTACTGCACAAGCTACAGTTAAAGCAATCACTCAAAAGCATGTACTTCAGGGAGCACACTAGAATTAAGTGTAATCCTTCCTTCCCATTTCCACACGTGCTAAAAAAAACGAAAACAAAAAACAAGCTTTCTTCTATACAACTGCTGCACTATTCCAAAGCAGCTGTCAGCAAGTTAGCAACATCTAAAGCAGCTCATATCTCATTCAGGTGATTGTTAAAATACTACATAAAACATTTAACACAGTAACCAAGAGCTCAGCATTGTTACTAAGATACAATCACATGCTATTGTGAATTTATTTTGTTAAAACATTCCTAAAGTTGAATCCTTATGCTACTGAATATGCATCAGCTCATTCTCAAATTCGGACTTGTAAAAATGTGCTGGAAGACAGTATTACTGCCATTCTGAGACAAGGCACAAGTTAGTGTCTTTATAAATGACTAAACTGAATCTGCTGTGCTAAAGGGAATCTAAAGTTTACAGATTATCAAGCTATTTCTATTGAGTAAGCTGACACCTTCTGGCAAACCATTAAACTACAAAATCCTCTAAGGATTAGATTTAAAAAAATCAGAAGTTGCTTCTTTCATCCATTCCTCACCCTTGCTTTGCAGGTTTATACAAATCGAACAAACAAAAACTTACACTTCCTCCTAAGCACTGCAAAATCCCCTCTAATTGCAGTGTTAATGAAACCAGCTACAGAAAAGCCTGTTATTGATATTTCAAATCACAGGAATTAAAGAAAGACTTCATAAATCGTTAATTCATCCAGTACCAATGCAAACAATAAATTCCCAAAAGGCAAATAAACCCATTCTGAACAAAGCCCCATATAACGATTTCTTAAAAGTACGTTCAGCTCATTTCCTCTTACATTTATACATGCAGAGTTCAGACACGGTGTGCAGTGTGACGCCTACCTATGTATTGATAAATGTGAGACATAGTAATGACAAAAGCAAATTTATTTTCCATCAAAACCAGTATTTTAAGCTTTCACAGCCCCAAGGATAAATGTGCTCTGTAACTCTGGTAGCAGACAGCGTACTGCATGGAAGGAGCTATATGTCACCACACACATTCTTTGATGTCCGTACAAGAAAATACACAGCAAGACCTAGCCACTCTAACAATTATATGCTGTTTTTCTTCTGAATGTGCAAGAGAGAAAGGAGGAGTTTTAAAACCATCAACAGATTGTATGTAGGGCAAAACTTTCCAAAACCAAACTGGTATCTAGATCAGAACATCGTTTGGCTTTTCCTCACAGAGTATGTTTACATTTGGAAATTAAGACAGCAGTGGCTCCTTTATTCTAACCTTTATTACTCTATTTTGTGATGTACTCATGTGGAGTAATTTTTATAAATGCCTCTTGAAATATCAGAATAAACATGATTGAGAAGTAAAGCTCCCTGAGACTATCCAGAATGCACTCCCTTATAACTGAGTTCAAGACTTTTTTAAAGCCACTGCAACCTTCATCCACTACTTTTCAGTAGTTCCACTCAGGTGATCCCACGTAAAGTCTGAAACAGTGTTTTCCTAGAAAGTGAGAAATCATCAACATTCTTAAAACCCAACAATTCATTCCAATCTGAACTGCAGACACTCGTGTTATTCCAGTCTTGTCATAAGAGACCATGTTGACAACCCTACTACTTTTAAGATACGCATACACAAACCCATTAGAGAGTAGCAGCTCAACAACATTTTCACTCATGGCACCACTTCAGAGGTATTACAACCCACTTGCATTTGTATTTCTGGGCCCATTTCTAGGCTTGCAACCCTGACACTTCACTAGAGAACACCAAGTGTGTGATCTTAGCCACAGAGGATCAGGAAAGTGTGCTAGTTTGAGCCGTGGTGCAATAAAGTGGGTCAGCTACAAGATCAAAAGAATATTTGTCATCAACATTATCAAAACAGAAGATTCCAAGAACATTATTAAAACTTACTTTTATTAATCTACTAGACAGAAAAAGAAGAGCAATAACTTATCGCTGCACCAAATTGTCCAAAGGGGAAGCATTACACACAGGATACACTCATTATTCTTTTATTTCTACAGGCATGCTGCTCTTTGGTTTCCTATGAGGCATGAGAGTGTAATTCTCAATGTGAAAATTCACTCAGTAAAAATATTGTTTACTTTTATATCATATTTCATAATGTTTACTTTAAACACACTTTTGTTTTAAAAAGCCTTAAAAAAACTCAACCTGATTATAAATATGTATGATGGAGAATATTTCTGTATGCTGAAAACAGTGTTTAAGCATGTTTCCTCCGTATTTTAGATTCCAGCTCAAGAGCAGAGCGCAGCAGCGATGAAAGATTTGAAGAAAAATAGTTCAAATATACTGCCCTTCATCTGAGATACAAAAAAGAAACGGAACCATTTTTCTGCTTTAAAAGCATTAGAAAAACAACTACTCATAGTATTTGCTTCCTAAATTCTAGAGGGGTGATTCAGCTGAACCTCTGTAGCTCCAGAGTGGTATGTCTTAAAAAGACATTTCTGATTTGGAACTTAAGTAATTGATAGAACTAAATTTGCTACCAAATTAGGTTAAAGGGAAGTTATACCTTTTTGACTTTCCATTCTGAGTAGTGCGACACTTTAAAACTCTTTCGCACCACATGAGTGAAGGCAAAATTTTTAACCGCAAATATCAAACTACAAAAAAAAGGCCCCATGAGAGTCTATACATGGGAAGCTCACATCTTTTTCCTAACTCTGTATTTGTTCATGCAGCTAATCCAGTTGGGTAATATGTACATAATACCCAAAGATATTACAGAACAAAACAAACAAAAAATGTATAGTGTATGCCTTTTATTCACAAGCTGGTTTTCAGCCTATTTAGAGAATAAATATAATAAAGTCAGCTGCCACATCATCGTAAGATCAGAGTTTGATCCACCTACAATTCAACCTTTTTCTTAAAAAAAAAGAAAAAAGAAAAAAAACTATTTTACACTCCCTCAAGGCCTTTTATACAAAGATTTCATATATTACTTTGCTACAACCTACTTTCACCAAGAAACAAAAATATGATTCCTATTATTATCTTTTTTGTATAGAGCCAAAAAACTATACAAAAATAATTATTATGCAGACATTAACAAAACATTGTACAATAGCGTTTAGTGCCTCCAACCGTAAGCATAGACTGATACATACAATGTGTTTTAAATGAGTTATCAGTCAATTACATTGTTAAGTGCTAGTGACCTTTATCAAAAGTTACTATTTCCAGACTCATAGTCAACATCATTTCCAAGAAACAGGAAGACTTAGTATCTTAAACAATCATGTAGGTTTAATGAAAAAAGTTGCCATCCTCATTTTAATAGGACAGCAAGAAATATCTAAGAAGTATTTTTACAAAGGTATCACTTACTTGCTAACTTCCTTATACTGTGCTATTTCCTCTATGTAAAGGAGGTCATGTAGCCGTGACTGATAGTTGGTCTTGGTCAATGATTTGTCCAGGACAGATTGTGTAAATAGCTGGTCAGCAGATAGAGGGATTTGGTATCTGGTAAGAAGGCTCTTCTCCAATTCAGTAGTTTCATTAGGCTCAAATTCTACAATAGTCTTAGAAGTAGAGTCCCAACGCTTAGCTGTGGTTAGTAGCTGTTGCCGTGCATGCATCAGGTATTCAAGATCTGGATGTAGATACATCATAGCAAAAGGAAGTAAGTTCAAACTCGGTATGTGTATTGCTTTTATTAAAAACAAACAAAACAAAAAACCACACTGCTAAAAATAACCCCATCAGAGATAATGAACTAAATGTAGGTGAGAGTCCCCTCTGCCTACGACAGCTTTAGTAAGTTCACTGGTAGTAATTACCATCCCTACTTTTCAGGTGTACATAGAGAGCAAGCAGGCTCTCAAACAATATTAGAAAATAAAATATTTTATAGATAGCAAATAGAATTAACACAGACAAACAAGGAAAGCACTTTTATTTTAATAACTGCAAGCAACTTTGAAGGACTTGGCATCGCAATACGCTTTCAAAGCCTACCTGCAACATCATCTCATTTCAAAAATATAAAGTAGTGAAGAACCTTACAATATATACTATAAAATTTAGAAGGTAATAAAAACAAGTTCATAAACTAGCTGGTAAGAAATCATTAAATTTGCAACATTGTGAAAGCCTTTAAAAAAAATTCTACAGTACCATACTATGTGCATTCTGCAGAGAGTTGCATTATATAGCTAAAGTTAGTTTGCTAGGCAAAACTTTGGAAATGTAACCTAACATGATATAAAGTTAGAAAATTAAAAGGAAATTAATTTTTCAGTATACTCTGATTTCAGGGACCACATAGCTTAAATGAGAAACAGAAGACCAAGCACTGTCTACAGCCACCTAAAATATATCCATTACCACCACAAAAACACCATGACAACAGTGCATCATTTAACAGAACTGCAGTTACATTGCAGAGCTGAAAATATTTGGCATTTATAGTGAAGCTATGATATCTTAATGTATTATCTCTGAGTAAGATTTAAGATAGGTATCCAGGATATCACACCAATGCTGAAAAATCTGCAAAAAAAAGATATTTTCAAATTCAAATTAAATACTTAAGATCATCTTGACTGTCTTTATTCTAAATAGAAGGAAAACAGCTTTTTAGCAAAAGAAATCCCAGTTCAGTTCAACTATGACTACAGGAACATAGCTTATCTCACTCACTAATCTTGTTAAGTATGTGTTCACTGAGAAGTCAAATTTAAATATCTACCTCAAGCCTGAACCATATTAGTATGGTTATATGGCAAGAAAAAGTCCATGTTTGTGTGGTTTCTGTGTTTGAAATCATCTCATCATAAATGAAGCTTTCTCTGGTACTAACCACACCTCAGATCACAAAAGCTCAGTAATTGTGCTGGGATCGAGTCCTTGTGTGCTAGAAAGACAGCCATTTAATTCCCAGCACTAGAGAGGCTTGCACTGGAAGCCTGACATAAACAGTTCCTGGCACAGATTGCGCATATGATGACTCTTTCTTAAAGAGCATTTTGTACATTCTCAGTGCACAGAAAACCTCTCCTAGTTCTCTTTTTCCACAGCAAATAAAGATTTCAAAATGCATAATGGATGCTCCTCCGTTAAAATATTGTGATGTTGACCTTTCTTTCCTGCCTAGATATCCAGACAGGGCGCTGAAATACATGCAAATGTAGAGACCTTGAGCAGCTTTGTTTGAAAAGCACTTCCATGAGATCCCAATCCATATATACCAAAAGTAAAAGAAACAATGGAATCGGACAGACATCCGACATAGTTATCCCTTTCACTTAGAGACCTCGGGCAGCTTTCTGTTTGAAAAGCGCTTCCATGAGATCCCAATCCATGGGATCCCATATATACCAAAAGTAAAAGAAACAACAGAATCGGACAGACATCCGACATAGTTATCCCTTTCACTTGCCTGCTTACACACTTCTTAGATTACCTTAGGAAAAAGCTCAGGATTTTGTACTTACATTTATCTGTAAAACAGCTAGCACTCTTTTGAAATAAATATTAGTAACAACCTGCTTGAAGACTTCAGTATCCTTCTGCACACAGACAAGCAGTGAAAAGGAACTATCAGTAACTAATGCTAGAGAGTGCTACATCAGCTTCATCCATCACTTTCACGTGGACTTGAATTGGCTGTTCCTTGTATCGCTCTGGTTAGAGGTTAGTTTAAGCCAACAAGGACCAAGACCACAGATTGGTTTGACAGTGACTTTGACTTTGCAAATAAGTTATGGCTTGGGTTTCTTGATCTTAAACAGGTTTACAATAAAAGGACACCTGTTCTCCACAAACTCAATGTCTTCAGAAGCCTGCCAGCTGTGACTGCCCACATTATTACACGGAGATCAGGTAATAGCTCCTGAAAAGACCACAGCCTCGCTTCTAAGCATAGTGTCTCATTCGCAATGCAATATTCTCTGCTTCGAGAGACATTACAACCTGTACAGTCTTCCCGCTCTTGGCTACAAGTACTTGGGTCATCTGGAAAGATCAGTTCATGATCTTTGGTATTTGCTATTTACAGTTTCTTTTTGTTAATGTTACAAATGTTAACCTGTTATATGAAAATAAGGGCCAGGAATAGAAAACTGCTGTTTTCTTAGTTTCACCTTTTATCCTTCTTTTTCCTTTTTCTTCGTCTTCCTCCTGCTTACATCCCAGTGCTACAATTCTGTTTCTTTGGTGTCTGTATCTCTCAAGTTTTCATAAAAAATTACCATACTCAAGTGGCAAGTGACAGTGACCTATATTTAGGTCTCTCAATCTTTTACCATAAATCAAAGTGCTTCCTTCTTTTCTGCACTTCTTCGAACATCTTTCAATTTGTTGACATCTTTCTGATAATGGAGTTATTTCAGGTTTGAACTGAGAGGCACAGATCAATTTCATAAACAGAATACAACCCCTACAGTAACATGTAGTGGTTGGGTGTTTTTTTTACTGGAACACACACAAAAATATAGTTACACTTTCTTCACATTTTCAAAATTCACGTCAACAGCAATTCATTGAGTTACAAGCCTATACTTTGCTTCTTGCCTTTGACAAACCTAATCAGATATTGCAGGAGGAGAAAAAAAAAAACAACAACAAAACCCAAACAACTTCTCAGATAGTCTGCTTTAATTATTGAATGAATTACCAGGTGTATTCTTACACAGAAACACTTCATCTCTCTACTGACCTTTTTCTACATATTTAACATTTTCATCAATACAAGATCGATTATAAAAACATAAACATACTTCAACTTCCAGTGCTGCCTTCAGACACATACCAAACTAGAAATTCCCAGCTTTTCAACAAGATTTAGGAGTCATATCCCGACACAGTAATAGCCATACTCCAGTTATCTGCCTTATTTAGACCCTTTGAAGCTTTTGTCCACTATTTGTATTCATATATATGATGAACATAACATACAGTAAAAGACATTCACTAGTTGTTAATACAGATGCTGTTCTGCCCAGAAGCGTGAAAAGGAAAGAGATGGCATGAAAGATTTCCACTGTTCCAAAAAAATTTTTTAATACATTACCTTCAGTTGAAGCAGCATCAATCATTACTCGTTGCATGAGGACTGGTTCTAATCCAAAATCAAACACAACAGTTTGGCGAAAAGTTCCAAAGATTTCTGTGTTAAAGGCTATACTGACTTTGTATATATAATGATCTATTCCGTTCTGGACCATCTTTCCTCCTATCCATTCCTGACAGTTTTCTGGAACTTCTTGTGATACCTGGGTAGTGCTGTCTCCAGCAGATATTGCAACGATACTAAAATGTGGACGATGGGCATCATAAAGCAATGCCACTCGATACAGCATTCTTGCAGGCTATAAAAAAAATGCAAAGGTTGAAATGACAGTATGTTGGAAAACTGAAATTATTTCAGGAATATCTTCATTTGCAATCAGATAATGAGAGCTTGTAACAACTCTCAACTTCTCAGAGCAGGTACAAGTCCTGCTTACTTTCCAGAAATCTGGGCAGTCGATACATAATCACCAAAGCTGGTGGGAAAAGAGAGAGAGAAGGGATGGCGCTACGAAGTTTCTCTATTTTAAGAAGAATTACGCAATTGAAATCTTAATCGCAAAAGGTTATGGGCTGCATTCTAGTTATTATTGACTCACTTTCAAAAGATAAGTAGTCCTACCTTACAAGTGAGAGCAAATGTCCATGTCTGATGAGACTTTTTGGTGGTGACAGTTACCGATAGCTCAGGATTATGTTCTACTCTCACTCCTTCTACACATTCACTAAGCTAGATTAAAAGAAAAAGAAGATAACATTAAAATTCTACAGACAGTATCAAAATAAAAACATTCAGTAAAAGGTAGTATTTTTAACAGAAAGTGGAAAGAACGGTTTCCTAGATTGTACAGGATTGATGCAAGTCCTGCATAGGAATTAATCAAAATATGTGCTAGTTCAGAGAGACAAGCAAGCCAAATCTCATAGATCATACTGCGTAAGCAAAGAATATAACCATTTAAGGACAATTAACCACGGGACTTGATTTTCAAAAACCAACTTAATTGTAAATGTTTAAAGTAGAACATGATTTCATTTGGAAAGAAGAATCTGATACAATGAGGCCCAAAGACTGCATTTCCAGAAGACCCCAGATCTCACTGACGTCAATGAGACTACTAGAGACACCAGGAAACTAGAATCAGGCTTTCTGCTCATTAATGCATTTTGCAGGAAGTCCACTCTTCCCAGATTTTAATCAACAATAGATGGACCGAAAACTCCTTAGGGTCAGTGGTAAGTAGAGCTGGTCGAATGCCGCAAAAACATTCTTTGGAATTCCAAACAGCTGCTAAGTTTGAGCATATCCATACCCCACACTCTTCGGTGTTCAAACTTTTTTTGAACATTTAGGGGATTGGCTGTTCTTTATACAAGTGCCTGCAGCTGCAGGCAAAGAAAAGGAGCCATGCACAAACAAGAGTATTCTCCACTAAGTCGTGAAAGCTTCGCCATTTATTGTTCTCCAGTTTAAAAAGTTCTGCCATCTAGTCAAGGAACAGGAACAATACCATGAGACTTGGCTGACCCATCCTGCACTGGGAAAAGTAAATATGCAAAATGAACAAGCTGTCATTAACCCATAAGCTGTAATTCACAAACTCTACTGAATTCCTGTAAAGAATGAGTACGTTTGCAGAAATCAGCCTAAGTCTCTGGTATCTTTGCAAGAAGACATAGGACAGGATGGAAAGGGGAGCAAATTGGTTGGACAATTTCTTGGTAAGGAGTAATTCGACCAGCTCTGATAGTAAGGGCCAAAAACAGGCTCATCTGTTAGTTTTAAATATGAGCACATAGGGAAGTAGTATATTTTCCTTACCACTTTCTCAGGAGATAACGAATTCATCCATTTCTCAATCAAGGTTTCCATATAACTGCCCGAACATTGTTTGTTTTCCTTCTGCTGTTTTAATCTGATCAAGCGGGAAGCATATCGTTTTTGCCATTCTGTTAGCTCTTCCTGGGAATGTGCTGAAGTACACTGTGCACCGTACCTGCAGATCCCTTGCTCTAAAAATCTACATAAAATAGGAAAAACGATTATGCCTTGAACTTTTCAGTCTCCAATTAAAAAAAGAAATTTATCAAAATTTTACTTTTAAAGCCAGAAGGACGTTCTTTAAGACTCTCACAGAACTAAAGGCAGTTTAGTCCATGTGAACTAATTTGGAAATATATACATCTACACAGCATTTTGTAAGAGAGGCAGGAGCCTCTCCTACTGCAAAGTCCAGAAAAGTATATCAAATTTCTTTGAAACATAGGGGGACACAAGCCTTCTTAAGAAATCTCCAGCTTCAGAGAAAGAAAGAATCAAGTGTTTGTACAGCAATTAACACAATGAGATCATGGACCATCCCTGAAATGACTAGGCACTGTATTAATATGAATAAAACACTGTTAATCAGGGGCAAAGGGAAGATATAGCAAATTTCCTCCAATGGTTAAGTTATTAGCTGATAAATACTCATTCAGCAGTTTTTCCTGGAGCAACAGTGACATCACATGGTCCTTTCTACTAAATACACCGACACAGAAATCATCTCTCAAGGAAAAGGTTTAATCCTCCTCTTTGTAAAGGGTGTATCAGTCTAAAAGGATCTGGTTTTGCAGAGGTTAAGGATTTATTAAAGTAGTACATTTTTCATTTAATGGCATGTGCTGATGCATCAAAATTAATGATATTCCAAATGCCTGTATACAATTTAAGCATTCTAATTCTCAGAATTTATTGCAAGTCTGGGCAAATGCCTGTATAACTTGGGAACTATTTTTATAATTAAACTTTGTATTAAAATTATAAAACACAAGGCAGTAGCTGCACCTTCTTCAAAACTGAAGCACTTAAATAGATGAAAAAACAAAGAATAAAATGGGAGAGGAGGTAAGTTCTGAAGGTACTAAGAAAGTATTGGATATACAGAACAAACATCAGGCCAGGAGGCTGTTTTGTTTGTTTTACATAAGGAGACTATAAAGAGTTAATGTAAGCATCACATTTATTATAAATAAAGCCAGGCAGGCTGATCTCTGTCAGAATATTAAGTTTATAGAAACTCTGTAAACATAATTATATTTGAATTTCATGTGGATATCTATGTATATACTTATATTAAAAATGTCTTCCTACAGTGATGAGTTACTGTAAAAAAGAAAGGATGCACCAAGACTAAATTAATACAGCAAGTCAGGACCCCACATCGATGAAGACAGCAGAAGGGGATCAGTGGCTGAATAACCTTTCTGTAGTATATTTATGCTGTAATGTAACGTGAATTAGAATGTGAACTTTGAGCAATGTGATAAAAACAAGTAACACCCGACTATGACATGAAAACCTTGCAGCAAAAGTACCTGGATATCTAGGCCACACTTGCATTAGTCATTATAATTTGATTAAGCATCCACTTTTCCTTTCAGAAAAGTTTAAGTATTTAAAGGTTTGAGTGCCCAAATTGTAAATAAAATAAGCGTGATCTATATCACGATGTTACTACAGGCGTTCTCAAAATATGTTCCTTAATATACTTTAAATTAAAATATTTTTCCTGGCAGTCAATTTCAGTATTTTTATTGTAAATTTTCCAATCCACCATTGCATTAGAATGCTAAAGTACAATTATGACTTTCATGGCCCAAAGTAAATGGAGTGCAAGCATAAAAAATTGTTGACCTGTTCTTATTAGCTACAAAGCAGACTTAAAATCAAGTGGTTTTACTTCTCATTATTTAATAGGAAAGCATATTACTTTAAAATTTGTCATCATTATGCATTTTTTCCAAGTTCTCATTGTTCATATTTTAATAGACACTTTTTTTCCCCCTCATTTTTAGTTTCTTATTTAATACCTCCTGCAATTCCATAGCTTCCTTATCTAGAATAAATATGCTGTACTCCTACTGCTTTTTGGCACACAGGGGAAAAATAAACCACAACTTAAAAAATTCGTATTCAGTACCTGTAACTGCCTCCTCACAAGGAACTAAAATCTTTAATCCATGGTCAGAATGATACTGTTCCTATAGATTTGCTGAGTAAGGCACATCCTTCTCACTGTAAGGGTTAACAGTGTGTATAAAGCTAATTACAGCTTTAGTGGAAAAATGTTTCAGAGCAATGGTTGGAAACACAGTGTAAATCATCATGAGCTAAAAACTGTAAATATCTGCTTTTTAAAAATTGCTGAATATGCACCAGATATGATAAAAGTCAACAAGAGTTGCAAAGATTTAGCATCTCTAGAAAATCACACCAAAAGTAGCCCAAATTCAGCGATTCAGTCATGTAATTTAAAAAGCAGGTCTGATTCCTGCTCATTTTCTTAAATTAATTTATTTGCATCAGTTACATATATGGCAGAATCAAGTGCATAATGATGGTTCCTCCCCGTTAATATATTAATACAGTTTTACATAAGTAATGACGATTAACACCACAAACTACAGGCAATATCAACTAGTAGACTGAAAAAGACAAGAAGAAACTCCAGTACAAGCCATCGGATCTTCAGCAAGGCAATTCACCTCTCTGTATTTGAGCTTACGCAAAATGGAAATCACGACATCTGGAGGGAAATTCTACAAACTTTTTTTTAATTCGAAGACAAAGACCATCTATCAACAAAGCCCATTTATCTGAAGGGATGCACCCTATCTGCTGTCAAAGCACACTTCTCTCTGCTTCAGTCTGCTAACACTGTTGTCTGTGGGAACTTTTCACATCTCCGAAATTATAAAAATTAGAAAAGGTAGGGGAAAAAGACAGATGCTGGCCTGTCACTAGAAAAATGGTCCTCAAACCACTCTCTTATGAAAACGGAGCTAGTGATTCCATTTTATAAACTGAGGTGCTTCTGGATAAACTGACCCTTCCAAAAAACTGTGAACGAGTCAACTCCTGCTCTAACAGGTACCTTCATTTTCCTGACCTCTTAATCATTCTGTCAGCAATTAAATAAAAGAGGAATCGTTATGATCCCTTGGAGAATGCTGATATAAAGCAATGACTTTACCTTTTACATAGTGTATATTCTTCACTGCTTGTGACTCCCCTGGGCGGAGGGCGGAACTGCCAGCCATCCCGGGACCCTGCAGAGTAGTCAAAACTTAGGTTACGTTTCTAATTGCCAAGTATTTCTGAGTCGGAGAGTTAACTGTCCAGGGTACCATATCTCTAAACATCGACCCAAAGTGTACAAATGCAAAATTATCCACCAAAAATTAATTTTCAATCCCTAACAAATTCATTTAGAACAGGCTGTGAAGGCAAGTTTCAAACAATTTGCAGAATGGAGCAGGCTCTGATACAGCACTTTGACCAATAAATAGAAACGTCTGCCTCCAAATTCAGTCAATGATGAGATAATTCTACCTCAACCCCCAGGGCTCATCACGATAGTCAAGCCCCTTTTTTGCTTTTTGACTACCATGCAGTGCTGAGCACTCAGCAGAATACAAGTCTTCGCACTACAAAATGAAGTAGCTTTAGAACTGAGTTACATACCTTCTTCTAAATCTTCTACATGATATCCTGATGGTACTTTACCAGCTGCCTACAATTATATAAAAAAAACACAGTTATAAAGGAACACAAAACAATTTCATCAACAAGAACTGCTTTGGCTTCTTTGCTGTCAAAATGTGTTTTAGAACAACCAATACAAAAATATTAATCAGAAGTCTGAAATCACTCCCAGTCACAATCATGAATTTCATATTAACCTAACAACTGGATTGCAGCCGTTGATAAAAGGAATTTTGACAGGAACACTGAGTCCACTCATTGTTAGAAGAAAATTTTAGAGATTTTTACAGGACCCTGTGTTCGTTTTAATGCAGACTGCAGTAAAGTTTTTAAAAGGCCAGAAGTCTAAACTGTATTGAGATGTCTTTCAGCTTTGAATCTACATTAAAAATAAAGCCCAGATCAACGACAAAGCATAAGAAGAAAAAAAAAAGAAGAAAAAAAGAAGTGGCAATTCAATCAATAGACATGACAGATTAACCTCTAATACAAAAAAAGGTGACTGAGAGGGCATTTATATTTGTTAGCCAATTTCTTAAGTCATGTTTATGACTTCAGAATCATTTCCAAGAGAGAAAAATACAATAAATAAATAAATAATACAGATCTAAATGCTTTGAATTCTTTCTACTCGCCACTTCAAGAGAGTCGACAACCTATTAGCATCTTTCTCTATGTTCTCATACGTCATGCAAGATTGCGATGAAAGGCTCCTGAATAGGTAGGTGGTAAAGACCGACAGACCAGTGGAAACAATAATGTTTGAACCAGTATGTTCATAGTGAGCCTGGATCTCCTGGGACACATGAAAACAAGCCTTTCAGCTGTTTCAGGTACTGCTCATTATTTTCCCAATAATATGCTCATTATTACCTCTGTTTCAGCAAGAAGTGTTTTCAGTCGTGTCAGATCTTTAGTTACCATCCCGTTCTGGGGGGGAGAAATAACAGTAATACATCAAACACATAAACCTTCACAGGCATTAAACCACAGCAACAAAGTTCATTTCCCCCTGCACCACCACCAAGGAGAAGGGCAAGAAGGTAAAATCAGTTTGACTTACAATGCACAACTTTAAATGACATACTACGTAACACTGAGCAAGCATTTCGGTGAAAAAGGGAATTTTACACTGGCCAAAAACAGCACTAGACTTACAGCAAGTACCGATACAGGACAACGCAGGAGAGCGGCCTATGTAGAACAACTTGGGAAAAAAAATTTCTTATGAAGTTTAGCTGCCACTCAAGACAAACATTAACAGCTACAATAATTATTGATTGCTGTTCTCCAGAACAGTACTCTACATGCACAGTAGCCCTGGAGGCAGTACAGCCCAATGGACAAGGACTCAGGAGATCTATGCTCAATTATAAGCTTGGCTACTGGCCTGCTGGTTGACCTTAGGCAAGTCACTTCACCTCTCCATGCCTCAGTTTCCCATCTGCAAAATGGGGACAGTGATACTGATGGTCTTCTCAGAGCACTTTGTAAGCTACTGATGAAAAGCATTATACATGAGCCATATGCTCTGCTTACTGAAACACTTCGACTCTAAAGGAATTAATGTAATAAACTTTCACTGCTATTGCAGTGATGGGTTCATCTCTTCTTAAGGATCTACTTTACATATTACTAATTTGTACAGTTTCGTAACTCCTTCTGCTCTGATGTAGATAGACTATGTAATTTTTGGAGTTTTCGCTAAAAAGCAAAGATTAGCCATGTAACTAAAAATAACTGCATATTCAAGTACATCTGAAGTAAAAATCTTTCAAAATTGAATTTATCTGAAATATATAGCTAAGTGTACCAATTTCACACTCATGTAAGTCAAAACTTTGATTAAAGGAACCCAGACCTGTGGGGTTTATTTCAATAATCTCTTGCAGAAATTTAATTAAGTGCTACTACATTTGTTAGACTTCTCCACATTTTGACTGTGCTACTGAGCAGCAGAAATTACTCTCTTTGCTGAAAAATTACACACTCAACAATTCTCACACTTGGGCTTTTTTCAAAATGATTTTTCACTTCTTCAGCAGAAAGGCTGCGAATTGAACCTGTTGAGCTTATATGTATTAGAGCATAAAAAAGTTAGCAAGAATCATTCTCTTAAGTCTCTTAAGTCACTGGGGAGGAACAGCTCTGGATTCCAACTCTTCAGTAAATTCATTCCAAAACTTTGTTTCATTTCTCCTCTCAGACAATGGCAGAAGTCAGTAAATCAGTTGCTGGTTTTAATATTCCTACTGAAAACAACTGTGTATACAAACCTAAAGCTTGTAAAACCTCTCAAATTCCGCTTTGGGACAACACTCTGGAATTATATGAGAAGTTACCTTTATTTGCACAACAACAGCTCAAAACAAGGGCACTGTAACCTTCCTGCGATAAGGAGCTTGTGGCTATTTTACTAATTTTTTCTGAAGGCAAGTTTCCTTCGACTTCACAAGGAATTCTTCAATGAAACATTTTTTCATTAGAAAACACCAGCTAAACAAAGAAAAAAACCCTTTTCTTTATGTAAAAATAGCCAATGGCGGGGGGGGAGGAAATTCAGGATATACACCAGACAGACAAACAGAACTCCCTCTCAAAAACAACCTACTGATTAAGTTAAGCACCAAGATATAGGAGACATGATCCAATTTCAAGGTAACAGGCCCTCCTACAACAGTTTCTGATGTCACTTACACATTCCTCATGGTCTGACCAGAGCTGCTCTTGTTTGTGCTATGACCATGTTTCTGGATTTAGCATCACCAGCAGTTCATGGTGATGAACTGCATGCTATTTAATCTAGATTACAGAAATAAAAAGGACATTATCCTTTGGAGACTTATATATGTCCTTAATTTTCCCCATATGAGTAGTCACATAAGAGGCAGAACAGTTACTTACATGGATGGGGTTAAAAGCATCTTTAAAAGTTTTGACAGCTCAAGGGTAAAATAGAAGCTTTGAACTCAAACCTTATCTTCATCTTGAAATGCAAAGCTTTTTCTTTTCCTGAAAAGCTTTTCATGCTGTTTTACAACTTATCATGGGCCAGTTATTTAAAATTCCTATCAATAATTTTTCTGCTTTAATGGCTAAACTTCCTGAAGTACATACAAAATGGTGTCAGGTGCAATTTAAAAAAAAGTAAGCAAAAGTTTGAGATTTACGTTATTCTAGTCAGTCGCACAAATATGCAAATTATTTGGCATTCCTCGAGGACTCAGAGCCAACAACGAAAAAAACTTTTCAAAATTGTAACAACTCTGAAACACTGGTAATGCAACAACCTTAATATCCTGATTATACATGTGTGCCCATATACTTATCTTTGTCTTTTTCATACAAATCATTTTTGTTGCAACCTGCCAGCCAAACATATGTTCAGAAGTTTGTTATGAAACACATTTTTAAAAAAGGAAATACAAAACTGCTTTTTAAATTATGTAGATTGCAGCAAACCCACTTACCAGTGATTCACCCATCAGTGATTTGGAAAGAACATTAGACACAATTTGCAGCTTCCCTTTAAGATGCATGCAGCAGAGCACTGCACGGAAAGATCCATCTCCCTTGGCTAGCCCCTCTCCCAGCACTGCAACACAAATCAGCAACTATTAGCTTCATCACAGTATACATTTAGATAAAGTATATACAGTTTTCCTTCATCTTTAACATGAAAATAAAGTCTGAAACTCGGGTTGAATCCATGGCTTCTTGGAAAGACAAGTCTTGGATGTAAAGGAAGTATTACTTGCTCTCGGCTAATATTAACTTGAAACTTGTCTCCCACCATCTAAGCAATGCTGTACATAAGCTCAAAAAAGGTTGTAATGTTTACATGCTAAAATAGACAAAAATTAAATACGGGAAGGGTAAATTCAAGTATCTGACACAGACACAAAGGACCTCCTCTTCACAGAAAGGGTAAAAAAAAGTAGCAACCAACAACCTCTCAGTAACACAAACATGCTCAGGAAGATCCATTCATGCTCACAAAAAGCATGCCCTGTCGTTTCCAAATATAGCTAACCTCCTCATGGTCAATTCCTGTTACTTTAAAAGGGCTTTTATTCACTTACACTGTAAAGTGCAGGATATAGGAACGATTGTTTGAGTCCAGAAATTTACAGGCTCCACGTAACAGAAAACTTTCCTAATGCTTCCTAGCACTGGATCAGATAGCTAGCCAAACAGACACTTTCATTGACACTTCCAATAGTGAAAGGATTTATTTCACGATATAGACGTGCTTCAGACAAGTAGGAATAACACAATCATATATATTACCTGTCCAGAAAACAAAATGCCAGAGTGACTAAAAAGCTAGTAAACTAAGCATGTGAGTTGAAAAGAAGGCTGGACAGTTGTTTACAATTACAGAATTGTAATATATATTACTGTTATTGCAGGCAACGTCAACATCTGTGTTTATACCGCTACTCATGCAGATGCATCAGCTCCTGTTAGTGCTGACAGGAATTTTACATTCACCACAACTTCAGGATTACATTTTAGAATAATAAATCAAAACTCCTCACTCAACTGACGTTCACATCATTAACAGAAATTGCATGAAAGACTAAAGAAAAAATAGTCCCACGAAAAACATTCACATAAAACCAAGTAGACATCTCTTCAAAATGAAATGGTAACTAAATCTTGTTTATAAAGTGCCTCAAAGATTAGTCTGAATTCACCACTCTGATGATACTGACCACATTTCCAAAAATAGAGCCTACTTCCCAAATCAGAAGAAGCAGTGCCAGAAATAGCTTTAACATGTCTGACAGTTTGCTATTTTAACCTCAAAGATTGGATGTCCAATTATGATATTTCATATCATTAACTGCATAGTATTACCAAGCTAAAACATACAGTTGCACATAAAAAGTTACAACACATTAACCAGTATCTTTTATTGAAGATTTGTGGAATAATTTAACAGATTGTAAGTTACCACCATTCTTTGTAACAGTGCAAGCAGCATACTATAAAGAACATAGATTTCTCTAGCTATCCTAAAATGTACTTATCATTCAGGTTAAAATAAAACACTGTCATAGCTATGCAACATGTCAAGTCTTGTAAAAAGACAGAACAGCAGCTTGAATAAAACTCTTTTTAAAAAAAATTGTGAGTATCAAGGAAGTGTGAGTATCAGGTAGTCCATACCAAGGTTGTTTCTTCCCAAGGGTATTTCAACTACAAAACTAAAACTAAGACCTTTCAGGATCACAAATGCAGGTACTCTAAACTGTCAGGGGCTGGACTACAATTGACAACAGCGTATCATCGGGAACCACAACCAAATAGTTCATTCATATATTCATAAGATACGGTGTGTGTCTATACAAATACATACACACATTATGTTTTTTTATACGTACATAAATATGGCATTAATAAGTTGAAAAATGTCCTCAGTTTTAGATCTGGAAGAAATATTTGCAGAACGTGCTGGCATGAATTAAGGAAATTAACATTAAACTGAATGCTATGTCTTTGTTACTGTACACATTTGAAAGCTGTTTTCTCTACTTAATTTAAAAAAAAAAAAAGTAGAGACCAGCGCTCCTATTCCACCCACTTCTATGCCCATCCAGTGAGAGAAGGAAAATAGTTAACATGACAGTTCCTTTGAGATACCGATATCTGACATATATGCCAAGAAAAGGTTTCACAGATGAATGTCACCCATCTACCCCTATGACAAACCCATCAGATCTCATCAATAAGAATACTATTCATTAAATACCATTCTCCCTCCTACCTCCTTTAACCATCATTCATTTTTCCATATGTCTCTCTTTCGCTTTTATTTGCCATCATGAAAGATAACTGTGAGGTTAGTCAGAATATTACCCCCTTGGCATGTATCAACAGTTAAAAGAAGCAGCTTTTAAAAAAAAAAAAAAAAAAAACCAAACCTCAAGACTATTTTAAGAATGCTACTGATTAAGCGACCTTTTTAAATTTGTTAAACTTTAATTTTACATCTACAGAAAGCAAATTTACTTTTCTTAGTTATGTTTTGTGGACCTCCGCAAGCAGGCTGCAGAGCCCCACAAATTCCCCAAACTATGACTTGAGTATCAGTGAAGAAAAATGCATATAAAAAACCCAACCAAACAAGCAAACAAACCAACCCACAAAACCAGAAAGGAACAATTTAAAGATTATCATTGCTAGCACAGGAATGTCAGAATAGTATATCACACAGTCCGTGTAACAAAACTGTGGTTTGAGGAAACTTCCTTTAAAATTCAAGAGCAGTTAAGGAACTAAAAACTGAAAGGTGGGATCTACCCACCTTTTCTTTCCAAATCTAACTGATAAACTCTGATCCAATGCTTACCAAACTCAGCAAAGAGTTCTCAGTGAGTTTTGAATCACTTGCATTATACATGAATAACAGAACATTAGCAAGGATGGTTAATTCCTTTAAAAATACCCCAAGCGAACAAGGCAGTGAAACATGAAAGGCTCAACTTCAATGTGATATATGCACATTTGGAAGCTTTAACAAATGGGAATAAATATATCATCTTGATTTTCTCTGAATCAAGTCCCAAAACGCAAACCAAAATATCCACCACGTCCCTAGGAAGAAAGACGGAACAATCAGCTGTCTTTATCTTCGCAAGAATCCTAACACTATCAATTCATCCTAGATTTGAATACTGAAATATCTATTAGCCAAACAGCACCGCTGTGCTGAAGTCATGCATTTGAGTCCTGGTACTTGAACACGAGTTACAAAATAGTGAGATCTCTTTTAAAAAAAAAAAAAAAAAGTATTATGAAGCAGATACATAATTTTAACTAGGAAAAAAAAACATTGTTAGCAAACTAACAAATCTGGGCATCAGTTTTAAAAATTGAGACAACTGACTGCAATTTATAACACTATGTAATAAAAAAAGAAATAAGCATACCATGCCTACAGTCTTCATCTGCTTGCCCATACTTTTTCTGAAAGGTAAAACATGAAAAGTTTAAAAATAGCATTATTCCAGTTAGCATAAACAACTACATGCTTGAATTACAAGTTTCTTAAAACTTTTAAAATCCAGTATCTCGTTTTTTCCAGGGTGGAACATGTAAAGAACATCAGTCACATGTCAAATATAATATAATTAATTCTCAGAATGCTGACTTTTTCTCAAATTCTCAGCAAATGGACATTTTAAAAGAGGAACATGAATGGGCAAAGGTATATGTTTATGTATGTCTTTGTAGGTGGCTCACAACACCTAGGAAAAAATACAAAAACTTAACTTTCTTTTCTAGCCACTGTAATTTTTTTTAAACTTGCACTAATATGGTGCTATTGAAATTTGTAAGGTATGCATTTTATTTTACTGTCTCATCAGTGGTGATTTTAAAAATTACTTTGTTTAGTAAAACAAGAAGGGAAAATTTGGAATTCCCCCCCCCTTTTTTTTTTTAACTTATAAGCCTTTAAGTATCTATCTAATTCAAGTCTTTAATAGGAAGGTTTTGATTACAAGTATTTTTCCAAAGCCCCTGAAGACTTACTGCAATAATTTTCACTATGATGAACATCCAGATAGGTGCCTCACAGGATTTTCAAGGGCATCCAGGTCAGAAACATATTAAATACTGCTAAGCATCTATCTGCATATTGGCCTATGTAAATAATTTTGAGAAGTCAAGTCTGTAGTAACACAAGTTCCATTAAAAAAAAAAAATTAGTTATTTCTGAAACTTTTCCCCTGAGGAGCCATAAGATAGGTCACATCTTAATTTAAGAAGTTTCCCAATTCTTGTTTTGCACACTGCATAGTCCAATCCAGCTATCTATTTAAAGAATGCTTAAAAATGCTCCCTAATCAGATGGGCAAGATTTATCTTAAAGCTGCCCAGCAAGGTCTTATAACTTGGCCAAACTTTTTCCACTTGGGATGAAACCGTGCATACCCAATATGTGAAGATCTGGGGTGGACAAGGCCCCTGTAAATCTGTAATAACATTTCCAAAACAGAAAAGTAAGGAAAAACATAGGTTCATTAAGCAGGTTGTAGGTTTATTCTTAAGCACTGTAAGAATGTCCTTTCCTTTAAGAAAGTGTAGCTCTCTGATGCTTTAAAGGAAGGACACAAATTCGGCAACAGGATCACCTATAATTCAGGGTTATGCCTCTTGCCATGCATTTACAAACTTTTACAAAGACCCCAGTTTTTACATTTCCATTAAAAATCTGCCAGAGCCTAAAAGTTACATCTTTCACAGACATGCTCTAGCCTAGCAATGGAAAACTAGTATATGATCAAGTATTAAGAGACTAATGTTCGGCCTATACAAATGGAGCTAAATTAGGTATGAACCAGCTACCTGAATTCTGGCATTTCTTAACTTTGTTTTCTGAGTGTTTAGATCTGCAACCTTAATTTCATGCTCTTTAAAGATAAGGTAATTTGGTATGTAATTCAGCATAACTGTACAAACATAATACCCTAACACCGGATATTTTGCCTTCCTAGAAATTTTTTTTTTTTTTAGGTATTTTTCTTCATTCTTTTAGAGAACTGTGATTCAGACCCAAACTATTTAGAGGTCCCAATCCTGAAAAATAAACAGATCAGGGAAAACTACAAGACAGAAGCCTCATATATGCTTTAGCAAGTGGGATTCTGTGGCAAACCAACATGCCAGTCACAGGCAAACTCTGAATTTTATTTAAATCTTGACAGTACAAGATATTTGATTGCTCTTTCCAGTTCACTAGATACTATTAAAGAGTCACACTCACAAGTTGTAAAAAGGAAGCAATTCTATACAGAAGAGTCTCGATTTTGATGCGGTCGATTTCTGCCTGGCATGCCTCCGGGAGGTGAGCTGGGGGGTACTGGCTGAGGGAAAGGAGAGCCTCTGTGCAATGCTTCACTGCCACTTCATAATCCTGCTGCTTAAGAGATTCACATGCTTGTTCACATGACTTCTCTGGTCTTCTGTCTGCCATGACTCAGGGACAGAAATCCTAGAGTGGGGGCAGAGGGGATGATAAAATGTTGGTTAGCTGTATAATGGCAGTGACAACTTGCCAACCAACTTCCATTCCCATCTCAAGGTGTTGTATCACATCCCCTTTGTTTCATGCCATTTGCGCTTCCTATCCCAATCTTTCTCACTAACTAACCTCTTCCCAGTCTTTTTTCCATCGCTCCCAGCTCTCGGTTTTGATTCTAATTCAAGATGTTATTAAGCCCATGACTGATTTTAAGAATGTAAGTAGTGGTTTCAAATTTTAAAGTCAGCATGGATTTAAGCACTTTGCTACATAGAGGCTTTTGGGCCTTCACTGGCAACATGATCTTTGCTTTGGAAGTAATACAACTCATCCACCAACTGCTCTTTCTCCAAGCCTGCAGCCATTTACTCCAAGACACCTTTCTCTTCAAAGCACTTCTCACCTACACTCCGGGGAGGGAGCCCCGCTCTCCGGCTGGGTGAAGCACAATGGGGATGGACAAGGATGAATGAGAAAGAACGGGAGGTCAACAGGAAACCGCTTGTCTCTTCCTTCAGTTGGTTTATTGCCATTTCTGCCTGAGAAAGCCTAGATACCCCTGCCACACTGACACCTTTGTGCAGAACTTCTTAAATAATTTTAAAGTAAATATTTTTAGGGGGGAAAAAAATTGAAACACTTGTGATAAAAATCTGCATACAAGACAGACAACGTTATCTGCCAATAAACTGAGACAAATGGTTATCCACAATCTAAACCACCAGTAGAAAAGCAAAGGACTTCTATAATCCGTCTACATTCTCCCTTCGTTGACATAATATTTAAGTATGATACATATCCCTAGAGACATTGTACTTTAAAGCTGACTTCACAAAAATGCATTCTGATAACTGAAAGAGGAAAAAAAATGTAAGAGTTCTCATTTTCATTTTTAGCAAGCAGCATACTATCAATATTTGTGATTATATATCAGCTATTATGATTGTCTCAAATAACTTTCTTTAGCCCACTTTAAAAATTCACTGCTAAAAGCTTACTTTATATTTTTAGGTTTTTAACCAAACTAAGGTAAAGTAACTTCAAGAAGTTAATCTGAAGGTCAAATAAATGCATTTTCTTTATATGAAAAAGAATTCACCATCCCACTTTTCTCATTAACACATGCCTAAGCAAATATATAGTAGAAATGTAAACAAGACTTTTCATATATTATACAAGTGTTCTATGTGTTCCCTTACACTCTTAAAATTTGATTTTCAGTATCAATATAGAAACATAAAGGAATATTGATTTCTCAAGACAATTTTCACTTAAACCACCTTCCCTTTTACAACATTTATATAAAAATTTCCTATGTACAACAAAGTATCTTCCCAAAAGTGAAGGAACGCAAGCATGAATAAATTTGTGGTTATCCTGATACAATCTGTGACATATGCCTCTTTCTTAATAACGACTTTGCAAAATATTACCGCATTCATCCACATATTTCTTTTTCTGCTAAAAATAAGTCCCCATTTTCAATCAGAATAGGAACAGGCAAATAGGTTTTGCATTTCCATACATAAGAGTAAATTCATTCATGGAGTTATTCTGTTAACATTAAAGACACTCATCAGTGGATCACTAAGCACATATTTTCAATTATATAAACGTTAGGTATTCTTAAGCTGTTTATGCAAGGATCCTTTTTAGATACAACTAAAGATTACATTGATTTCCATTTCACTAACATTTTAGGCCACAGTGAATTTTACAAATCTAGGATTTGCTTCAATAATAATACAATAGTTAATTGATGTTTTTCTCACATACATTCTGTTTTCCTCCTAAGGGACTGAAAAGAGGATTTCATGAACCCTGCTGTACTTTTTATTTCCTCACTTCCTGGCTGACATATAACCAAAATTCCTTTGACCGAAAGTCTCAGCAGAGCTTCTGTGTGTTTATTCCCGAAGAACTGTTTATATGCAGATCCTATCCTAACTGACCTGGCCAGCATAACTGACAGGCATTTGAAAGCTACATTATCCAGCCCTTCTCCAACACGGCACCAAGTAAAAGAACAACATTTTTATTTATCAGTTGTCTTATGCTGGCTGTTTTGATAAATACTGAGCTAGTCTGTTTGAGGAGAAGCTGGGTTTTAAGCACCCAGCAGCGGCCTACTACACACTGCAAAGGCCACACAATTTCTTTGGTCAACTTGAAGACTGAAGAGAGCACTTCACTCACAGGATTTAAGTGACCCTAAGCAATAACCTGTGGATTAAGTTAAGTGAAGCTAAGAGAAGTCAGGACCAGGCTGTTTGGGTAAGTGGGCTAAACTGAGTCACACTATCAGTATTTCAGAGTGTAATTAAAAAAAACTCTGAAGTCACAGCGCATGGGACACAGTGATAGATAAGGAGCTGCTGCAGTGTAATTTGTTTTTAAAAAAAATCTAATCATAACGAAGAAAACCAGTATGTGGACAACATATGGAAAGTGATACATTCAGGTTCTCAGATTTCATTTCAATTCCATTTATATTCACACATGCTGACACAAACATGGACATTTATTGGGTATTTGCACCATCTACTTCAGACTCCAACCCAGGTGCTCTAACTGCTCCTTGGAG
>NW_008824772.1:1721397-1728468 GCF_000699105.1 Pygoscelis adeliae
TGACTCTTTAAAAACCTGTGCTCGTAATTTTGGTCCCCTGAGCTGTGCCTAAATTAGCAACTGAGACTAGATTACGTGAATGTGAATTACAACCATGCTTTCTTAAAATCTAATCTATTGTAGTACCTGACCTACCCATGTTGAAAATTATTTCAGAACAGTTAATATTTTAACAGCCAAGGAATGGAGACACTTGTCAAAGGAAATTTATTTTGAGTTCTATAAATGTTTATTTTCAAAAATTTCAAATGTAAAACTGGAATTTCTACATTCACTCCAAGAGTAGAAATTATTACAGATTCAAATTGAAAGCTAAAGTGTCACAAGGTCTGCACTATATTCCTAACTCTCTTTGCAAAATTGAGCAAATTACTTACGCACTCCACTTTTTTTTCAATTTTGAAATTTTGCAGAAACAGTAAACAGGCATGTTCCCACTATCTGAAGTTACACATCTAAAATAGGTGGACCTACCTTAGAAATACAGGCACAATGTCTTATCAACAGAGCCTTTATTATCAGTGGTCAATTCAAAGCATTTCTTAGCTTTGAATCATCTAACAGCAGCACCGCTGCCTACAGAAAGGCTCCCGATTTATGCACTCAAGTAGAATATTTAAACACAGTAAGCATCACATCGACTAGAGCACAGACAGAAGTTTACACGACTCTTCCTCACCAGCTAATCCAGAACTCTAACCCTGGCATTGTACTTTGTACCTCAAAAAAACTCCTGCCTTTAAGTAGAAGAAAACTTACTGATCTTACATTTCTTTGAAGGCCAAGTTGTGCTCAGCTTAGCTTCCACAAAATATCATTTAAAAGATCTGGTTAGTTCTAACTCGTGTAACTTAAACCTTGGTGTTTTTTTCAATGAACTGTGGGGGATTTTATTTTTTTTCCCCCTACAACTAACGGTTTTCAGGCTCGATATTCCTAATGAGTATTTCACCTTCTGTCCAAAGGGATTTTGTAAACAAACATGAAAAGAGTAACTAAAATCTAATCTCCAAATAAAACTGCACATTTCCCCTCCAGAACTGCAGAGGGGGCTGGGAAAGGCAGAAGGGACAGTTTGAGGAGGATGAGCGATAAACAACGTGATCTACACAGTCATTTATTTTCAAGTAAACACTACGCCTGCTGGGTGCACAGGAGGCTTTTGAAGAATCACTCCACAGTCTGATGAGTCCAACTTCAAACTAAAAATCAGTGTAGGAGGAGAGAACATCGTGAACTAAAATTTTAGTGTTTCACAGCAGCTTAACTCATGACTGTGCACTTTCATGTTTCACAGCTTACCGATGTATTTTATAGAACCAAAAGATCCATACATTAAGATAATGGTAAGTTAAAGCATGTGACAGTTCCCAAAAATTTTCAGACAGATGCTTTTTCAATTCACTGTAAAGTATCTAGTCAGATAACTCTTGCTGTACTTCAGAAACAAACAGATTAGAGGGCACAATGCTGTTCCTATTAATGTTATTGGCAAAATTCCCAATGTCTGCCAAGACAGAAGGATCAGATCCAAGGTCTCGCATGCCAAGCTGACAAACAGTAGACAAGTCAGTAAATATTTGCATATTTTAACCAGACATTAACATCTCTTGTAAAGATTTATGCTAAAGCAATGATGTTCAACTCACAGTCCTACAGTGGGACTGGTAGGAATTTACTGTCAATTAAATGTACTCCAAGAGCCACATCCTGGGATTTGCAAACTGAAGCAAATGAATGAGACCCATTGCCACGGGGAACATGCAGTGGGAAGAGCCTCTCCAGCTGCCTCCCATTACGATCCATAACCCTTCAAACAGTTCTGCTGTGAGAAATAAGCACCCAAATATTCCTTGCCAAAGCTATTCAGCTGTGTCCTCCTGTTAAGAGCCCACTGTATTGCAGGAAAGGAGAGGACAAGAAGGGTTTGCCGTTCCATTGCCTATTGCGGTCAAGCTGGCACAGGCTCAGGGAAAGCAGGGCAGGAATTCAACTCATCCTGCCCCTCTCTAAGGAAATGTGTGCAGTGACCACGCTGTGTTTCCTAACCCTTTGTGATTTTTCGGCCCAGCAAATTGGAAAGGCTGGCCACCAAACTGGACAGAAGTTTTAAACTTGTAATAAATTCAGGTAATACGTCAAAAAGAGACAGCTGTTTTATCACAACTTCTCAGCAATTCCATTTAAGAGGCAAGAAGATATCTGCTAGATTTATTTTTGAGTATGGTTGCTCTGTCCTTCCCCAGTAACTTTTGAACTTCAAGTCAATGTGAACTGAATTCACAGAAGTCTAAAGGGTCTCGAAGATGCTGCAAGTTTTATGAAAAATGTGTAAAGAGACAGATAACAGACCCAGATTTTTAAGTCCACCCAGGAAAAGAAGTTATAATTCAGCCTCTATTGATACCAAGAGGTCAGTTACCCCATCAATTACTGCCATGTGCTGCCATTTACCCAGCGAGAGAGATAGCACTGTACCAAAATATCACTCATCAGTAAAAGAAAAATCTTATTTTTCTTGCCCATAATGATAAAAGCCATAAACTGCATTCATTAGCTTAACTGCTCAAGGTTCCATCCATTAGTTTCCAGGTTTCACTAAAGCAGAGTTTCCAAACTTTTTAGACTAGACACTAGCAGTACACATCACATAGTTTTTGAAATTTGTTACTGGTAAAATTGAGATGTAAGCATTTCACATATGAAGGCCTCAAAAATTTGTTGTTTCCGTAATACAGAAAAGTAATATTTGGGAAGTCAGAAAGTTGGTATGGACACAATCCCTGTGACTGAAGAGTCTTCTAGTTCCCTCTCCCTCAAAATTATCAGGAAAAGACTGACAAGATACTTTAATTTACACAGGTATGGAAAGATCTGGGTTCATTTACTAATCTGGCTTAATTACAATACACTGCGTATAGTTAATATTCTTATTGTGCAGTACTGTGAACATGCAAACATTATAGTTAAAAATGATGGGTCACTGAAATTCAACTATCAAGA
This sequence comes from Pygoscelis adeliae, assembly GCF_000699105.1. Classification (NCBI taxonomy): domain Eukaryota; kingdom Metazoa; phylum Chordata; class Aves; order Sphenisciformes; family Spheniscidae; genus Pygoscelis; species Pygoscelis adeliae. The sequence continues at coordinate 1,724,401 of NW_008824772.1, forward strand.
CACTGCAAACAAACTGCATTTGTCAGTCCACATACTAAAATAGGGAATAATACATCTAGCTACTGTTAAGTCATATTATACAGTTGCTCTGGCATCTCTAGAGATCCCATCTTAAGGCATGTTTGCACCTCTAGATAATGTTAGGTAATCGTTTTTGTAGTACTCCAAAACACCACTCAAGTACCTTTAGATTAATAAAATAAAATTATGTATTTATTTTCCTTACCTATAGTGATAAAATAAACTTATCTTTGCCTTAAGACAAAAAAGCATTTTATTCAAGCCTCCAGGAAGGAATAAAATACAGCTGCACAAAATACAGAAGCCACTTACAGACACACACAGAAAAAATGCACTTTCCTAGTGTCATGACATACACATCACAAATAATCCCACACTCAGAAATCATTTAATAAAATGAGAGTAGATAATGACAGTGCACTATACCAATGTGAAAGACTTAACAGAACAGAGAGAAAAAGGATGGCACATCTTTCAGGCGCAGGGTGCAGAAAAGAATAATATGAAAGGTGCTTTTGCTTTTTTTTATTTTAAGAAAAATATAATAGCAGAGATCTTGTGCACTCATTTATTGCAGTTATGGCTGAAGTCAGTAATATTCGTTATATGCAGTGCTCAGAAATGTACTGCACACCTTACAGAACAAATACAAAAGTCTCCACCCTTGAGAGAGGACAATCTAATCAGTTTTCTGAAATAACTGAATTACTCTGGTTAATGTTGTACAACTCCAGGCAAAATGACCCTACTTTAAATTCCAAAAATGATGTTAAATCTGAAATGGAGCATACAGAATGAGGAAAGCTTATTTCAAGGTTTTATTATATAGCATAATAGCAGCAAGAACTTCTGCTACACGGCCTCTAAAGAACATAATACACTTGATTTTGGGAAGGGAAAAAAAAGGAATTAAAGGGTTCATGATGCCCCCTACCATTAAATACTTAGATTATCCTTCCACACTGAAAATCAAAGAGAGGACCACAAATTAGGAGGAAAAGTGATCTCCGGCCACGTAAATGGAGCCTTGAGTCTGATCCTGTAAACTTAGTGTATAGAATAAACACATCCACATTTACTGAAAAAGGAACAAGTGCCTGTGGGTGGTTTACCATTCACATAACAATAGTAACAAAAATACAGCAGCAATTGAGATTAAGAGCAAATGCCTTCCACATCTGGATCCTCTGTGTTCTTTAAATCACTTTACATACACCACAGATAGTTAACGAGTTAGATTTTGTTGTGTGCCAGTTATGATTTCAGTACAGACAATTTATTAAGTGATTATTAAAACTTTATTACCTTTACTAATCTCTCTTGGTTTCATTTTGGAAATAGCAGCAGAAAGGACAATCTATACAGCCAGCGGCAGCAACATTTACATACGGACAAACTGGCTATCTTTGGCTCAAAATCTGAAAATAACTCATGGCCTCAGCACTTATAACCACTCCATCCACCACATAAACATCCCTAATATCTTCATCTCCTGCCTTTAAAATGATCCTTTTTCACACAGCTGTCTGAAAACATTACCTATCTTGATGAAACTAAGCAAAATACATGGCAAGTCAAAGCACAGCATCTACCTGGTGTGTACTCGCTTTGTCTGAAAGCCATCCATAACTGACAGATACAAGATTCCTAGTTACACAAAGCATATATATATATACATATTGCATTTATTAAAGTTACAGTACAAATATTAGGTTGTAAAGTCCAATACTCAAAGGTTGTTTAATGACAAAAGTATCTGTACAAGCTTATGTTGGCCCTCCTGTGTGTCTGCATTATGATACAGCCTTTAACTGTATTAGTCACACACTACATTTTCCAAGGGCTACCCGGCAGAACGAGCAGGCACAACAGAGGCTGCCTGCTTAATGGACATCTAGTTAAATACTTCAGCAGAGGGTCTAAGGCCTTATTGACTGCATGCTACTCAAATCTGATTCTCAAGGCTGCATTTTAATGTTTTCATGAACTTTTCAATAATGCTTACAAATACTGTGACCGAACACTTCACAAGTATTAAGAAAATATCTTTATCCTTCTGACTTTATTCCCATTTTACAAAGAATTAAGACATTAAAAACACATTGAAGCCAAAAGTTTCTATAAACTTCTTATATTCAGATTAAGACAACTAAAAGTGATTTTTCCCCCATTTTGCTCTGCCCTGTACTATATAGCCCTTTACATGATCAAAGCAGAATACCCAGTGTCTGCAGAGTGACTTATGATTATTCAGCATTTCTCTACATCACAACATGGAAGCATTCATTAGAAATACAGAAAATTAAGTGTAGCAAAGATAGGTCTTAAGTATGATTTGCCTTTTTTTTTTTTCTATTCTCTACTCCATTTATTAAACACTTTCTAATTTATGCAAATACTGAAACTGTATTCGAACAAACAACTGTATTAGCATTATAAAATAAATTATATGTACCCAGACAGTAGAGCCTCCCTTCTATTTCTTTCTTTCTAACACTAATATTTTTCAATATCAGTCTTTTTGTTCAGCCACCCCCACCTCCACATTTATTCTACATATTCTGTGAAAATCTGCATTTTGCACGTTGTTTAAATCCAGTTGCTGCTTCCTCCGTGCTGCATGAAGGTAGAGCTGGTAGGAAAGAGGAACTGGCTATTGGGAGTACAGAAGGGGAATTCTCTGTGATCTCATTTTTGTCCAAAATCATAGCAGGGAGGAATGCAGAAGCCCTAGCCTTCAAACTGTACGGAAATCCCATTTAGCTCAGGCTGAAGTATATTCACTGCAGGGATGATCTTTTAGTTTTGTACTAAACGCTAATTTGACCAACGCTGAGCAGATTATTCACAGGGTTGATAACAAGTATATCCTTGGCAGAATCATCATACTATACCACATCTCAACTTTTTACAAAGCAGCACTATAGGACATTAGATTTTTTTTTTCTATTTTATTGTGAACAAAAAGATATATTTTTTGCCCAATTTTTAGAAAAGACTGCATTGTGTTGGCAGAACTCTTCTCTCCCTCCACAGCACCCAAAAAGTCAGCCTGGGATAGAAACCCACCATGGGAAATTTCAACCCAAATAATTAAAATTTGGCAAGTAAAAACCAACTGAGATGAGGTGTATGTCATAGTAAGCATCAGGTAACATAATAATAGGTGGTGCTTCTGCCCCACCTAAAGTTCTTTTGGCTCCTTCACGTAAAAATCTTCACGTAAACAACCTTTCATAATAACCAGTTAACAGCAGCAGTTTGTATTCCATATACCTGTATGTTCTTACTGCTTTTTGAGAGTAGTTTCTCACACTTATCTAAGATGAGGGCATTTTAATTGATATATTGTCCCATGGTTACCATTTTATCCCCATAACAACATCACCAATTACTTACTTTAAAAAAATGCATTAGAAAAGTAATTTAATCTTTGCTTCTCTTAATGAAATTTGCCAGAGAAAAACAAAGGGAAAAATCAGCACTACATGACCAGCCAGCTCTCCGTGGAGCAGCAGCAACCTACAAGTCTCAAACTCAAACACACTTTGCAGAAGAATACAGTATTCATATTCTAAAAGCTGTTTAAACATCATGATCCACCACATTTAAAACTATAACCTACTTGTGGCAGAACCTCTCTTTTAAACACTTGAGTAACAGAACACGGCCTTGCTCCTGAGTGTCTCTGCACATTTCACATTATAATGTTTAGTAATAATTTTGACCAAAAAAGTGAACACCGTTAATCTTAAGGACATACATAGTCATGCAATTACCACTATTCTTCTCCACTGAGTCATAAGATATTGCCAAAAGTCCTTTCTGAGAAATGTCTGCTGTATGATATATAGGTACATCTGTGTATATGTGACTAAACATCTGTCACCTAATTTTCAAAATGCCAAGCAAGTACAAAACTGTGTTCCCAAGGAACACAAAGGGGAGTCAAAGAAGATTCCCAAGCATCATTTCAACACAAAACACATATCAGGATATTTACAAATGTATTTCAGAAGTTTCAATGTAAAAACATACGTCACAAAG
>NW_008824772.1:1728498-1735306 GCF_000699105.1 Pygoscelis adeliae
AACAGCACCATCTTCAGAGAGCACTTGACCACAGTTCATTTGCCAAAGTTCACCAATTTAATCAGTCTCAGAGACAGAATCAAAATTAGTAGTTCCTAACTTTCAGTCTTGTGTTCAATTCACAGCTTCCTCTAATACAGCTGTATTTGCATTTCAGCAATAAAAGTATTTTTAAAATTAGGAAATTATTTATCACAGCATATCCCCTTTTGGAAAACCCCGTGCAAACTCCAAAGCTCAGTGGTTCAATCCAAGTTTTCTCTTCTTGACAGGGGTATTGTAGTGATGCTGAAACAGTCTTTCCTCAAATCTCAAACTTTAATTTTCGTACAAGAACTTTCTCCACTCTTGACATGCCCCAGTATTGTGAAACAGCACACCCCTATGACTAGGAGATCTATCTGAAGAAGGCAGCGTTGATCATTAGTGCAAATGCAGATGCTACAGGTATATATCACAGTTTTACAGTAAAGTTGGATGAAAAAAAAAAAGCCCCAAGTTAATTTTTTGCTTGAGACACAAAATGTGAATCACTCTCTTAATCCATTCAAGAGGCAAAAGAATGTAAAAATCTTCATGCTGAGTATCAGTTATATTGCGGTTACAGTGCACAGTTCACAAACTGAATACAGAAATAAGCCAGAAAGTTGTGACACAAAACAGGAAAATTTTCTTTCAATATACCTCAGTCTTCATTGCAGCATTATAATGAACTTAAATTTATTATAGTAGCGAATAATACTGTGATTGAGTTTTTTGTTATGCATTTATACAGTGCTTAGCACAAAAGGGTCCTACCATAACAGATTTAATAACAGTCATGCCACCCACAGATACTCCAAACACATCTTTCCTAAAACCATACCTATTATGTAACTGCATATGATATTTTTGTGTGCTGTTTGAAAGTTCAAAGCAATAACTAACCTCCACCACTAAAAATGGCTATCTTTATTGTAAATAACCTTTGAAATTCATTTTTGTATGACTGCTTCAAATAGTTCGACATAATATAGCTAAGCCCGATTTGGGGAGTTGTCTTCTAACTGTATTTTAATGATATTAACCCTTCTGCATCCAGATAATGCTTTTATAACGTCCCTGTTTCCTCAAATGCACAAACATGATACTACCAACAGGTTCAATTTTTAGACCTCTCTTGAGAATACAATATGGATTCCCAAGTTCTCCTCGCACAGCAAACCCTATGGGCAACACCATAACTTGTATCCAAAACACCACAAGTTCCCCAATGGCATTCACCCTACTTATTCTTTTTGAAATGAACATTAGAGATTCAGTCACGTATTTTAAACCCCACTCAAAGAAAAGCCATCAGCAGGAATCCTACTGTGGTTAATGGCATAATTCTGACAGAACTTCGGAAGAAGAAAAGCAGTGTCTAGCCTAGCCAAACAAATATAAACAAAACTACAGCCAAGTAATATCAGTCAGTTCAAACGACAAAACAAATGTCCTGCACCATTCCAAATGTGTGAGTGTCTTAAGATATGGCGAGAGTACAGTTACCTCAAAACCATCAGCACAAACAACTATAATCAAAAACATCACTTCAATAAAATACCCACAGCACTCAGCTACGCCACCACGTTAGCGCAGATTCAGAATTATGCTAAAACAACATTCCCCTTAACGACCTCCCTGTGTAGACAATGAGAAAAGCCCGACAAATTCTGGCTCCCGAGGTGGCAGAGGATCAGATGCAAGGCAGCTATCGTGGCTGGTCAACAGTATTTGGGAATCCCAGCTAGCTGATGGGGAATTTAGTTGAGAGTAGCAAAGGAACGTTACTTGGGAACAGAAGCACACTGCCTGTCCCCATCCCCCCAAAATTATCCCAGGACAAAATGAAATTATCACTTACAAAAATACAGATTATCTTACATTAAATAAGAAGATATATAAGGAAGAAGCATTATTTTATATGCTGCCAAAACCACTATGCTTGTCATTTGTGGCATTCTCCATTTATTATGTCCACAAAGATTTGCTACTTTCTTGGTCTGAATTAAACACTCTTGCCGCATTACTAACAACCAAGATTCTCAAAAACAGCTCTTGTTGTGTTACGTATCTCCCTTTTGCCATGGGGTCTGGAGGGCTCTGAAAGATCTTCTAAGCATATTTAAGCAGTGTAATTTTTAGTGGTTTGATGAATACAGTATTTTTGCTATATATAACTATGAAAAAAAAACCCACTGTGAAATTATGTCATAGACTGAAAGATCATCTCTAAATATCACTTACTCTAACTACCATAAAACCAGCTCAGACAAATCCACACGTTGCTCACATTTCTGCCCTTCACTTCCTGCCACTCCAACATTCAAAATTTCATACCTAACATAATTCTACTATTCTTTTTCTTCCAGTGCTTAGTCATTACAGCTCTGAGAATCATTAGCCTTTCTACTGCTTACAAACAGGAGGGATCATGAAATGTATTTCCCCAGACCACATATAAGCCAAAGATTAAAAACATCCACCTCAGTCACATCATTCTTCATGCAAGTGGTACTTCCTGAGACTAAAAGAAACAAATCGCACAACAGTTTACAGTAACATCTCCAAAACATCTCTTCACGTAAAATCACTTACAAAAACTCTTGCTACCAACTCAGCAGCACTGTGTACCTACTGCTTCTTGGAAAAGCTATATAGTTCAGCGTTGTTAATTCTAAATTACCTTCTTGCTAAAGTACGAGTCTTCTAACATCTGACAAAGATTCCATGCCACTTAGAAAATTTGATAGTTTGTACTTATTCAGAAGTAGGATGGGGCCATAGTAACCACTCAAACGTTTAGTCATGAAATGGAACCTCTCAGTGTAGTAAAGTCACTTTTAAGAAGGAAAAAGATTGAAATCCATGATTTCTTATCTGGCTTTCCTGTCATAAGTCTGCAATTTGGTATTTTGGAGGACTCTGAGAAAAGACTGGGTAAATAACCAGTGCATTTCTATTAAATTTATGACAATCAATTTGCATATAAAATTGCAGAGAAATATTTAGATATTGATTTATAGCCACATTAAGTATCCTTTAACTTCAACTAGCAGTGCAATGGAAATGCAACCGAAAAACAAATTCTCACCCATGGGTAATTACGATCTCCCTGCTTAAAAATTCCTAAGCACTTCTTTTCCTACAGTAATATTCACTTTTCTGTGTTTCTCAGATATGACTGATTGCTTCTGGTTGAAGCCTCACGTTGTAAACATTTGTGTGAAGAGCAGATGAAAGCTCAGTAAGCAAGACTGTTTTTGAATAAGGAACTCGAGTTACATATCAATACCACCGTAATAAAATCACCAGAAGCTGGCCTGTTTCTGTAGAGCAGTCTGACCTTGCAGACTCCTAATTTCACTGTCTATGAAATTTAGTTATTGTCTTCCTCCCCCCTCAAAATAAATACTAGGAGAAAACAAGTGTTTCCTTTCCCAGTCAAAAATCTCCAGAAGACCAAGCATTCCTTCTTTTTTTTTTTATTCCACACCAGTGCTGTGTGCAAACTTTTGAAAAAGCAGTCTCTTTTTCAATATTCTCTCTCTTTTCTTCCTTGCTGAAAGAAGAATGACAATCACAGAAGCCTACCAAAGGGAGCAAGAAATCAAACATATGAAGTACAATGTCTTTAAATGTATGCCATTGATATACATAAACACAAGTGCTGACTACCGCCAAAGGCCACAGAAGAAATAGCAAGACAAACAAGAACAAAAAAGGAAGGTCTTGTTTGTTCTGATCATCTACCCACAATACTTCCATTTAAAGGGGAAAAATATGTATACCATGTAGTGATAATGGGATCTTGCTTTAGGACCTCAACAGAAGTGAGAAATTATTGAATAGCTATAATAGGTGAGCAGGAGGGAAGATCGGGAATACAAAATTTGCTATTTTCTCCCCCACAATGAGCCACTAGCGACCTTGCACAGAGAGGAACACTGGGGATCTGCTTCCAGGAGGAAGCCTTTAACAACACTAGGAAAAAAATAAAGACAGGATTCACGTTTACTAGGATTCTTGGCCTACTGATCCCCAAGGCAGGGGGAATGCCAGCTGTCCAACAGCTCTATCCCTGAGCTATAGCAGAATGACACCATCCTTCCTTCTCATCCTCCAAGCCAGCTCCCATGGCTTTCCCTAGTTATTCAGGCTGTACACAGGGGACAGGATTTAAATTACTACAAAAGACTTTTCTAATTTAGATTTCAATCCTGCTGCCAGACCTATCTAGGTACCACTGACCTCAGAAGGGAATGCCAGTGAGGTGAAAGATTCAAGGGCTTTCAGCTAATAATCTGAATTGCTCCAGCAATTGCTTCTGCCATTACTAAAATGAAACACCTAGCATAAAGTGCAGCAGCAAACGTAAGATGGTAGTAAACAACAAAGAAAAAGAAAAAAAAAACCACACTGAAAGTCAGAAAGAATATCCAGCTATAATTGCAAAGGGGATTTTAGTAACAAAAATAATTGCCAATGATGGAGAAAATATTTCATCAGACTACTAAATTAACAGAGCTGGAAAACATTAGTAATATTATTGCCTAGCTCTTACATAGCCTACGTTCATTCACAGGCGTCAAGATTCTTTACAAGTTGGTAAGATTCACTATTCCTATTTTAAATTCTGTCAAAAGGAAGCATAAACAGGTGAAGTGATTTGCATCAGGCTGTCCAGATCTCTCAAGCACTAGGCCTGTACCCTATCCACTTGGAAATACTACCTCTTCAAACCTTCTAGACACTGTTACTTCCATTTTTCAAGATGGGAATCTCTCCATGAAGCTAACCTTCGAGCAGAAGTTCTCTCCAAACTACAGCCCTTCTCCTGCAACCAGATCGACTCATACAGATCCCAACGCCCAGGAGCAACTTCTCTGAAATCAGTGAGATTTCACAAAGGGAAAGGATCCTCCATGACAGATCAAGAAGCAGAACTGGGACAAATTACAGATTAAGGTGCTGCTTCCACACCTCCCTCTAATTTTTAGTCTGCGGGGGGAAGGGGGGGGGGGGGGGGGGGGGAGGGGAGAGAAAGAGAGAGCTGGGAAGCAGGAGAGAGATAGAGAGGTCACCAATCCTGGATCCAGCATCGGACCTTAGCCATCACTTTAAGAGGCCTCTTTCATAGAAAAGTTCATCTGGCTCACTTAAAAAGGCACAGGGTCTGTATGAATAAAAGGAGGGCAAATAAACACTCTGTATGTTTCATAAGTCAAAAAAATTCATGGAGGTGAGGAGCGAGAATAGGAGTGTGATTCCAGCTAGGAAAAAAAAAAGTAATTTCCGCTTTCATAACAAATTACAAAGAGAACTCAATTTTATCAGTAATAACACATAAAATTTCCTTCACTTACCAGTAAAGAAAAGCTGTTCTGCTAATTAAAGTTCAACAAAAAAAGCTTAACTCAGCTTTTGCCACTCACAATTTCTGCGCTGTAGAAGCTAAGCCTACTAAAGTCTGATTCATCTAAGAGCGAATCCCTCGGTTTGCATCCCAAGGAGAGAACGTAGTGGTCACCTGTACACTCTCCCACCATCTAAGTTTCAACTGCACGTTCCAAATCAGCTCCTCACTACAGAGGACGCGCAAGCTGCCCAGCATCTCATGACTGTCCCAATCAAACAAGCTTTGCCATTTAAAAAAAAAAAAAAAAGAGTTTTCATTCACGATCTGCTATGACTCAAAAGTACTGAAACAATTAAATTTAAAACATGTCAGTTTAAAACCTCCCTGTTCTACCCATCAGTCTTGGAAAATAATGCAAACTTGCCAAATATCACTTCATTTAATTTGGTTGTATTTTCATTTTTACAAAGGAATGTGTCTTTTCTTAAAATACATAGATATGGGGCAGGAGATATTTTATCCTTTGCCTTGTTTCAACTACACTATTTATTAAAAACAACATTAGAAGACCCCAACAATTCAAACCATCCCAACAAGACTAGCCATGATGCACTCAACTGTCAATGGGGATATTCATTTTTAGGACATTTTTGTGTCTTACAACTGAATTATTTTATTTCTTCAATGAAAAGCAAAATGTATTATGTAATTTTAAAACTTCATCTCAAGCTCACTGTACCCCTGCTAATGCGAAAATCCTATTACCTTGTACCTCTTACTCATTTTGTCATTAATCGGAAAGCAGTCTTGCAACTGTTTCCCTGCAGTTATTTCTTAATTTCCATCAATGATATGTTTAATCATGTTACTATAATCGAACAACAACAGTTTGACTAACAACACATTGAAGCCAAACAACTTCATTCATTTGGAAATTAATAAAAGGACATGACCCACCCCAGGAGGGGTAACATATATGCTTCCCCTACCTGGGGATTTGCCCTAAAAAAAAAAATGTTTGTATAGTCTCTGTTGGGAGAACTGTATCGCAACCTGCAGTACAAACTCTCCTATTTTCAGTTTCACAACCGTTGCATTGTATAAAAGGTGGTCTCGGAATCTGTGTTAGACCTCCCAACTTCTAGCCACTCGGCCCTGACAAAGCCTTCCTGCAGAAAACAAAAAAATAAGCTTATCCGCCAAGCCTTCATTGCTCTGAGGGTTCATTTTACAACAGCTGTTAAATTCTTTCAATTTATTTTTCCATCCTTCACCAAACCCTACCTAAACCATTTTTTTACTTCCATTTTATTATTGTTATTTCCTGGCTGTCGCTAGCCGTTCCCTCCCGCCCCGCCCGGTACAAAAACAAAGCTGACTCGCACCCCCCTCCACCCCCCCACTTTCCTCCCTGACGGAGCACCCCCG
>NW_008824772.1:1736321-1746716 GCF_000699105.1 Pygoscelis adeliae
AGGTGCGCACACGCGTGAGGAGGTCCCGCCCGGTCACCTGCGAGACGACGTCCGCCTGTGCTGAAAATGTTGGGTTTTTCCTCGCGGTTATTCTACTGTTGTGGTGGTTCTATTTTTTTTTTTTTATTTGTTTTAAAGTTACTGCCCTTGCAGAAACTCGCAGAAGCCTGGGTCCGGGTGCGCAGGCTGCAGCCAGGTGATCGAACAGCTCACGTTGCACATCGTGTTGTAAAAACCCCCGTCCGCTTTTGCTGAAGGACTGTTGGTAATGCGTTTCTGGCTGCGCATGCATCCCAGAAACTGCTTTGCATAACAGTTTTATTTTCACGGAGTAATCGTCCCTGTTAGCTGTGTTTTCAAAATGTTTGGTAATCAATTCTTAATACCTACGCTGTTTTGCAAACTGGCTTTTTCAAGGTGTTACTGGCTCAGCTGCCATGGATGGGTGCCCCTCGCAGCACATCGGCCATTCTGCTTTAGGGCAAAGTGGACAAGAAATTGGGAGAAAGCAGCTTACTTCAGGATCTTAATAAAGGTTATCAACAAAACAGGATTCCAGCGTTTGTTAAAAACTTTCCCTTCTTTTAATTAAAATAATTATAAGATCCAGATCATTTTAGTATTGGATTTTCCTAAATACATTTATATTTAAATTTACATTTAATGCCTCCTAACTCTTTGAAGAATAACCACCAGCCAAGCCTCTGATGCATTGCCACTGCAAGAAGATACTTGTGCCCAAGAATATTTTCAATATTCATCAGTAATGCATTTATAAAGAGAGTGCTCCTTGCAAAAATGTAAATGCAGAAGGAAATAAATGTAAAGAAATACTTTGCATTTGCAGCCCCAGACTTAAATCAGTCCACTTTTTAATTCAACTTTATAAATACTGCTGGGAGTATAGGTAACCGTTTCAGTGTCCTACCAGAGGCCATCCCTGAGGGGAGTGTGTTGGTCCCAGCCTCAAGCCAGCAGACGCCATTTCAGGAGGACAAAAACCCCCCTGGGGGCCCTGCCGTAGGCCGTCTCCGTTGGTCCCCAGCTGCCCGCCTCGGACACCGTCCCCAGCGAGCCTGAAGGGCATGCCATGACTCTCAAGTGTTTTCCGTGGGCACTGTGCAAGGAACGGGGCAGTTACGGTGAATCAGATAAAGGTGAAACCATGTTTAGGATCTAACTAACTTTGTGTCTCATTTAGTCCAGGCTGTTGAAGTGGAATTAGTCCTTTTATGTTGGAGGTTGGTTGTATTTGGTTCCTAGTGAGCTTTTGGGTTACTGATAAATTTTTCTGTTACAAAATGCAAGGAAGGTTTTCTTTAAAATAAATGATAATTTAAAAAAAAAAGCAGTGGAAAATAGAATGAGTTTTATATGTATGTGTATATTTAAAAATATGCATGTATCCTCTGGAGTCCAGTTTGGGGTGAGACAAATTTGCTGGGTTTATTTTTCACATAAGCTGTCATTAACTTTTGAGTCCATTTGTTCTGATGGTATTTCTTTATACTGTGCTAGGAAAAAGATTGCGTGGCTGGTGACTGAGTTACACGGGGAAGGATTTGTTCGGTGACAGACACCGTTTTTATTGCTATCTGTCTCTGTTGTTTCAAAAGGTCCTAGATTGAAAGTACTGAAAGGCAAAGACTGCTGTAAAAAGATGGCAACTCGGTGCTGTAGAAACAGCCCAGAAAGGAGCTGGGGAAAGCAGGGGAACCCCCATCTCAGAAAAAGTGCTGTGTATAAAACACAATATGGAGACTGTGCCCTTACACCCGCTGCTTTTTATGATCTTCTTACTTAAATTAAACCTCTTAGCCCCCATATGAAGTAGGTTTTACTCTATTTTGTAGACTGGCTAATTGTATTGCATAAACCCTAAGTGGACGTGCCAGAGGCTACAGAGGGAGCCAGCAGCTCTGAGATGGGGTTGGCTGCCAAGCACTGTTTGGTTCAAGTACTGCCACTGAGCCTGCAAGATTGGAATAACTCTATTATTTCCATGTGGTGCCCCCTCCAAGCTCTTTCATAGTCTTTTTTACCAGATGATAGAAAGATGAGGACTGTTGGTCCAAAACAAATTTGGGCTACAAGCACTCATTAACCTTGGAAATGCAGCTCAAAGTGCAAATCGTACAGCAACTGGCCTAAAGGATGAGATTCCAAATCCAAAGGGCCTTAATATAACTAAAATTTGGTTTCAGAGCCATTTCTATTGTAACAGCACAGAAGGCAGAGTATGCCACTAGCAACCAGTTAAGCACTACATGGGAAGAGACTTCTTGTGGCTTTTATTGACATGTTTCAATACAGTATTAAAGGATAATTTAAGGAAATAAGCTTATAATATTAGCTGCTACTGTGGGAGGGACTCCATGAGATCTCTCTCTCTCTCCTTGACGTCTATTACCCCAGTGGAAGCTGCAATTTTTGTTTCCAACCTCTGCAGTCAAACACATCATTCACAACTCTACAGGCTGAGTTGACAAGCCAGGTCTTCACTCGGCATGGGGCTAGGCACAGAAACAAGTTGCGTTGTGTGCTGACGACTGGCTTGCATTTCCAGAATTGTCCAGACTTCCCGAGTTCCTGGAATCCCCATGTGCTATGCTCGCTAATGGGATTTCATGACAGGAGGAGAGCTAGTACTAGCCTTCTGCTGAGGAATGTGGGTTTTTGCACTGGTTGCAGCATACTCTTTCTTCTGCCCAAGGAGCCCAGGAGCAGCTGGTCACATGGAGTCTGGGAGCAGAAGAAAAGCAACAGTGTATGTTGCAAATGTAAGAAATGCCAAAGGCACAACGGGGACGCATGAGATAGGAACAAAAACAATGAATTTCTGCGCAGCATCTTGAGACTTGACAGAACTCAGATCCTCAAAAGCCTAACAGTGATATTTCTAGGGACTCGTTATAATAGTAAGACTAAAACAAAAAACCCTCCAACAAATGCAGTAATACCAAATTCAATTCTACTTTTACATTTTTTAAGATTTCAAAACCTTTCAAATCTGAAAATTGCGATTTCCTGCTGGAAGTTTAGAAAGCCCAGTCTCCCAGGGACCGTAACTGCAAGGAAGCCCTGTACAGAAGGCACTAACACGTCCAGTCTCCCTACCCTTAAGTCGGGATTCTGTAAATTATGACTGTTCACAGGGCTTCTCCCTATTCTATGAAGCTAGGAGCCATGCCCAGGTCCTTGGAGAATCTAGGCTCCTTGCCAAAAAACGGGAGTTTGAAAACCTGGGGCCACTCAGGGCTACTAGGCTCCCTGCCATGAAGCTAAGATCTGAGCAGAGCTCTGAAAGGTGTGGCACAGATTCTGGAAGAGTTGGCAACTCTGAAACCCTCACTTGCTTCGGGGCTAATGGAGAGCTGGTAGCCAAAAAGCCCTAGAGTCCTGGCTCGCCCATGAGCTGCACACTTGGAATCACACCTATAGCTTGGTTTCTACATTTTCAAAACAAAACAATTTTAATTATTTCAAACTTACATTGCTGCTTTTTTTCCTTTCTCCTCAGACTTCTGCTTTCACAGGAAATTCAGAAAATCAACTTCTATTCTATGATAAAGTTCACTCCTGTTTCTGGTAACTGGCATTTCTTGAATTCCAATAGAGAAAACACGATTGTCAATCAGCTCCACTCATGACGGCTAACTTCAGAATACAGGAAAAACCATTACAATTAACATGTAAAAGTAATAAGCACATAATAGAATACATTCAGCACTGAATTGCCTCCCTGACCCTGCAGCCTAACATCCCAGCAGGCGTCTTGAGCAGTTGTCACCTCTGAGAAACAAACCAACAGGAGGCCTTTCTCAAAAGCAAGCCTGGGAGGGGATTCACCTAGTTGTGAACTTTGCTTTTACTGTCACAGTACTTGCACATAAAAATTAATTCTTCGTGTAAATTCACAAGGTAGGAGATAACATGTTACATAACTTACCAATAATTTCCATATGGACATTTCTCATTTAGCGATCGCTGCCGTTCACGTAACTTTCTGTGGCAGTTACTTGGGTCTCCTTTGGCTTGGAAGCTTCTAGGAGAACATCTTCTGAGAAGCTGAGAGCAGTCGGTACGCTGGGGGACCGGGTCTTTGAGTATGAACTCACATCACATCATCAAGTGAACCGTTGTGTGAAGTTTTTAAAAAGCAATTCAGGACATTTTTATTGCTGTTTCAAAGTATAACTTAAAAATTTGGACGCAGGCTCCTATAAAAGTTCCAGAGGTTAAAGTGAAAACTTGCATACTGTGGGGTAGGTTAAATACATATGTAAACTATACTGCACTATTTCCTTATTCCTTTAACGCTTACAAATCACTGGAATGTTAGGTATAACACGTAGATGTGGTGCGTAGGGACATGGTTTAGTGGTGGACTTGACAGTGCTAGGTTAACGGTTGGACTTGATGATCTTAAATGTCTTTTGCAACCTAAACGATTCTATGATTCAACAGAAGTTCCAGATTGACTGCAGTAATAGCAGCAATGTTTTTATTGTCTTAGCACACTAGACTTTATAAATCTTTGAACTCCCTCAGAAACAGCAATCATGGGAAACTAACAGAAGTTAAGTGGTTTACCCTATGCCACAAACAAGTCAGTGGTAGACCTGAGGTTAGATAGCAACAGTAATTCTTAGTCTTACTAAACAATAAAGAAAACTGTTTCTAGGCAGCCATTAATGTCTGATTATTAGGCTGAAGAGTAGCAAGTTTTGATTTTCCAGCATGAAAATTCCCCTGGAATTCCTCCAGAGTCCTCTAATGAACAGATGATCTCAACTTTATTCTTACTTCATAATTATCCAAGGGTATCATTTCTTCAGCGTGGACTCTTTAAACACATACCATTTCTAGAGCAAGTAATATTCAAACTAATTCATTTTTCCTTTGATCCACAAAATGAGAGTGTTGAGAAGCAAACAGCAATAAGGGGATGTTGAGGGTACACTGAGGACATAGGAACTACAAAGTTCAGATTAATGCGATGGTTTGATCCCACCTTGTCAAGATCAAAGATCTTCAATCTCAATGTATTTTTTTAAGAAGCCGGCATGCCTTTATGTTGACCTTTAAATTGCTCATGGAGGAGTTGTATCTGACAAATATCTGCATTCTTGAGATGAATGAGCACCAAAAGTTTACAGCTTGTCTTTTTTCCTAGCAACCTGAATGTGGCAACCTTTTCCAGAGAGACTCAAGGTACACTTCTTTCATGTTCATTAATAGCAGTCTGCCAACAAAACAAAACAAAACTCCAGGCTAAATGAATAGATTTTTTTTCCCCACTCACTTGGGCTTACCATACAGCCTAATAATTCTACAATTTTGTTTTAAAACTTCTAACTTTGTGATGTGTGGGGAGGGAAACCCTGAGGGATTCTTGCTTCTGGCACCAAGTACTAGGTACACAACAGGTGTATCTCGCTTTGAGGATAAGAGGTAGGTAGGGAGTTTGCCTTGGGCAGTATATCGTCAAACCAAGACGAAGGTGTTGTAAGTGAACTCAGTGAGGACAAAAATCCATTTCGGACCAAAAGGCAAAAAGCTTGATCTTTGTGGATCTTTGGTATGAATACAGACCATAAAAGTGAACATTTATAATCCTTCTGAATTGAGTTTTAAGGAGATACCTGGACTCTTGAAAGGTAAGAGTGTTTCCATGGTCTTTCCAATGCTGACAGCAAAAGGTAGGTGCGAGGGGAGAGAAACCACCTCCTCTCTCCAACAAATTCATGCTCTAAATGCAAACAAAGGCAGCAGAGAGGGATATAGCTAGGCCAGAGAGGGAGTAGGATCCACAAGAACCCCAGAAAGTAGGGCTATGGAACCACTGAACCATTCCATATCCTATTATCTAGGATAAAAAGGAAAAGAGGGTTGGCTGAGGAAACAGGTCCAGTATCTCTCATCTGGTAGAAGTGTCACAGAGTCCATAAGCCTAAATGCTTGGCGTTGAAGTTTGCACAACAGATTTGCAAATGGAAGAAAAAGGTGTATGATAAGAAAAACAGGGAGAGGCAAGTTCCCACTTCCCCTGATGACTCATTGTTCCCCTTTCTGATACCTCTTGCCTCAGTTTCCAAAAGATTGATTTTTTTCAATTGACAAGGTCAAAACTGAAGTTACTTTGTTCATTATCCTAGCAGCAGCCAGTTTTGTTCATGCTACTAAGGCTAGCCTCGCAAAGACCCATTCTCAGTATGAGAACATCCCATTCTCAGACATGGTTGTGATAAAATTTTACGCAACTCGTACAATTGGGATTATAAAACAATTAGGAAGTTGGACAGTAACCATTCTATGCATTCTAAACAGTCTGCTCCTCTTTCTCCCTTCCCTTACTGATAGTTCAGCTGCTTTATTGTTGCTGAAATGCAGTGAGCTGGATTGGTGTGGCTTGATAAAGTTACAAGCCTCCGAAATGACATTCCCAAGTTTCCCTTAAGCTATGTCCAAAGCCTACATTTCAAATGCAAATCACTGCTTAGAAGCTTCCACCTTTTCCTGTCCCTTCACAGACTTCCCTCACTCAAAATCACTCTCTAAAGTGATTTCCTGACTTACTGTGTATTTGTATGATAATTACCTGCACTAAAAGTGTTAGTTTGAATGAAGTTCAGTGTGCTTTTAAAGAGATAGGGTTTCTATACATCTCAATACATCATTTACAATTATAGTCTCTACCTAATTAATTATGAACAGAATAGTTAGTTATGGCCAGCATTAAAAATCATTAAAAACTAGAGCAAATTTAATAAAAGTTCCACTGATTCTTACTTTACTATTCATGCTACTATTTTACTTTCTTAAAAAAGGAGATGGGGAGAAGTCTACAGCTTTCCTCCATTACAAGTAGGCTAAAGCAAATAATAGGATGTTATCTTGTCTGAATGTAACATTCAATCATGAGAAGCAGCAGCTCTGAAATATTATCTTAGCTAATTGCATAATTGCTATTGTAGCCATTACAAACTGTAATGACAAAACAGTGAAAATTAGTGACTTGCACCAAGCAGACAAGATTCAGGTAGAGTTCTCAGTCTGTTCAGAATTAATTAATAAAGTCTATCTGTAGTCCCAAATGACAAGAAATAGCATTATTTTAAGCATGAACATCCAGAATTTTGGTCAAACAGTATCTTGACCTAACGTTACAATATTATGTTACCTCAATGCATGCTACTGTAAAACTGTAGGATTTTATTATTTACAGTATATCCTCTCAATCGCACCCTCAAAAAGTCCTGTAAGGAAATAACCACAGAATTAGGTGTTAGGTGGATAAAAGTATACATGGAAAAGAAGAAATCACAAGACTACTATTATACAGGCAGTACAGTTTTATTATGTTCTTTCACCAATTGTAGCAAAAACATTTAACAACTGAATGAATAATCAAGGGAACTTAATTGTCAACAGGAATTTCAGAATTATGTTCTAAATTTTAGACCAGGAAGGCTTGACAGGGAGAAAACAAACCATATACACACACTGTAATAATAGTCTCTATTATGAAGATTTAATGCCTTCTTTAAAAGCACTGAGATTATTGAGGCACCTTACTGCAGGTTATGTATCATCTCCTCTTTGGCAATGAGATGTGTGGTTTTGTTAACTAGGGCCATTAGTGAGTTGAGCTTGTGAGACCAGTCATTGAGTATATTGTTTGGGTCCTTAGGCCTCTGAAAATTGATAATTCCTGCCAGCCTGTCTACTTTAGCAAAGATGGTCTTATTAACTACTAGGTTAGACAGGAACTCCTCCGATTCCTGTAAAGACAAACAGCACTGAGTCAAGAAAATAGCAATTTTTTATCTACAAAAAAACAGAATTCCTCCCCAACAGCATAAAAGCACAGGGAACAAGATTTTCTTTATACTTAACAGAAATACAGCTGTAGTAATATTGTACTTAAAAAAATGCACAATGCTTTAATATTACACATTGGCACTGCAAGGTACTAGCACAATCTATTAAAAAACTTTTTTTTTTCATTTGATCTGTATCTGATTATGTTTCATGAAATTAAAAGTTTAATATACTACACCAAAAGACTTTTACACTTTGGAGTACTTGGCTACACAGATGTCAGAACAAGCCATCTGACAAGCAAGGCATAGGAAAATCCGTGTGAATTACTGACCACTGTCAAAGAAGGTTTATTCTGGGTTTGTGGAAAAGAGCAGATTTAATTAAAAGACAGTAGGGTAATTAAAAGACAGTAGGGTAAAGCTTTTCATTTGCACTCAAAATACCAATATGCTATGATGTATGAATCTCTTTGGAAAGCTCTTGAAAACACAAAGGGGGATGACAGGAAGACTACTCCACCCCACGTTCCCAAAGTACAACCATCTATAAACAGGGATATTTAAAGGTGAGAAATCCTGTATCTTCAGTCAGTTTTAATCACTCATTGACAAGAACTTTTTAACACTGAAACACAAGACAAGAAGCTCCAGCATTTACATGAGACCTTGAATATAAATGAATTTTAAGAGCAGCTTTTGCCTTATGGGCACATGCATCATGAAACTGAGTTCTGCCTGGATTAAAAAACCAGTTTTCTAACTCCCATAAAGGCATGAAAATACACTCAGGTCTTCATATTGACTAGTAAAGCAACAAATATTCGGATTAATACTATTACTCCCAGCAGACTTTTACACTACTTTTCACAAAAAAACCCCAATGAACTAAAGTTCCATTAATGCTCCCTGTCTATCACTACAGCACACTTTGTTCTTCCTGTAAGAGCTGAAAAGCACTGGTAACACAAACAGGAGAACGAGACTAAGGATGAAGCCAGGAGAGCTGCAAGGATAATACAGAGATACAACAATAGAAACTGTATCCATGAACATTCATAAACACACAAGTGTAAACCCTGAGAATTTTGCACCAAGCAGAGTATTTCTACAATGCTGTCTTTCTGCATTGCCTGTAAAACAATGCAATGAGATCTATGGCATCACTTACAGAGCTTTTTAAGCTAAAAAGAGAACTCAGAGAACGCTACTCTGCTGAATACTTACATTTTTGCCACAAACACGTGCACGCATATACTTCCACGCCCTTTATGAAAGAAGGGTAAGCAAAGCAACACTTACATCAACGGACAGATCCAGGAGCTGTGCCATTCTCTTCATTGTAATTCTGGTATAATATTTAGCCATTATTCTAATATTCTGGAATAAAAGTGTTCAGAGTAGAGGGTTATGTGCAAAAATAATTGAAGCAGGCTGCAAAAATATAAAAGTCAATGTTAAAAGCGGATTAGGAGCTGTAGTGCTCTAACGGCAGTCCAGCATAAGGTACATGAGGGAGTCGTGAACAGTTCTTCTGCTTGTAAAAGGTATAAAAGTCTCTACATGACAAATTATTAAGTAATGAAATCAACTAATTATGAATTTAATACAAAGCAAAACTTTCAAGTTTCTGCTCTCTTGAAATATGAATGCTAAATCTCACAATTTGAGTGCAATATGCTCTTTTTTCTGGCAACTCTGCCCAATACCTATCTATAATAAAGATACATGAGCAAATAAAACGCTGAAAATATAACACAATGGAAAAGGCAACTTATCTGCTGCTTTACTACATACTTTTTTGTTTCTTTTTGTAACTAACATATGGGAAGCGAAAGGCATTTTCAGTTGAGGCACATTTACATAGCTAATGCTTAAAGACAGCCATACTTACATGTTCCACAACTCTGTTCTTTAAATCTTTCCATCTCTTTTCACCTTCCTCTGTACAGCCAAAAACATCTGTTGCAGGACTGTCAAGGGATCCTTCTCTCAATTCTTTCCCGTATTCTTCAACTAGGGCAGTCCATCGCATCAATTCCATGGTGGTAAATAGTTTTAGGAGGTCTCTAAGTGGTTTAGTAAAGTTGATTTACAATCCTGTGTTAATAAGGCTCATTTCATACTTAAATAGATCAAAGAAATAATTCTAAATGTTTTAATTTTATTACCATTAGTATGCATTGTTCTTCATGAACATACTCTGTAATACTTCAAGCTACCAAGGGCAGCTCAAGTCAGGCTGTGTTTCTAATAAAGATCTTCCTCTTATAAAGAGACATTTATTTTAATGTATAACTTGCACTTTGCAGTATTTTTCATACAGCATTAAATTCTGAGATGCTTACAGCACTCTCCGTAAACAGATTTCACTTGCACAGCTAGTTTGAGAGAGACACTGGTTTTTTACCTAAGAATTGTTTATTAGAAAGAATACTTACTTATACTTCGGGATTTCTTCTAGCTTTTTGTCACTACTAATTCTGTGCACCAAATCAGATTGTTCATTGTCATAAGGTGAAAGAATAACATAAAGAACAACGCTCTTCAGTGCCTGTTTAAGAGGAAAGAG
>NW_008824772.1:1746737-1752629 GCF_000699105.1 Pygoscelis adeliae
AACAATGAAAAACACTGCCCACAGAGCTTAGAATTTAACACGTAAAAGGCTTAAGCCCAGCGTATTAGAAGTTCAGGTGAAATTGATGTCATCTTGCAGAAATGAACCCTCATTCACAGTGACAGATTTAAATTGAGTCAGGTTAACTAAAATTCTAGTATTTAAAATAAATACATGAAAAAAAATCTTTTCAAATACGTCACATTTGTGTTGCATACACAACAGTATCATTTAGACCACACTTGCGCAGCTTTTTCTAATTTCTGCACTTTTATAAAACAGACAAGACATTCTCAAGATTTCAAAGACAATATAGTGAAGATGTTAGTTATAAATATTCATTTGAAATCAACTTTATTATATCTGTTTTCAACTAACCAATTTGTTAATATAGCCATTAAAAAACCCTAAGAACACAGACTGATGAGCTATTTAATTTGCTGTAAATTGATCTGGTAATGAAATGGGTATTTGCCACATGAAAATACAGATATTGTTTATGCAATGTTTTTTTACCTGCTGCCACTTTTCACTTTCAGCCTGGATACATGGAGTATCATAAATGGCTCTGTAGTGCTTACAGATGGAGAGGTAGGAGCCTTCATGTTGATCCAGCTGGATCATTAAGTTGTAGTATTTCAACTTTAGTTTCTGAAACAGTATCAAACAGTAAAATTAATACAGCTCCATGAATCAAGTAAATGAAATCCAACTGGATACCAGAAAACACAGGGATTCAAATACACTTGGACATGGAGAGGCACGTCAGATTAAAAGGGGGGGGAGAGAAATCCTCCAATGACTTACTTCTGTGTTTTCTTCTTGAAAAAATTTTGTATTAATTTTTTTGCTGATAATTTGAGTCCGAATATAGTCTTTTACAGCTAGACAGAGTCTCATCTGCTCCAAGATAAACTCTACACGTTCTTTCTTTTCCATTGAACCATAGGTTTCCACCTAAAATGAAAATGTAACTATTTAACACTGTCAAAGTCAAATCAAGTGAAGTCTTAACTGTGCAAGAAGAGGGGGCGAAGGGAGAGAACAAAACAGAACAACAGGAAAAACAGCTATTCCAGAGCAAGTGAAAACGGAGAAAAGGTTATTCAATTTGACATTATAGCCCCCACTTACACCGGAAGGATCCACTAAACTCAATGCACTACCTAGAAAATTGAAATCTGTTTTCCAAATGGGAAATAATTCTATGTAACCTAACCATGAGACTAACAAAAGCAATTAAAACTGAATTACACTTTCACTAATAACAGTTAATCTCATTCCAGGCATTTCTGCAGATGTACCGAATTAAGTTTCTAAACAATAATCTAAGAGCAGTCAGAATCAGTTTTTATTGCTGACGCAATTTTGAGTTACATGGCATGTTACCTGCAATTCTTGCAGAATCGAGGCAGCCTCTTTCACTTCACCATTCTGTTCTTTTATTGTTGCAAGTGTCTTTGTCAGGCGAGCACGTTCAATTTCCACATATATCTGAAATCAGAAGTAGTAGTTTAAACATTGCAATTTTCTGAAGAAGAGTGCAAACTCTAAGACCACAACCCCACTAAGACATGTATTTGATGTTTTCATACAACCAGTTAATTCCTTGTGTATCTATACACTATACTGATACTATCCACAACATACACAGATAAAATATGATGGATAGTTGACACACCGGAAGTATTTGGACCAAATTAACATTAAAAAAAAAAAGAGTCTAAATTAGTCTACCATTCTTTAAGCAAACATAAAAGGATGTGCACTGTGAATGAAGTATTATTTTGTCTGCTAAAATACACTGAAACAGGTACGACGCTATGACTTTAATGGTTAACGTGTACTAAGTACTACCGTTTGCATTATTTCACTCACTCCTAACCATCCATAAATCAACAATACTTGATTAGTAACAATTTAGACTAACTTTTAACAGGCAAAAGCCGCAACATGAACACAAATTTGTCTTAATCCAGAATTTTTTATTTTCTTAAAGTAAAAGGAACATTATGTAAATAATTAACTTACTATAATGCTTTGATATCACCCTCTGGTTACTGTAACTGTACCTAACACCTTGTTAAGCCCAGGAGAAATTAAACTAAACTTGCCAGTTCCTCTAACAAATTCAAATACATAACATTTTAAAAAGTGAAAAATAAATGGCATTTTAGAACTTTGAAATGTATTACTAATTATATTAATAATACATCCAAATATCTACATCATGGACATATGACTAGTGTTTCAGCAAATTATTTAAATATGAAATCTGGAAAATATTTGCAGTCTTTTGGCAAGAAATACACTACTTGACTTCTCAGGTTAATTTAAAAATATACTTTTGCTCTTATTTGAACAACATTAAAAAATAATGTTAAGAAGCTATGCTTTTAAAGAAGGTGAACATTTTTATTCTACCTTTTAGACATTCAGTCTTAAAACAAAATCTTACTTTTCCTTCTGTAACCATACGCAACGTGTCAATTAAGCGCAGTTTGACTGGTAAGTCTGTGATGTCTTCAACATAAGTGCAGCACTGCTGGACCATTTTAGCAACTGCCTAGTACAATAACAGAAAAGAAAAACATACTGTGTTTTTAGATTTCTCAAATGCATTCAAACTATAACACTCATAGATAAGTACTAGTTTCATATCAAACTAAAGAGACTCAACAAAAAGCATGCAAGATACATCTAATCACTTTGATTCATAAAAATGTGTAAAATGATGCTAGCAACTGATGCTAGAAGTCAAATGCGATGCTGTTCTGTCATTTCTTTCTTCTCAGTTTTTCCAATGATATTCAAAATCATTCATCCCATGAGGTTCTCTCTTGAAAAGTAGTACTCCTCTTCTGCCAAATCCACACGATTCTCACATGGATTGACAAGACCTATCTGTTTGCCCTAAGACCTGCGTAGCTAAAGGGAAGGTACATCTTCTCTTCAGTGTGTGCACTAGCCCTTCTCTTTAGGACACCTGTAGATTTTTGAGGAAGGGAAGGAAGAGGCGTAATTATTTCTGACTGATGCTTTTCCATCTCTGCATATTCCCAAACAGGCACTAATAAGCTAGCATCCTTCACTGGGAAGCACAGGTATTGGAATATGTTCTTCTGGTAACAATGCTGACAAAGCTGTTAAAATTATTATTAAATTACCTACTTCTAAAAAAAAAAAAAAACAATGAAACTTCTAGAAACTTCTTCCTCGAGAAGAAAATTCAGCTGAAATGACCCGAGTCTTCAGCCACAGTTTGTCCAAGTTAGAGAACTAAACTGTACTCTACTTGTATACAAACTCCTCATGTTTCTGCACATTAAAAAGTAGGTAACCTTTTTCTTCCTAAAGCAATGATGCCATTAAAATTACCTGTTGCTAACTTCTAATTAAGTCAAACTAAACACACAGTGCAATAAACTTTGTACCTTCTTAAATGCAAGTGCTTTCAGCTATCCTGATAGCCGATTTCTCAGACAGAACTGAATTCCAGAATATGACAGTTTCAAAAGCAAGCATGTAAAGCATACACCTTATTTGATCACAATAAATTGCAACAACTCTGTTTAATGTACACCTCATGTGAACATGAAAAATTAAGATTATGTCTACAATACAGACTGTAGAAGAGTATAAAGATGAACTACCATCTAAAAGCACTGGTATGCACTGAAAGCAGAAAAGTCACAGTTGTGTTGCCAAGAATGGCAAGCTGGACCACACGGAGCTCAGGCACCAGGTGAAGACAGACTAATTCCAGACATCAGTTTCATTATTGGCTTTCATTATGCCTACCAAAAAATGTCAACAGAAGCTAATTACAATATATTCAGGCAGGTGCTACAAAGTCAGGAAAGTCCATACACACAAGGGGGAATCAGATACATAATACAGCTCCAAATATAATTTTATTTTTTGTTTCAAAGGATTAAATTCACCTGTTTTAACTGACTTCTTCTCTTTGATAGAAGAATAATATTTTCATTAAGAGCATCCCAGTCTTTAGCTTCGTAACACATTTTCACTATGGCAACTAAGATACGGGATGTGGAGACCATGTCAGATGCCTGTAACAAACAAACAAACAGCATAGCAGTGATGGGATAAACACATCAGACCTCCATCACTTGCACTTCTATTACACAAGGGGAAAAGAACTGATTATATCTAGCCTCATTGATTTTCTTTTTAAAGAAAAGAACAACAAAAGAGAAAGACTGATACTCCAATTCCCTTCATCAATTTAATGCAGTGGAACAAGGGGGTGTGTAGGACAACCCGGCATAAATGTTGCACACCATATGCTACTTACCGTTCGTGTTTGTTTTTCCAAGGAAAGAAGGTTTTCAATTACTTCTTGCAATCTTCCTTCCTAATGTGATAGGCAAAGAATTACCACCATGAGTGAAGAATACAACTCAGTTTAAATTGAGAGTAGCTCTAATTCTCATGTAAGTAAAAAACGTAGACTAGCCTGTACACTAATTTTTAAGTATTTTATTTCTTAAAAAAGAAACATACATAGCACTAACTTTAAATATATGGTTCTACACACAGATTAAACTGGAAAGGTACTAGTTCCATTTTTGCCCAATACATGCTATAAATTGTCTGTCTTGAGCGAGAGACCTAGCAAGTTTCAGACAGGTTTGGTTAGCTCACATTCACTGAGCTAGATGGATGACTGATTTCTTTCCTAGCCAAAACAAAGCTTTAAGTGAGAACACACATGCAATTAGATACCTTGGCCAAAAAACTGTTTTACTATTACTTTCATCCACATTCATCATATCTTAATTACAGCATATTACAGAAAGCATAAACTATATGCTTTACAGTCCAAGCATGGAATTACAATAGTCCTGCCTTTTGGGTTTTGAGAACTGTATTGCCTTTGTTTAGAGGAGTTAAAGCTACCACAATGTACTTTTACATCGAAGTTGTAATTCCTAGCAAATATCTTACAAAAAAATGTTAGTATGGGAGAATTTGTAACAGCCAGTGGCAACTGTGGGGCTGCAAAAAAAGGTTAGAAACTAGAAAATTAGTAACAAAAAAAAGAAAATTAAATTAGTTTCTAAAACGTACCCACCCTACTGAAATCTTTTAAACTACATACAATGGTTTGTCAAAGATGTGCTCCTACCGCCACAAAATCTACATGTTATACAGCAATGAAACATGGTCCTGGTGTCCATACCTACACAGAGCTATGCCCGTGGGATAAACACCTGTGCCTACTCTCCATACAACACAGTCTTAAGACAGTGTAAGGTGCGATTTACTTATCTTAAAGCTACTGCCTTCAGAATCCTACAATGTGCTATATAGTACAACATGTCCATCACAAGACACATGGCTCGAGCAGAGCATTTGCAGCATGTAAAAAATCAGGTGTCATCCTTTGGGGAAAGAATGTAACAGCAAATCCAATCTGTCTGTTCTGAGGTCTGATATGCATGAGAATCTCTGCGCTACAGAACAAGTCCATGAAAGAAACCTTAAGATACACCAAATGCGTGGTTACCGCTACGATCCCATCAGCAAGACACTCTGTGGTCATCTATGGCTGGGTGCACATTCATGCTTGCTCAGCGGATGCCAGGCACCCTATCAGCCTGCCATGGCTCCGGCCCTCCACCCCAGTCTTTTGGGGCACCTACATAACCGAGGTCGAAGGATGCAAACCGCTGCCTGTCTGACCCGACACGGGACCGACTACGGGAAGGCCGCTTCCGCACACAGCAGTCCTAGGGTGAACAAGCACCTACGGGTCTGCCCAGCCACGCTCCACGCGGGAAGTGGCAGCAGGGAAGAGCCACGACCCTTCTGGTAGACTCGGGCCTCCCCATCCCCTCACCCGCGGGGGTGCACCCCGACATCTCC
>NW_008824772.1:1753600-1756978 GCF_000699105.1 Pygoscelis adeliae
ATCGTGGTTTTATGCTGTTTCCCCACATTTTGAAAGAACCGCGCCGTGTGGACGTGGCAGGCTGCGCCCTACCATGGCCTCGGCGGAGGCCTCGGGGCGCGGTAGCTGGTGACTTCACGGCGGTGGTTGCAATGTGTCTCGCGTTCCAGCCTCGAGTCATTTAATCATCTTGCAGTGCTGGAGAGGTGGGGGAAAGGTAGGAGACACAATGGTTTTTAAGAGCACGAGGATCCTGATTTTAGACGGTGTTGTACCGTCAATGTGTTTGAGAAGTTGTTGGGAGATGTTGGTGCAACGCTAGTGGTTGTAGATTGCCATCATCTCCCAATCCAAAGCAGAATTTCATACGCTACAGAAGTTTCATTCACTGGAGAAATTCAAACTCGCTCATGTTTGCAAGCAAACAATTCAGAAGGAAATAATGATCAGCGAATGCCCTGCATCTTTGGATGTTACTTAAGACTCCCAGAAAAAATGAGTTACCATGAAATTACGTTTTGTGTTGTGTTACTTTATGACTATACTGCTTACGTAGCAACGCGTTAATGTGTCGAAGGGGTATTTGAGATAACTATTTTAAATCTTTTGTTTACAGAATTAAGACTGAGTTACTACATCTGCTACACCGGTGTAAACTGGGAGTAGTTCATTTACATGAATTCAGAGTTATAATACTGTATTTTGCAAATGTGTCCGATAGACGCTTTCCAATCAGCACAGCACAGAGCATGGACTTTGAGTCACTTTCTGTTTGAACTCAAACTTGATTTAAAAAGTCCAGTAACAGAATTCATCCATTATCCTTAATCATTTTTTAGTTATTAATTGACCTAAGTATTGAAAATACGTGCATGTATCACAGAGAGTATATGAGTTGTTCTTTCCTAACTCTGGCCATTTACAAATTTTTACAGAGCTTTGGCTATTTCTTTTGAATTGTAAAATCTCATTCTTTTAGGTTGTAATATTAATATAATTTTATAGTCGATGGATAGGGAGTGATGGCTTTCAGGGAAGTTAAAAGTCAGATACTAATCTAATTGAACATATTCCCATACATAGTAATTTCAGTTCAGACAGTGAGTGAAAGAGGAAGAAAATTAATGCATTATGGGGGGATTATCTTCCTTTATCTTCCTTTACCTGTTATCTTCCTTTACCTGCATGGATATGCTGGGAGACGAGGCAGCTTTCTCCTCCACTGTAGACTTCCTGAATGGCTCAAAAAACCCTAAATTCTTATTCAAAAGTCCTTAGTAAAATACCTGAAGACTTTTACTGTCTCTTATTATGAAGCAACATTTTGCTGACACAAGTCCATCTGGAGTTAATGTTCAGCATGATTTAACATACAGGGTTTTTTTCCCCCAGGTCAAAAATGAAAGATGAGCGGAAAAGGTCTTATTTTTACAACTGATCATAGAGAGCATGTTGCAGAGGTAAGAGTAATAGTTTCTGACAACTCGCAGAAAACAAAGAATCGAAGCTGAGGCAGGCATGCTTGGCAGAAACTTCCTGGCTAGCTGGAGCTAGAAGTTTTCTCTCTCAGCATGTCCCCTAGAAAGCATTTGGTGAGTGCGCTTTGTAGGGAGCCCCGGGACAGTGTCGCAGTGGGGAGCTGTAAAGGGTATTGCTGTGATCACCGGTTTTGTTCCCCCATGTGTATGTGCAGACAGCACAAGGCTGAGCTGTGCCTGTGGCAGTCATTACGGGGTGACTGAAGAATGTTTTGCTGTAGGTATGGGAAATAATTTTGGCTTCCATTTGAAGTAGCTTCTGGATTTGACACGCTACTTTCCACAGATCTGCATGCTCTGTTATTTTAAACAGAGCTATAAGGTTTGGTTTGTGTTGAAAGCATGTAATAGGTGATCAACTAGTTTAGGTCTTTCTCCTGTTTTTATTGAAATCAATGTCTTTGCCTATAACTGAGTAGCATCAAGGCCCTGTGCAAAGTAGTTTGATTTTTTTTTACACTGCTTTTCAGCAGAAATCCAGAGATAACTGTTCCCAGTGAATGAACCAACTAGCAAATCACCTAAAATTGAAATAGATGTTTTAGATGTGAATGGGGGTATCTCTCATCTATAGGTGATACCACAGGTATTGCCTTGTTTTGGCTATTTTGCATAGAAGTTTCAGGAACATATATTACCAACATTATGAATTACAGCTACAGTTTCGATATTTATAAATGGCTGTTGTCAGATCTGAGATAGAAGACTCATTAACCACATTGTTCGTACCTCAGTTGACAATCCAGACTATTAACAGAGCTCGCAGATTTGCTATTTCTTTGTGTAGGTGTTTGCACTTCGCTGGAAAGGCAGGGCGTGTGAAATATTGTGGCATTATTGCAATGGAACGGAAAAGTTATGTTGTTAGCTCCAGGAGATGGCACTGTGTCCTCTCTGGGCTAAAAATTATATACATAGCTTTGAAATGTACATTCAGAACCAATGGAAGTCTGAGGTTTTTTTCTCTTTCTTGTTATGAAACACACATTTCATTGTAGACCTAAATTCATCTTTAACTGTCCCAAATATGGTATTTCATCACTTTTATTTTTGCAAATACTTTATATTTAAATGCAGGTGTATATATTACCATTATCTGTACAGTGCCTTGTATTTTCATATTCCTGTCACAGTGCTTCTCTGCGATACATGCTTTACAGGCATTTGGAGGACCGGAGAAACAGCAATGTGAACATTTTGTGATTTACCTGAGGTCGTGTAACAGTTTGGGGTTCTCGGCTAGTTCCAGAACTGGGTTCCTCTGCGTATCAAGTTGTCATTAATAATGCGTAAATTTCCGTGAAAAACACAAAAGCCAAGCGCATTAAAAACCGATTTAACTAACAAATTGCCTACTAAGTAGCGAAAAAAAAAAAAAGCCTCCTAAAAGAGTTCTGGCTTTACTGTTCGACCAGGAAGGAGGCACTTTTTCACTGAACTTTCTGTGTGGCCTTTGAAAGTAAATAGCTGGTACGAAAAAAGAGTTTTATTTGTGTTGCGAGATTTGCTGGCTGCTAACGAAGGGCTGACCGAAAGGGAAATGGGTGAGGCCTGCACATCCTGTGCTCTGTCTGCCCGTGCACCCTGCCCGCGCCGAGCGCACGCTGCCGTCTCTCTTCCGACGAGAGGCGGCTGAGGCGACCTGCAGCGGGCCGGCCGGCGGCCTCACGGGGCTCTCCTCTCGTACACCGGGTTGTAAATGTTTTGCAAGGTGCGTTGTTCTCACGCGGAGGGCAAGAGACTCCCCCAAAACCGAGAAGTCTTCGCGGCAGAACTAATTTAAACCGCGATTTCCCCCCGGCTCGGCGCTGCCGGCGCCCCCTTTCCCGGGAAGCACCGCCGGGCGAGACCCGCGGGGTCC
>NW_008824772.1:1757307-1758741 GCF_000699105.1 Pygoscelis adeliae
CCCCCCCGCCCGGCCGGGGCCCGCGGGGGCCGCCGCCGCGTTGCGGTGGGGAGGTGGGAGCCGCGTTTGGCAGGCGGGGAAGGAAACGTTATAAAAAGGCTTTGTCTTGGAAATCGGCATCGCATCTTCCCCGCCGCCCGACGTGCTGCCGGCGGCGGTGGAAGCCACGTTTTCGGCTCGTTTGTTCTTTTCGCCGCCCCAGGCATGTCTTGACATAGCTGCGAGAGCCTGCCGTTTTCGTTGACTTCCGCCGGATGTCTGTGGCCGTACCGTCAGCGTCTGGGGTCTGAGACTCGGTAGCGTATCCCGGTGCGAGCGTGTGTGAAATTCCCGTGATCGGAGGCTGAAGGAGGAAGAGCTGGAAGAAAGGAGCAGTTGTGTTGGTTTTTCTTCTGGCCGGGTCAGCCCTCCTGGATGGTCGCATTACTCCCCCGTGGACACACTGTCAAGCGCGTACAGAGAAAGAGGCTCGACTATTTTTTTCCCGCGATTGGTATTCGTCGTGATCGTCGTGCAGAAAGAACCACTTTTCTCCCAGTTTGCTGGTCCGCACTGAGGCAGCGGGAATATGCTCATGAAGGAGTACCGGATCTGTATGCCTTTGACAGTTGAAGAGGTAAGCTCCGGCACTGTTAATGGTTAGGCTGTTACTTACCAAGGGTTTTCTCTTTCAAGGCGAGTTGAGGTTGTATCTGTTTTACCGAATATTTTTTCTTCGTGTAATGAACTTAGTAGGAGATGATCGGTTAGAGAGGTATAGTTTTTATTGGAAAATAAGGGAATCCTAGAGGAACGAAGGTAACTTAAGTGTATCAGAAGCATTGTGTCGTCGAAGTATTGGTTACAAAGATTTTCCAACCAGACTTTTAGGAAGAATCTCACTCATATTTGCCAGGGAATGCTTTGTGCCGAAATCCTCCCTCCGTTAAAGCGTTTGCCCAAAACCCAGATTCTAAATATATCTTCACCTTTGCTTAAAATACCCTTGCAGATGACAATGGCCTGAAACTCTAGCACGGGTAGGGTAGATAGGTGATAATTTATTAGTGAAACTTTTTTGTCGTTTAAAGAAATGATTGAAAGTCAAACGGTGTTCTGAACTCTGTGTTAGGAACCTCAGGGGTTATGTATCTGCAAACGTCCTACCCGTTTATTGTTTTAAGTAGGATGGTAATACCTACATGTAATACACGTGCTGTGTGGTTACTTGTGCGTATAAACAGTGCTCGTTCACGGGTGCAATCGGCACCCAAAGGCCTGATGGCATATGTAAATGAGATGGTGCTCTCTGGTTCGTAGCGTCTCGCGGGCACGTTTAGGAAGAGGGAGGGGTTGTTTCGGTTACCCGTTTCGGCCGTAGGGGTGGACGCGGCGGAGGGGGAACAAGCCCGCTCCCGAGCGCAGGCCCCACGCCAGCCGGCTCCCACGGGCGGC
>NW_008824772.1:1758947-1759806 GCF_000699105.1 Pygoscelis adeliae
CCCGCCCCGGGGCCTCTTCTGCGGCTGCGGTGCGCCGCAGGCTGGCTGCAGGCGGCGGGCCCGAGGGAGCAGTGCTCGAGTGCAGAATGCGCCCCTCCTCGACCCCTCTCCCCCAAGGTTGTAGCCAAATACGCTTACTTTGCAAATTATTTTACGCGTTTGTGGTTTAAATACACCCAGGTGAGTGGTTTGCTGCGCAATTTGGTTTTATTTTCTGCAATACGCGTAGGGGAGTCCTCACGAGTATGACAGAGTAGTCGTTTCAGTGGTCTGTCTGTATCTTGAGATTTGGCAAATTACCAGTATTTTAAAACTAAGAATTTAAACTGCCAAATACTTCAGGCTGCTCAGCAAGTTCCTTCTTCTGGGAGCAGGACCTAAAACCACCGCGTACATGTAGGTGAATAGGCATAGGTTTTAATTCTACCATTTTTCCAACCAAGTTATAATGCATGCTGTGATATTGGATGGCATTATTCTTTTAATATGTAATTTTATTTGTTTATTGTATTATCCTAATGTAGACAACATTTTATCCAAGCCAGTACCTGACGTCCTCAGACTACCACACTTAGTTAGTAACAGTTCATTATGTCATCAGAAGGGAACAGATCTAATTTATTTTGAAAAATTACTGTTAAACAAGATTTCCAGATGAAGAAAAGTTCAAAAATCTCCCAAAACAGGAATGGCTGATACATGGTGAGACAGAAGACGATGTTGGAATTATTTTGTCCTCTAGAACGTTAACAGAATTAGTAAAGATACTCATGTGTCTTGTAATTTCTCTTATGTTGAATCATCCATTAATTAACACAAGAGCTGCAGCTGGGATGCCTTAATGAGGGACCTAGAACAT
>NW_008824772.1:1759828-1768056 GCF_000699105.1 Pygoscelis adeliae
TCATTATTAATTAATAAACAAACTAGGACAAAACTGTGACATTAGCAGGTATCTTATTTTTGTTATACTATTTACATACTAAAAATGTCCTGCACTGTGTTTGTCATGGTGGTTCATCTTTGTGATGTTTCCTACGGTCTATGAAGGTGGTATTGTTTTATTTTACCTTCAGTTGCACATTAACTACCAATAATGCATGATATTTTTGGCATCTGTGTAGAATAAGAAGGTGATGTGTTATGCAGTCGTTAGGAGAACATCATGGGGCAATGCTCACTCTTCAAAAACCAAGAGCGTTTTGGTTCTAAGAGGCCCAGACTGCCTTCTGCAAGGTGCTAAGTCACTCTGAAGTTCAGTTGGCTTTGACAGAAACGCGACTTCCAAAGGATATGCAACTTCTCACAGGATTGGGATGTTGGGCCCTGATCTGCAATGGCGCTTAGGTACCTAACTCGCCTTGATGTTACTGGGAGTTAAGCACCTGAGTATTTTTGAGGCTGTAGGTTTTGACAGGTACATGAAAAATGCGGTTCTTTCTTACGAAGCTGCATGGCTTCCCTTTTCCTTACTTAGACTTCAACTCTGTTTTTTCCGCTGTTTGAAAGTTCTGGCTTTGGGCCTGTGCACTTTATACATACATTCAAAAGCATTTCCTTGAGCAGTTTTCTTTTTTAGCACTGACTTGCCGGTTATCCATACATAGAAGTCTCACAGCATGAATGAGAGAGAATTCCAGCTTTAGTCTGTGGTGTTGTGTTGTCACCAAAACCAGACTGGCTTCCCGTGTCATTCCTGTGAAAATAATCAGGCACAGGAGGCAAAACGGAATGTTAACTATCCGATCTTCTGTAGTCAGATTTTATGTCTGATGTGAAAAAACGTGCATTAAAATGTTGCGTAATGTCCAGTTAAGTAACTAGAAGTCATTTCTTCTGCATGTAGATAAATATGCACACAGCAGTATAGCAATTAGTACTACACTGGCTGACTGTTAGGACCTAAATTTATCTCTAGAGAAGAGTGAAAAAACTGATAGATGTCCCTGTAACAGCAACCCTATCTCTAGGTTTGAAGAGTTTCTGGCATTGTTGTGAGTAGGAGATTCCACATAGCTGGTCCTCGTTAGCTCCTGCAGGTCGTGTTCTTGAGGCATTCTATCATTGATTCCCTTATCAGATAAGATACCCAAATATTTATGGGAGTTTTGTTTGTGTACCTGTCAGCTTGGAGGCCAAATGCATTCTTGCAAATAAAACGTTTCCTAAGAAATGCTGATTGCTACGGACTTAACTGTTATTGTGCATTTTGAGCTAGGATACAGGAGTCAGAGGTGCATCTTTGTTCCTTGTCCATAAGCCCCAGGAAGGACAGGTTGTTCCAGGAGCGCTTGCTGAGACGCTGTGGCACCACACTGCAGTTCTTATTCAAGGCTGAGGCTAACTCATTAACTTGAGTCTTTATTGATGGTTATTTAGGACTGTTACATATATATTGTTGCAAGCTGCCTGATCAATTTTAAAATAATTTGAGAAAGGAAACATCATGTTAACTTCTAAGCAAAACAATAACAGCTGTTGTTAAGAACTTTGTAAATTAGGTCAGAATATAGCTGTTGGTTGACGAAGCCAATACAGTTGCCAATTAGAAGTCATTCTGTACCTCATTTGTGGTACTTTTGGGAGGCATGCACGCAAGTCCTTTTGTTAACACTGGGACCTTATAAATTAGAAAAAGCCATTTCTTTTCAGTAATAAATCAAGTAAAATCTGTTGCAGTAATTGCTTAGGATATGTTACCAATCTTCATCCCAGCTGTAATTAATAAACGAGCCTGCCTCTTGGTTATTTTTCCCCTTGCATTTTAATGTCTTAGTTCATTCTTACAAATAGTTTGTTACATCATATAGGAGAATATTATAATAGGCTGCATTGTGGTTTTTTAAATATCATCAGTTAAAAAAACACATTCCTAAGCAAGTGAAAAGAATGCCAAGCAATTGAAAAGAACAGAGATGCTAAAAAATTTTCAAGCTTAGGTCTCGTTGCAAATCATAGTTCCACAGTTCTTCACAGGAAGGATTACATGGTTTTGTGCTTTTGAGATGCCTTTATCTGAAAACGTAAACCAAATCTGATAGGTTAGCATGTTACTGAACTTTTATTTTGGAAGAGCCAAAGTACAGTGAAGTTCATGATTTGTGTGGAAAGTGATTATTCTTTAGGGGAATAGGTGGAAGGACATTTTTGCTGGATCCTGTTGAAAATGGAGTTGTTACTGCTATAAAATGCTAGTAAAGATGTGAAGCTAGGTTCTATATATTTAAAAGCTGAACATCAAATGAAATACGGTAATTATCATAGGGTTTTTTCCTTGGAAACAGGGATGACCATTAACATTTCTATTAGTTCTGAACTATACGTATGTGTTCGGTACCTAAAGTCCTAATAGGTTTTTCTTTCCTTTGTTCTTTATTTCAACCAAGATTATCTCTGCTGCAGTTGGTGGAACTGCTCCCATTCTATGCTTTAAATAAAAGCTAAGTTTGATCTGTGGGGAGCACTGCCTGCATGAGGTGTGTAGGAACAGCTGTATTGTCATGAATACAAACAAGCAGAGACCTGCAAAATGTCCGTAAATGTAGGTCATGATTTTTCAACAAAAAATCCTTTCAACATTAACACTCTGGTTTTAGAGGTGGTGTGCTTGCTCCTTTATAAAAATATCCAGTGTTTAGCTCCTGTTTCAAATGTTATGAATTCTCCCAGTGTGCATTATTTGCATAAAATTATTTCAACAACATATGTGTAAATAGTATTTGTATTCCCTGAATCTTGTGTATATTTCTTCTTTAAAAGATTTCATAGTCTACTGTTTTGTGTACAAAGGGTACTTGTTATAACATGTTTTATTCAGACAGATTTAAAGCTCAATGAAAGCATTTGAGAAAGTGTTTTTATGCCCTGAGAGTTAGCAGGTGTTATGATATTTAGCCATAACTATATGCCTGTAGAACAGAAAAGCCTTTAGTAGGGTATAAAGTGTAAAATACATTTTCTCTAAACTACAGTTATCTACTGCAGGACAAACTACATACACTCACCCTGCGGTTAATACAGATAGATTAAATAATGGTCGGTTATGTATGCTTTTTTGATTTCCCAGCTATAACCACAGAACATTTTCAGGAATGTATAAATGTATGGAACATCTGAAAAAGCAGTATGTTGGCTGTAAGCAAGAGGGCTACAAGCAAATGTGAGGTGAAGTCAGCTTTTCAAATTTAATTCAATTTAATTACTTGTAAATAAAATAATAGTTGGACTATGTCATGACCGTGACCTCTGCAGAAAAAGTTTATCTGGCAGTTTTGAGCTGAAGTTGTCCAGCAAAAATGGAGGCTTATTGTGCAATTTTAATTTAAACTAGCAACAGCTGTAATGCATCTGTAGTCTTACACTGATTCCTTTGCAAGATACTGAAGTGCTCTGAGGAGTAAAGGACATTTTACTCTAGTTAATCATTCTTTCTGGGTATGCCTTATGAGACATCACCAGCCTTACCTTCTTTTTGCAATTAATACTATGGAGGCACTGATACATTGGTCTGAGGAGTATTCAGAGTTAATTATTGATCTAGAAAAGCTCTTTATGCCATTATGAACATCTCTTTACCCTTCAAAAGAAATCATTGTGTAAAACTCTTGGTAGCAAACAGATCCGATCTGGTCTTTTGTGGGCGGTCATGTCTACTCACATCACAAGGCCTTTGCTACATTCAATGTGACCTTAAATTGACCTTAAAGCTTCTGGACTGGGAAGAATCATTGTAATGACATAACAGATAAAATAGGTGAGAGAAAGAAATTAACTTTTTGTACCAAATAAGAACAGCTATTTAATTTTCTTTTGATGCACAGTCTAGTTGTAAGAACGAACAGATGAAAACAAGAGCTGTGCTTTACCGTGGGAAGAAAATAAATACCTTGCTTTAGCTTGACCTTCCTGTACTAGTCGTAGTCACCTAGTGAGCTGTAAAAGCAAAGCAGTGCAGAGCAGATGTCAAATCTTTATTGAACTCCACTGCAAATAGAAGACCAAAAATAGCCAATTTTCTCCTTTAATCCTGTTTGCACATTTCAATACAACTCTGTGAAAGAAACAAGACAACCTTTGTTCTTAAAGTTTCAGTGTAAATTATTAAAAAAATCTTTCAGTGGAAAGGGTTAGATATTATTCAAGGAACTCCAGATCTGACATACATCTCTCTTCATCTCTCTTGCTCTCTCTCTGTCAACACTTGTTTTCTCCAAGGTGTATATATATAGCAAATAATACTACACCTGTGCTTTGAAGGCTTTGTTGGCAAAATATAGGGACCAGTTTTGCATTTCCCATAAAAGAAAATGCAGCTTGTCAGTGTTTTGGGACATCTTCTAGCTAAAGCACTCTACAGAGCTTTGATGCTATCAAGAACTCCATGAAGCGTGTTTGTCTTTGAAGCATAATGTAGGTTCAGAAACAAAAGAACAGGGAGAGGAAGACACAGAATATCAATACTGGCTTTTAAAACTTAGTGCTTTCTGTTTTTTTATTTTTTGGGATGAACTTCGAGTTGCTGAGAACATGAAGTTCTTGTAAGAGTTGATGTGAACGCTAAATGATCAGCACTTTTGAAATTGTGGTCAGTTTTGTTTACGTACTTAACAACGAATGTAGATGCCTGCATTAACACCTTGAAGTTTCATAACTCAGATATGTCAAATACATTTTCCCTTAGACCAGTCTGTTTAATTTCCGCATCTGTCTAATTGTAAGGTTAGAAATAATATGATTATACCAATTTTCATGTGCTTTTTGCCTGACTTCACGTGTTAAAAAAAAAAAAAAGTTAGGTGATTTATAGCCCTCAAAGTATATAAAGCCCTTTAGATTATAGGAAGAGAAATATTTCTGTAATAACTAGGAAAGGTTAAAAATTATATTTTCCTTCATGAGTATTCAGTTTAGTCTGATAGGCATTTGTATTGTTAAAATCTGTTAGAGATCATGTTCTTTTGTACAAAAGACTCCCTAGTCAGGTAGTGGAAAACCCATAGTATGTTACAATGATTCATTCACAATATTCTTCTTTGTGACTAGTGAGCTGGCAGATATGTTCCCCAGGCTGTCCTTACAGAACCGAGTCAGTTGTGGATGCTGAAATACATGCAGGCTTTCCATCTTGAATGTCTAACCTGACACACAAGCAACCATTAAATACTATAAGGATGGAGATAGATAATACGCACATGCAAACCATTGAAATATACTCCGCCATTGTGGGTGAGGGATAATTCTTTATATCCTTGCTCATGGAAAACTTATTTGTCATTTAATTTTTTTTTCAAATAATTATAATTTTCCTTATATTTTATGCTTGTCGTCTTTGGTTCATAGAGTGTCTATCATGACCAGCAGTATATTTTGTAAGACTTGATACCTTGATACCAAAATAAAGCAAATGGTGACATTTCATGCAAATTTGCTATGATAGTCCTCCAGTGCAGCCTGAAGAACTTTGTGTAGGCATATTGTACATGTATTTAAGTGAAATTATAAATGTCTGCATGCATCTAGAAAGCAAGGAGAAAGGCGCTCACCGGGATTATTGACTAGGTTTAAAAAGGAGTGAAGAAAAGGTAATTTAGATTTCAGGTTGGGTTAACAGATGGGTTTACAGTCTGTAGGTGGGGGAAACTAGACTTGAACTTAACCTGTGTTTATGTATAATGCTTTTAGTCTAGCCTTAGACTTGTTCATCTCCTCCGCAGTTCATCATTTCTTCCCAATTTTGGTTATAAGTGATCAGACAATTTTGAATCCTTGGATATGTATTAAAACACTATTTTTATAAAGTATAATGCAGGGTGCTAAATTGTAGGAGTGACATTTTACATATTTTTTCCAAGAAAAGCCATTATCTTCCATCTTTTTCCTGTTTGTGGTCAGAAAATGCTGAGCAGTTTTGGATTCTATTAGTTTTGTACTTTAAAAGCTGGTTTTATAGTGAATACTCCTAGCTCTTGCATATACTTAACTTGCGTACGTACTTAATGTAAAGCACGAGTAGTCACATGTCATGAGTCACATGCGTAAATGTTTGTAGACTGGGTTTAGCAAAAGACTTGTTCATGTGCTCTCCAGAAAAATCATGGTCTCTAGGAGTTTTTACGTGTCTGTTCTAAGATTAGTCTTACCTAAGTGATTTAGGAATACTTAGGCTCTCTGGGAATTGTTTTCTGTGAGCATGCTGAGTATGCCTTATTTTCCATTTCATCACACTAAATGTCATATTAGGTTTAACATGTTGCCCAATTAATGGCTATGTTTAATTTTTTTCAGTAAAAATATTATTACAATGCATGACAAAATAATTATGTGATAATGACACTCCAGTATAACACATACTGTTGCTCAATTGCTTGATTAACAGTCACTCACTGATGACAGCCAGAAACACAACTAACTGTTGAATATATTTTCAGCTTTTTGCTCTCAAAAGTTACTGAAAAATAACCTTTTGTGCTAGCGTAACCACGTTACTTGAAAGGTTACCAAAATACTGAAGTCCGCTGTGAATCATTATCAGAAAGATAAAGACAATGGTAGTTCTACTGGTAAGCATGAAGTTCTTACACATGCCAAGCTTGTATTTCTCCTGGTCATACATAGATTTATTTTTTTTTAAGTAGTCTCACTTGTTAGGCACGTTCAATATACTGGTCCTACTATGTATAATCTTATCTTCTGAAAGATGCCCGGTAAATTTATCCAGCTATTTATCTGATTTTGTTAGGTATTCTTTGAAAGTGCAAATTAGCTGACCTTTAAGTAATATTTTCATTTAGTAGAATCAGAGAATCATAGAATCATTAAGGTTGGAAAAGACCTCTAAGATCATCGAGTCCAACTGTCAACCCAACACCCCCATGCCCACTAAACCATGTCCCTAAGCGCCTCATCTACACGTCTTTTAAATACCTCCAGGGATGGTGACTCCACCACTTCCCTGGGCAGCCTGTCCCAATGTTTAACCACTCTTTCAGTAAAGAAATTTTTCCTCACGTCCAAATTAATTGTACAGTGACTTGAAATAAGCCAAATGAAACATAGGAGATGTACACATGATTATAGTCTTAAGTAACCTGTCTGCTTCTTTTATCACATAGACTTGATGTAGAATTTATTTAAATCTTGCTTCAGTGGATCAGCTTTTGTTTTGCTTCACTCTCTGTGAAAGGAAAATCATTCAGTGGAATTTAGACCACAGTAATACCAATGAGTTCTGTTGCTGATGTCAGAGGCGCCAAGATTTCACCAAATATGTATGACAAAACACAGCATATTTTTAGAATAGAAATGTTGGAAATTTAAATTCCATTTTAGTTGCATGGTGCAAATCTGAAATAATTCCATTGACCTCAGTAGATCCGTTCCAGATTTCTATCAGTCTAATCAAAAGTAGACTTTAACCAATGGCTGTAAACTAAAAGAAAATGTGAATTTGTCAAATCTGTTGTTAACAAGAAGGAAACCAAGCTGACGTTTGTAAATCTTTTGGCATTCTTGCCTAACCTGACAGACGTTTTCACACAGTTAGATTAAGGCCCCGGATTTGTTTCAAACCTCTGATAACGTCTTTGAGCCTACGCAGAATTAAATGATTGCTGTCCTCACACCACAAAACTTGGCAGTAACCTCTTTGCTCTCAATTTTCAGTCCTAACTTTGTAGAAACTCTGATTCTCTCTTCTTTCTCCCATTTTTGAGTCCTTGGTCATACTCCCAAATAAGGAAGCCTAGCCAACCACAGCAGGCGTCTGGCCAGCTGGCAAAAATCTGCTGCTCAGAACAACAGCCTGCTGCTCTTGCTCTGCCTCAGTCTTGCAGAGAATAAGGAACTATACAGCAGACTAAAACAATTGATAATTCAGCTCCCCTCTGAGTACTAAGCTCAGGCTTGAATCTTGGTATTCCCTCAGTTACCATGGATCTTTGCACTCAGACTGAAGCTAAAGAGAGCACCGAGTTCCGAAATCTCTCAAACGTTTTAGAGGGTTGCTAAGTTTATTTGCATTTCCAAACTGTTTGCTACTCAGTTAAGCCCAAGTTTTTTTTATTTTCTTTTTTTTCTTTTTTCTTCCCCCCCCCTCCCCCGGGATGATTCAGTATAAAAACACATTTCCATATA
>NW_008824772.1:1768083-1846106 GCF_000699105.1 Pygoscelis adeliae
ACTTCAATGGAAGCAGAATAAAGCCTGCTATGGGGTTTCTTTTTGTTGTTAATTTGTTTTCCACTGTTTTGCTTTAGCTTATTCTCTCCACTATCTCTGCTTTTTTCATGTCTGAACATAAACTCACTCAGAGTCAAGTGATGCCGAACTTCTAAATCTGTTCGGAGTGGGTTTGAGATGAGGCAAACAACATTTTAGTGGAAATGTTATGTCATAGTAACAAATGCCTATGGATTAGTTAGTTTATTTCCAGGACCTCATGGGCTATACATTACTATTTATAATTTAACTTTCTCAAGCAGCCACGACTGTGTTTATGTTACCATGGTGTTACTTGCCATACTTGAGGGTGGATAGTAAATGCTATAATTGAAAATAGATACTCCCACTGAAATAAGTGTAACAGGTGGTTATGTTTTTATTTAACTGTGCTGCAAGCATAATACAAGTTAAATGTGGATACCTCTAACCCTGCCTTTTTGCTAAGACATTTTCAGACATGCCCGTTTGTCTTTAGTGGCCAGAACTGGAATAAACAACATGAGTGATTTGTCTTGTGACAGTCCAAGGAATGTCAGTGGCAATCAATGAGTATCCTTCACTTCAGACTTCAGAAAGCAGATGTTCTTATGCGGGAGAAAAGGAGATGCTCTGATGCAGGGGGGAAGGTCTATATCTCATCCTTCTTCTGGGGACCGTAGTCTGGATAAAGCTCTAATTCCTGACGAGCATTTGAGGAATAGTGATTGCTGTTTCCTTGCGATTTCCTCATATCAGCCCTCTTACCTCATCTCATCTCTTAATTTCCTTCAGTTGTCCACCATAAGGAATTGCACATCTGTGTTGAGGTCTGCCCTATCTTAATATTACGTGGCTTAGTTTGACGTTAACTTAGACTCACCTTCCTGGTGTTGGCAACACACATTCTACTGGCAAAACTGTCAAAGCATCCCCCTCTCACAACCGTAAGAATAGCTTTTGATTAAACTTTGTCAACTCCCATAAAATAATGTGTTATATATATAATATAAAATTATGTAATACATAAATCATATACTATATAAATGTATTTTTATACACAAGTATATATATTTTTTCATTCTTAAAAGGACAGAAACATATGGATATTATCCTAAATTCTGCTAAATATTTAGGCAGGGAAAAAAAGATTGTAGATTTTTCTTTCACAAATATTCTCAAGTGTGAAAATTAAATAATTAAAAATAGCAGTATTGTTTCATACTCTCTACTTACTGCAAAAAGTCATATGCCCAAGAGTATTAAGTAACCAAGTACGAACACTTCAGTCAGGATAGTATGGTTGTTATCAAAGGCATTCGTAAAATACATTTTAATAGAACCATACAAAAGATACCTAATTGGTGCAATTGTATGAACAGTAAGGTGCAGAGTAGAGATTCTTGCGTGAGTTCTGCACAGCAGTCTCCTGTTGAGGATTTTTGTAGCTTTTTTAGAAGTAGCTGTCAGACTTAGGTCTTTACTCTGTTAAGTTTTGTATCGATCAAAGGCTAACTGGGTCCTCCAATTTTTCATATAGCTGTAGGATAGAAAATGAATTTTCATCAGCAGGAGATGTATGCATACATAGATTTTTCTCTTGAACTCAGTTAAAGGTTGTTCCTCAGTTTTCCTTTTGCATTTTGCCCAAGGAATAAGGCAAAGCCAAAAAAAAACAGTGGTTCAGAAGGCGGTATGATTTGTCATATTTTGGTTTTAAGCTGGTTTACATTGGCTTGAAATATTAATGTTATTTAAACCAGTATCATTTCCTGTGTACACAAGACTGAGAGTCAGAGTTTACGTCTTAAAGCATTGCAAGGAGGTCCTTAAGGCCTTTTACAGCTTCTAGCAACTGCATTCCTTTCCACAGGTTGTTATACTTAACATCTTTCTTTGTAGGCCTTTTCCACATGTAACAATTTTGGAAGTTAGACTTGCAAATTAAGTGAGCTACTTTAGTTTT
Organism: Pygoscelis adeliae; assembly: GCF_000699105.1. NCBI lineage: Eukaryota > Metazoa > Chordata > Aves > Sphenisciformes > Spheniscidae > Pygoscelis > Pygoscelis adeliae. Next base: position 1,770,068 of record NW_008824772.1, read on the forward strand.
CTAGGCTTACCTTATAGGTAGCAGTTGATTGACTTTGTTGTTACAGAAAAGCTGAGGACATTCCCTAGGGCCACTAACAAACTTCCATGTAACAGTAAGTATGCAGTAAAGCATTAGTCTTTGAAGTATTCATGCATATTTAATGGCAAGGAAAGAAGAAGAAAACTCGGCATTGTAGCCAGTCCAAACCTTTGACAAGAACAGTGAGTTAAGAAAAAAAGCCTTGAGTTTGCAAGATGTTTTTGACCAAACGAAATAAAAAAACGCAGTACTGAAGGGGATTAATACAGATTAGTAGATCATGTCTGTTAAGAATTGTCATAGATCCACACATCCAAATGGAAGTTCACTATCAAGCTTGGGTTTTTAAATGTCTTGCTGAGTTAACCCTGTTCAGCTGGCCCTTCGCCTGGTCTTTTTGTAGATGTAGGACCTCCGCTTTCTTTTGGTGCTGGTACAGAGTCTGAAAGTCACAGAATCCTTGCTTAAACCTGTGGTGCCCTGGAGCTGCCTAAATCTCATCTAAAATAGACTATTGACCTGGGAAATAACTAACTAACACTTCTAACCAGTGTAGCCCATGCAGGTACAAGAGTAAGAGTCTTGAGTCGGAATACTGTTTTAGCAAAGTCTTCATCAGTTACGGACCAGAATTTTGTCTTGATGGTTATGAAAGATTAGCCATTGTGCTCTACCAGGCTTCATTTTGTTGAGTTTATATACCTGGTTATTCCATGCTTTTCTTAAAGGGTTATCTATTAATATTAATTCTTAAGAGTCACAATTCTCTGCGTGAAATTGTAGCGTGAATTTTTATGTTAGTGTTGATAGGTGGTTCCTGATACCCCCTCCCTCCTGCCCTGAGTATTCATTTCTCTGGTATCTTGCTTCTTAACTCCAGGTTAGACAGTGCAGTGCAAGCGTTCCATGACTCTTGGTCTAAAACAAGACTTCAACCCATTTTGTCAGCTAAAAGAAAATAAATAAAAAGTAAGGGAACAAGGATGTGTGCAGAAGGCATTTTTCAGAGAAAGGAATTTAATAAATAATAACGTTGTATAGCAATAGACAGAATTCACTTGCTCCGTCAGGTGACAGTTAAAAGCATTTTCCATTTTTTTGCAACTGGAAATATAAGAAAGCTATGTAGAAAAAGAAATAGGCTTGCTGATCAATGAAAGCTTTGCCATTCTTTAAATATTTTGTCATGTAATAACTGACATAAAAATAATTACAGAGCTTGTTGGGGTGCACTTTTGCCTTTCTTATTTTGCAAACCCCCTTATTTTTCTTTTGCACTTCTGACACCTTCCAGTCAAGAGTTTCAAAGAAAAAGGACTTTCACTCCATTTTGTCTACATAACAGTTCATCACCCTGCTGATTTATGTGTGCAAATGATTTGCATGTCAGATTTAAACATTATACAGCTTTGGAGGCACAGTAAACTTTGCAAGTTGACATGGCAAGTTAGCCTCAGTAAGTCAGCTGAAGATTTGGTCCTTTGTGTCCTTTCCGTAGCAAATTAGTGCACTGTATCTGCTTATGATATTCTAGAAAACAGGGGAAAAAAGTGATATTACCAAAGTTTAAAAGATGTGGAGCATCAGTAGACTTTTTTTACCATTTCCCATACCTGCATATTGATACTAGTTTAAAACTATTTTTCTTAGGCTTCAAATGCAAAATATGAAGAAATATTTGATATTTATACTGATGAGATGAAAGGTCCAAAACTGATGAAGTAAAGAGTTACTGGGTTTGTTCCTGTTAAATCTTCAGCATTTTTTGATAAACTCAAAAAAAAAATATATAAACTCTTCTGTGAATCATTTCTTGAGGAAAACTAGTGTTTCAGTTTATCTGTCTAATGGAGTTGCTGAGGAGGTTTGCATTAAGGGAGTCATGAAAATGCAAAGGCTTGTGGGTGACATAAAGCCATTCTAACATACTAAGTATGGGATCCTTTTCAGGCAGACTCTAAACAACTTTACAAATTAATCATTACCTTAAGGTAGGATGGCACTGTGGTGCGCGTTGCATTTTCATAGAAATGAGAAATGACTAGCCTAAGATTGAAGGTTCGTGTACTGTATTCCTAAGGAACCGTGTACTGGTAATATGGGTAGGTCTTGTTTCCTCTCAGTAGATCTTTTGAGATGTTTCTCTGTAATTTCACACTGTTAAGTCTTGTGTCCCTAGTAGTACGTTTACAAGTTTTCGTAAGTAGATGCAAGAACAACGGCTGCATGATACGGACTAACTAGTGGTAAACTGGGGGCTGTTTGGTTCCTCTGTCTGTAGACCATGGTGAAGCCTAAATTTTCATCCCTGAATTCTTCCATCTGTCATGGGCTGAGGTGATCCTGTGGTGCATTTAGGCTAAAGAATTTTAAGCTGGTGTTTCAGGTGTTCATTGCCACTAGGGTCAAGGAGATAAAGTTACTCAGCTTTTCATCAAATCAGGAGTTGCTCTCTAAGCATTGCAAGCTGCAAGTGATCACTGTAACTCTGTACCCTCTCTGCTCTGTGTTCTCTCCTTTTTTTCTCTTTGTACAATCTATAATATGCCTCCCACTCCCTCTTTTAAATCCTTTTTGTAGGAGGTTAATTACAAAAATGTAGCTTTCCATCCTTGTTGGGTTCAAGTTATCACTTATTCTTTTTATATATTGTTCATTGGGGATTTTTTTAAATAAGTTGGGCATGAGTATGCTACCATCGTTAATGAGTATGTTGAACACTTTAAGACCTAGCGCAAATTCCTCTGGGACTTCACTGGTGTCCTCTCTCCAGTGGTAAAAATTACTTGTCTATTTATTTTACTTTTTTATTATATCTTTTAAACAATGATTTATCCATGTAAGGACCTTTCTTCTTCTCTCATGGCAAATTCATTTCTTTTAGAACATCTGGGGAGTGACCTTGGCGAAATGGGCTTTTGATATTGAATTGGCCTGTATCAGCTAGGTCTCCTTTGTCTGCATACCTGTTGACCCCGTCAGAGACAGATTAAGACATGACTTCTCTTCACTAAAGCTGCGTTAACTTTTCCCTCTATATTTATGCATCCAAGCTGTCCTATTTACACATTTTTCTTTTTTTTTTTCTTGAGTACTATGAATTGCCCTCATACGGTCTTTCTCAGTTTTCTGTTCAATACATTGAAATGATAGCAAATGAAAAGCATATGAAAAGCAAATTAATACAACTCCTATCCTACTTGGTGAAAGTATAGAATTTTAATTTAATGCTAACACAATATATTAAATTATTTGTAAGTGCAAAGAGACAGAATTCCAATTAGAGTACCAGCTGACTTTTTTTTTTTAGCATGGCTATCTGCTTTACTGCATTTAAGCACAAAACTTTGGTAGAGGATTTTTGATGACTTTTTTAATACTTATTCATTGAAATCATTGACTATTTGGGGACTGCTTCTTAAAGAGAATCAGAGAGGTAGCAATAATGCTAACAATTAGGATTTCAGGGTGTTTATTAATATTTTTGGCAAGCAATATTTGTTAGTGGTGTGTAACAGTATTTCCATATTATATTATAAGTTGTTTTGCCAAGTGCTGGTTGGCTGTATGTCATGTTCCTTAGTTTCCATTTGGAGCTGAGTACTCTTCTGATTGTTTTATCTCTGAAAGGAATTAACATTTGTTTTATTTTAGATACTAGCTCTTGTAGGATGCATATCATTTAAACCAATAGGACACTGTGTTACAAGGCATGATTCTTCTGTTTATCTAGGCTTTGTCATTGCCAGCAGCAAACACAGTTCTGCTGTCGTTTCATCACCGCAGTCCTAGTTCATGCCCAATGCACACAGAATTGGCAGTCTTCAAAACAGAGATAAATTTCCATGTCCATGTTTAACTTTGATTTGTTCTTACACTTCTGCTATAACCTCCTCCCACTGACTGTAAATCAGTAAGTGAAAAGCACACCATGTGCACTATCTGCAGCCAGGCATTTGATATGGTTGTAGTTAATTGACAGCATTCCTACAGTATGCTGATAAGCAAGACTAGTGCCCTTCTCAGGTACTTTTCTACTCACGCTGAAGTCAGTGAGAGTTTCCCTTCTTTTGCGTTAAGAATGCAAAAACATGATCCTAAAAGAGAATTCATCAAATGAAGAGCTGTGTATGAAATACAAGACAAATTCTGTACTGACCTGCGCTCTGTAGAACTCCATTGGCTTTAAGTAATCTTAAAGAAAATCTAGTAATTTATCTGTCAGTGGGAAATAAGGATATGTCTGCAGGCTTGTGAATTTTGAATTAAAGATTTGCCTCAATTGTGGTGTCTTCAGATTGTAATAATACATTAAATCAGTTTGCAATATAATCGATGGACCAAGTTAATATCAATTATGTTACAAATGATAATTAAGACAGGTAGTTTTGTAGTAAGAAGATACTAACTTGAAAATAAATTTTCTGAGGTAAGATCTAATGTTAAAAAGGAAGTAGTATTTCTGTGGACTACTAACTACTGTCATGTCAAAATCTTGTGGCCTTGGAAGACCAAATACACCACTGCAAAACTTTCTCTGACATATTTCCATCTTTCACACCGACGTAGGAGATATATCGGTTGGGTATAATGGTCAGAAGGAAGCAGGATCAGGAGAAATAAAAGCGCGTCATCAAATGCTGATGGCAACATAATAGCTGACCAGCATTTGAACAGAGCATGAGGTTTGCATTAGGAAGGTATACTTTTAGGTTACGCATATTTTGTTCCTGGAATGCTGATGGTCTCCCTGTTACTATTTGTATAGCACAATGCCAGAAAAAAAATCACACCTGGTTTCATGATTCAAGCAAGTGCTCTTTGTCTTACTCTCCCACAAAGTACTACAAGTAATTTTTGCATATGACATTCAGTTTTATGTGTTCTTTAACTCTGTTCTATCAGAGGACCAAATCACATTAGAAAATTCAAACTGTTTCCTAGGGACTTTTAATAAAATTGTGGAATAGATGATTTGATAAATGATATATAATATGAACAAATTGGCACAAGATTAAGTAAATTTTTGTCTGGTCAGTAGATTTCCAGGAGAGATGAGGCTGGCTTGGTAAGTGCTAATACATTTTTCTTTTCTGGCACTTGTTACTTTATTGCCTCATCTTCTTCAGCAAGTGAGTTAATAGTAAAAAAATTCATGTGGACTGCTATTCTGGAACTTAGGCAATTCATTGTCTTCTGTTGATACAAAAATCTTAAAACCTGTCCTCTTCAGGAGAAAACCTGTTTTCCTCATAAGAAAATTAAAGCATCCCCTGACCACAAGTGCAGGAATTCTAGCAGTCTCACTTATGCTCCACGTTCAAATAGGAATGACATCAATAGATGTTGGGACCTTTTTGTTTTGCTGATGATGCTCTCTTGTAGTGGCTGTAGTCCTGAAACTGATGGCCTATGGAAGGCTTCACTGTCAGTAATGGGAAAGTATGCAAATATAATAATCTTCTGAATCATCTTTTGTAAGGCGTTACTGTAGTCTGAGACAGAATTACAAGCCACAAAAACATGCAAATCGCATTTGTCTGAGTGACAGAGTGAGGGTGTCCCTGTGTTTAAATAGGGCATTACTCAAAATAGTACTATACCAGCTTTCCATGGGAAAGTACTTTCTGTTCAGTGAGATGTTTTCTTTCTCTACCTAGTCATCAAAAACACCATCAATCCCATTTCCAGTGAGGCAAGGTTCTGTGGAATGTGACATTTGTTATTTCCCTTACCTGATAAGAGCTGTATACCTAGATTTGTACAGAATGTAACACATACTTTTTTTTTTTAAGTTTTATGCTTGAAAAAGGGCTTGTTCAGGAGAACTTAGCCCTAAAAAGTTGATTTTCTGGCTAGACGCAGGAAAGGTAAATTCTCTCTTTCTATTGTTTTCAAGCACCTTAATGCAGGGAAGGAAATTGGAGTGAGTCTGTTGGAGTCATGAAATTGAATTATTTCCAACCATATAAGCTAAGGTAACCTCCCGCTAGTATTTCTGTGTCTGTTGAAAAAAAGAACGTTATTATAGCACACAACTCTCAGATGAAATTTCAGAATTTATATATTACAGAAATGGAATATACTGTACATATTATAATAATGCTACCAATTTATTGAATGTTTTTGGTGGGATTAACAACGTAAAATTAAAATCTGTGTAGGCTACAAGCATATTATTCAACCAGCTAACCCCCTGGATCTTCAGGCTGATCTTCTTTTCTCTGCATGCATGGAATTTGTACAGGCATCAAGAATTTCATACTAATATATAGAACTGACTGTCGAACAAGACCCAGTGAACAAAGGTGATAAAACTTTCCCCCCTCAGTATTCAAAAGCGTAATTGCATCGCAGATATATCATTGCATATTTGGATATAAAAAACAGCTTTAAAATGTTATAGAACACAGGAACGAATGTGTCATTTTTATGTTAATTTACATGGCTTCGGTTTGTCCTGCAAAATAAATGTTCTTATTCTTACAATTATTTTTTCTCAGTTTTTATTAGCTTAAACATTTAGGACAATCCATGAATTCAGTTTGAAGTACTAAAGGGGATGTATTCATTGCAAGTATTAGTTCCAGTGTATACATCCGCCTGAACATCAAATTAATAGCTTAAGTCATGGAGGTTAAAAGGAATTTTAAGTGCTGCTTTAATGAGGACAGACACTAACAGCTTTTGATACCTTGTATCGAATTTAAGTAGTACGCCTATCTGATATACTATTATAGTGGTGCCCGCTAGTGCTTTCTCATAATTATGGGCCTGTCAGCATTTCCGTTACAAACCCCTATATTACAGCTGAAAATATCACTCCAGGATGAAGTTTTGTACAAAGGCTTTCAGCCTTGAACGAAGAAGCTTTCAAAATTAATTTTGCTGCTTCTCCAATTTAAAAAATGAAGTTTTGCTGTTGCTTACTCTACCCTGTATTAATGTCTTGTTTTCAGGAAAAAAAATACAGGGTCAAAATACTGATGTTTGTTTCCTGTAGTGTTAATATAACACATCCAAAAGATAAGAATTGAAAGCTGAACGCTTTTATTTAACCACAAAAAAAGAAAAAAAAAAAAGCAGCACAAGCAGGACAAAGTACATCTGCAAGCTGCCACTTCGGAGTTCATACCCATTTCATTTGCAGCCTGTCTACAAAGATTTCAGTAGCCTATATCCTTTTTCATAGATTCCAAAACAGCAATGAAATTATAATTTCATTTTTTATCATCATAGACTGTTTTAAAAATCATTATTTAAGGGTTCAAGGACAAGCACCGAGAACTAGGAGATGCCAAAATTAACACTGCCCATACAGTTTTGGTTTGCCTGCTTTTTGAATATATTTTCCATAAAACTGATTCCTGGAAAGGCTGGGTGGTGCTCAAGTGAACACCACTTTTTCATTATATAATTTTTTGTCTTTTTTCCAGTAACTTACTACCCATCTCTGAAGTTGGAACCACTGTCTATCATGGGTTTGCGTGATGCTTATCATTAAAGTGTCTGAATGTTTTCCAAAACATTAATCAATTTATTTTCATTACACTTTTGTAAAACGAACAATTTTTCTAATTTTACAGATGACTAGCATCTGCATTGAGACAGGATTTTTGAAAATACTCACTTATTTTGAATATTTAACACCTGGAACCTGATTTTTTTCAGGGTGGAATTATATAGCCCATTTGAAACACAGTTCTCATTGATTTTAGCTACTTTAGCTTTAGCTATCTGGTAAACATTTACCGTACCTTTGAATCAGATCTCGTGTCAAGTGGGGTACCTAGATGATGAGGAACAAGGAGATAGCAATTGCTTGTGAAGAATTTGTGTTTAAGCAATTTGCCTTGTGTTACCCAGGTTTCTTAACTTCTATAATTTCTCATCCTTATGCATCACAACTGGGTGCTTGTTGTGCTGCTGATGCCCAGAGGATATGTGCTGATGTGGATTCTTCAATTCATATGACCTTGAGCTGGCACAGTTTTCCTTTCCCAGTATGTTTTTAGCTCTTCAGCAAATGGAGCAGAAGCGCTATGTAAAATCATCTCCAGTAGCACATGACTACCTCGAATAGGGAGAAAAAGTGGTACCTGATTATTTAGCTGTGCCATAGTGTTTACACACGAGTGCATTAATATCCAATAAGCCATCCATCATTTTTCCGTGACTCTTGAGTGTCTAGCTTTACAAGCTTGATAAGATTTCCTTAAGCATAGCTTTTGTTTGTAATTATTTTGGGGGCTTTTAAAACATTCTGAGGGAAAAAAGCTTGACTATATGGCCTCGTGTGAGCTGCTTTCTGTATTATCATCAGTGTTGGAACCTTGAGATGCACTGCGCAGACTTCTGCACTTGAGATATTGGAGGGCAATGGATAGAATAATTTAAAATGTACATGATGACATATGATAGAAGAGAATAAGCAATAGGAAAAAAAGTCTGATAATGTACAAGGAAAACATATCCTATATATAGTAGGATCTGTGAGAGGCTTGAGAGTGTGCAGTAAGCACATAATATTTTGATAATTCATATGGAAAGCTCTAAAAAGCTTCTGTTGAGAATATGGAACTGTATTTGCAAAGGCTTAAATTTAAAGGTTTATATTTAGCCAAGGGGCTAAATACGAGTAGATGTTCACATGAACAGCATAAGATAGGTATTTATGCAAAATTTCTGTTGAATTTCAAGTCCCTCTTCTAGACCACTCTAGGCATGAGAGCCTTCCAAAGGAAAAAAATTACAACATTTATTTCTAATACGATGAATCTTTTTTTATTTAATAATTACTATTATTCTTACCAGCAACTGAAGCATTCCTGAGCCATTTTGATTGAAGCTTTCTGAGCCTAAAGCAGACACAGTAAAACGTTAATGCAACTAAAATTTAGCAGAGTTGTTAACCAACAAGAGAACAAGCTTTTCTAATGGAAGTTGTCAGCAATCTTAATGATAGGTAATCTGTTAGTTCTTTGTTTATACTTTAGATATGTATCTCTTCAATGTAAGTGGTTCATTTTCATATTACTATTACTGATGGCATAAATTTTAAATACAATTCTGTTAACAGAAAAATACTGCTACTTATTTACACAATACACTGCCCATGTCAATGTTAAAATAAATAGTTGATGGTAATATAAACTTGTGTTTTACTGTAGCAGGTCATTGTCAGTTAAGTATCAACATTGTTGCTAGTAATATAAACAGTACAGCTAGTAAATACACAACACATTCACTAAACCGGCTTCATTGGAATTATTATCAGAGCAGTATTTTATTAAGTGAAACTGCCAGCTGCTTATATTTTAGGCCAGATTCATCAAGGCAGTGGCTGTCTTCAAGTCAAATACAGATCAGTAGGAGCTAAGAATGGTTATTTGGCTTCAGTTATAAGATCCTTTATCTTTCGTTCCAAAAAGTAATAATAAAACAACAGTCAAAGTTAGCAAAAGTTAAGGAGCTAAGAGTATAGGTACACTTCTGAGTGCAATATTGCAGTCAGTTATCTACACCTGGATTATCTGCAAATGTTAGCCTGGGTGTTGGAAGCAATCTAGCCGCAGTAGCACAGCGCAATTCAACCAAACAAATTAGTCCACGCTGAGCTTGCACTGCAGTATTATTTTTTTATTATTTTCCTGTTGTTTCATAGATGAATTATTTGCTAGCCCTTAAATCTCATCTTCTTTCAGCATCCTCTTCATATAACCTTCTAAAAACACATCTAATATTTCATTTCAAGAAAATCTAAGGTTCCACTTCTTCGGGCTTCTCACTTAATAGCTATTCATACAGATCTTTAAGCTGATGGTGTTCTCTGAGCGGCTAAGATTAATTTCTTCTGTGTTTTAGTGTATTTCTGAAAGGATAAAATATAACATTTTTGTTCATGGTTTTGTATTCTTGCAGGGGCAATTGCAATTTTAGGAATTTCCAAGAGGTGGTTGTGACATCTAGAAAATTACTTTGAAGCCAATATCTGACGGTAACCCGAGAATTCATTTAATGGCACTTTTTCTTTCTGATGTCACTGGAAGGAGAAATGTCAGTCAGATGGCTTTAATGAAACATTTCATCTACGGATGAGTGGAGAGGCAAGCACGTCTCTGCAAGTTTCCCTTTGGATTGCTTGCATTTCTGTACTTGAGAAAGTGCATATTGTGCTCTGTTGTTGCCTGAACGCATGTCTTCACGACGATGAAATAGTAATGCCACAGTGACATCTTCCAGTTAATCACGTGGCAAAAGTACTATAACGTGGAAAACTGTTTCACATCATACTGACTTCACAAACACCTTAGCTGCAAAGATAAAAGCATCCATTTTGTAAAGGTGATAGTTTTGTGATAAAAATCTCACCAATAGATAGAAAGGGAAAGAAAAGAATCTGAAAATAGAATGGCAAAGAATAGTATAGTATTTCAGCCCTGCATGATTACCTTTAATAGCAAGTGGAAAACCAATGCTAGTTTTATCTTCCTGATGTAATGAAATACTGAATCATCCTTTCATTTTCACAGGTCAAAAAAAAAAATTAGGAAACTTGATCCTTCATAGGCATTTATTCATATGAATGACTCTTTAGTCATCCTGGCTCTCTTTGTGACAGGGAAGTCATTTGTCGAATGGTTGGGGTTGTCAGGGCTTTGTGGCAGAGTAAAGGACTAGAATAACAGTATAAATTGCAAGCCTCAAATTCAAACCTTCTGGCTATAGAAGAGTACATTGTGTCTCTTCCTGTAGCATACATTATGGCTTATAGGAAAAACTAAGGTCTTTTTTAGGAAAACAGCCTTACCAAATTAAGGCAGCATACAGAAAGCTTGGTTCTCCAATTTGTGTGAGCTCTGGCACAGAAAATGGTGTGGCCTTCAGGGAGCCAGCTGCAGTTAGTGGATTCTGAACCCAGCCCTGTTGTCAGTGCAGCTCAGGAAGTTTCCTAAATTTTGTTTAGGAAGCCACCAAGAGGCCATCAGATCTATAATGCTGTGTAGTCATCCTTTTTCTCTCCACCATGTTGTACAAAAAAAAGAAGTCGAGGAAGGTGGAAGACTGATACAAGAGCTGGATCTGCTAGATTTGTACCAATGGGAGGGAACTATGTGACAGGCATTGGCTATATGTGGAATTCTCTGGTGTTCATTAAGGCGGTATAGCCAGGTAACGTAGGAAAAACTAACAAAGACTAATCCAAGGCTGAAGCTCTATTTCCTCTCTTCCGCACATTATAATTCAGGTGCTGTAATACAAATCTTCTATTTGTTCTCAGTAACTCAGAAAGAACTAGGCAACGGGAATCCTCTGAGTTGTAAAATAAGAGCTCTGACCCTTCATTAAATTAAATTGAATTAAACACACTTTGCCCTTTTGGAAGGCTTATTTGGTTGTCAGATCTAAGCTTTTGTGATCTATGTTGATGGTCATTATGTGTGTTTGTGTGTTAGAAATTATTGAAAGAATAAGAAAATAAAGCAATAACCAGTCATGCTTCCCAGACTCTGTAATTTTAATATCACTAAGTGCCATGGGAAAATGACATGAAAACACTGTATTGTCATCCAGCAGACTTGAATGCAGTCTTGCATCTTTCCTTCCCCTAAATGAACTCTGTTTTGCAACACTAAGCCTTCTTCTGTGTTTAGGCTTCATTTTAAACATCTTAAATATTTTTAAATAGTATTTACTGATTGTGCAATTTAAATTTAAAGAAATAAGTTGCAATAAAAAAATTTGTTTTGATTTTTTTAAAAAAAACTTTTTTCGCCTTTTGGCACTAAATACTATTTTCAAGACCGCTGTGCTATCTGTTCTATTTTATTGTAATAGCTGGGGTACTTTTTCTTTATTAAGTAACTTCATTTTTGTGTCTTAGCTGTTTATTTGGTGTGAGTTGTTTGAACATCCAGATTATATCAGGTAGCTATTGAGCTATTGAGAATCATGATCAGGGAATGGGCACATGACAGGTTTAGTGTAGTCAACTAGAGTATACACTTTCAGTATATAAACCCATAACTGCTTGCATGCATGCATGCATCCCACTGGAAATGCCAGCTTTCTTCCCACATATTGCCCTACTTGTCAGCGCTTGTGCTCACAGCAAGACAACCATTTGGCTCCAACAGAAGTAACACCGCAAGCTTCCCACAGAGCCAAACTGATAGCTGGCTCTCAGTGACAGTTGTGACCAGTTAAGACAGCAAATTTCTCATGACCATCCTTTCAATCAAAGAGTAGAATTTTACGCGTTAATTTATTTGTTTTTAACTAATTGTATGGAGCCTGGATAGAAGAAAAGATTCAAGAAGTACTTTTTAGCCTGGTTGTCTGCAGTGGCAGGGACTGGCTTTGATAATCCAAGATTGGGAAGCAGGTATATCAGATCCTGATGATCAAGGAAGACACAGCTGAAGAATATGTGAACCCTGCTGTGACACTATATATCTTTAATTTTCTGTCTGAGGTGCTGGATAGCAGTTCAGCCATGGCAGCAAGGAATTCAGAGTGCACTGCCTGCCCAGATGGTTATCTGCTTCTCAGGAGAATTGTGCAGTCCATACTGAGCACAAGGCAAAACAACAACAAAAAAAGAGAAATAGAGTATTTAGGTTTCAAAGTTGGATAATTAACCATTAACATTCCTTAAATGTATTCATTCTCACAGTGAATGTGAGAGACGGAAGAATGGGATATTATAAAGATTAATGAGTGGCTGGAAAGCGACACTGTGGATCCTGCAGGAACAGTTTGCCATGAACTCCCATTAAACCTATTCTCTGAACTACCTAGCTAAAATGTTCTCAGACAAGCTCCAAACCCCAGGCCCTGCTTAAAATACCACGTTCCAGAGTTTTCCCTGTTTTGGTAACACCTAGCAGGTAGTGTGACATCCCCTCCCTCCCTTCCCACCCCAAAAGTTTTCAAGCATGGAAGAGGGATTTACATTAAAACAAATCAGAGGAACTGTGCACTAGAACACTTAAGTTCGTTAGATAGGAAATTCTTCAACATGCATTTGCCTAGCTTTTGAGCTGTAGAATAAAGCACTGAGTATTCACATTAAAGTTTAGCATTACCTGGTTAACAAAACTGATAGTTCATAATGTTTTTAGAATAAAATATTGTTTCATAAAAATGCTTCACTGTCACGTGCCTGTAGAAATAGTAGAAACCATCTAAAACAGTATAAAAGCAATGTTTGAACTTAAAAGTAATACTGTTGTGTACTGTTATGAATGTTTGACTGAACCACATGCATTTAAAAGTATGTTAGGCTAAAATTTGATTACTGACTGACCTGTGAGACCAGTTTGGGCATGGGCATTTTTAGTGAGATTCATTCATGTTTTAATCTTTTCTTCCATCCTTTTCCTTAATTATACCTTTTTGCGTTTCCTGAGGAATAATTTAAAGCCATGAAGCATCCTATAAACTCTTCCGAATTCTTTATTTTTATGAAAAGTAGTAAGTTTATCAAACAAGCAGATGACAAACTAGAGGAAGGTTGAGCTATGTCAGCATGCAACAAGTTTGTGTTCTTGCTGTCTGCTCTTTCTGCATGCTATAAAAAATGTATTGGACAAAGAGCTTTCATTGGGTTGCCATTGCTACAGCAACCGCTTCCTCTCTCTGAGTTTGAACCAATGACTTGTTGAGAGTTTGTTGTTTGGGTAGTAGAAGGCCGTGGGGTAGCAGGAAAGGAAGCAATGATATCTTTTTAACTGTATTTTTAGACTATGGTGAGGGTTTTTTTTGTTTAGCTTTTGTGTGTGTGTGTGGTTTTGTTTGTTTTTTCAATTATTGAGGTCTACAGTAGAATGCTCCAGATTAATTCTCTGACTTCTGTACAAACCCAGCTTTTTCTAATGTGTATGCATTTAAAGTCTTTGAGCTATATGTTTTCCATTTTAAACATGTGTCTTTGATAGCAGATTACAGCCCAGAGTACTTGCATAAACTGTAATCGCATGACTATGGCAGAGCACTGTGCTGCGGTCTGAAGGACCGGAGGAAGAAAACAGGTTCTCTATAAAGAGATCTTATCTATTTATACATTTTGTTGTTATGGTTTTCAGCTTTATTCCCTGGTGCTACCGTACACCATGAACCCTTATACCCAAAGGATACATTCCAAATGACGCAGCTGGCTCTAGCTAATGAGGAAGTGGTTAACTTTGGAGTAGAAAGTGCAGAAAAGCTGTTTGTTCACTTACATACAAAGCGCTCTGCAGTCACCAGGAGAGTCTTTCCATTGAACTCAATAGGATCTGTTCCAGCCTAAGTGGTCTTTTGGAAACTTCTCTATAGCAGAAAGTTTGAACATAAAGAAAATTCTTTGTGGTGGAAAGAAAGGTATTCCCACTTATAAGTATTGAGAAATTGGCTTATCTGTTACTTGTGGTAACAGATAGCTACTTCAGAAGAGTGCGCAGCCCAGCACAGAACCAGGAGCTACTCATTCTTCTGCTATTGCTGGTGATCATTACTGCTATTGCTGGTATCCAGCAGAGGTAGGGCAGGAATATCTGTCCTAGAAGAGTTTTTTAGTTCTCTGTTATATTGTCGAGGCTCCATTTGTAGCATTGGATTCTCTTACATGCTGCATATCTTCATGATAGATTGCCTGTATAACGAGACTGTAGGTATCTCTGCAGAATATAGAGATATTTATTTGCTGTATAAGCTCGAGAAATTATATCCTGTTTAATCCAAGCATTATCACTTTAAGTCTGTTAGTATGGGTAACTTCCTTAGAGAAAGGTAATTACCTTTCTGTGGGTATGCTTATAAGGATGTATTTTGACCATGTGAAGTTTTGAGGGATTATGTTTGGACTCTTATAAATGTTTGAGTTTTTAATGAGATTGTTGTAAGTTGGTTTGCAGTCCTTCAATTTACTGGATTCATCAGAATAATCATGTTGTATTATTTGTAATATATTATGGCAGACATGCATTATTTTGATATCAACTTCAAAATTTTCACTGGCATTTTGCAGATATGATAATTAAAAGTGCATGTGAAAGAACATTGTGTTTGAGATTTCCGTAGCGGGATTTTTAAAATTCATGCGCTATAAAGATACAGCATGTTTTAAAACGTTTTATTTCTCTAATCTTCATAAGTAGGATGAACTTGTGTCATTCTTCTGTATCGGTTAAAGTCTGCAGTTTTGTTGTAGTTTTCTGTACCTCCCTCTGTACTGTTTCCAAGTTCTGTTCCAGAGGAGATGCTGGTTGTGTTTGTAATGTTCTAGACTTTCCTTACAGGATTTCTTTGGGATCTGACACTGGTCGGTAAAAACAGATAAGCACTGGTAGAATGCTTAATGGTGTGACACCATCTGTCAAAAACATCTGGAGACCATATAGCTTCACATTTCTGGATTATAATAAAATTGAATTAAGCCTATAGAGTCCCTTGGCAGTAATTCTTTGCCTTCATCCTCCCTTTATTCTGCATGTGGTATTGAAAGAATGTCTGATCTGGAAGCTTTGGAGTCTATCAGTTAGTCAGGAATGTGGTCCTTCCTGGAAATTTTACTTACGCTTACATAAAAGCTTCTGTTCTCTGTTGTGCTGGAAAGCAGCAATTCTACTCATCTGTATATTGTAAAAGTACTTGCACCTTTAAGGTAGAAAAGTTTTGAATGAAAAGTTCTGTATTCTGTAAGTAGTCTAGACAAAGATGTTAGATGGCAGGCACATATTGTCCCGAGCAGCCTCACTTCTCCAGCACGTGCACTCCACAGATGTCACAGTTGCATTGCATTCTGCAGCAAACTTCAGGTTTCTTGCCCAAGAGCTTATTTGGCTGCAGTTTTGATTTTTCCATAAGTCAATAGCAAGCAAACAGATTTCTCCCCTAAATGTGCTTACTACATTTATTAGAGATGTCATGCATGTAAAAAAGGCATCAGCGCAAAAGTTGCTGTGATACTGACCTATTTCAACGTGGGGTTTTTTTGTCACTTGCAGATTTACAGAGTAGGTACTGAGTTTGCAAATGTTTGTTCTAATAAACTAACATGGAAAAATTGTATCTTCCTTTGGTATTAGTTTTGAGATTTCAATGTATCTTATAAGCCTGGGAATGAGGAGGAAAGTATGTCTTCATGTCCTTCTTATATAATTCAGGTCTTGCTCTTATGTACTTCCTTTTATTGGATGACTTTAACGTTAATATCTTCATCACCCTAATCTCTAGGTTAGACGCAGAGATGCAGGAATGACCTCAACTATTTGCAGGCACAGAATTGTATCTATGATCATTTTTATCTTCAGAATGCAGGCATAAAATGAGTGCATTTTAAAAACCAAATTGAAGTTAGTTTATTTTAGAAGATCAGAAAGTAAGATGAAGTATTTGTGATAATCAAATGAAATATTCTGGACTGTGAATATATTTTTGTTTCATTGGAAGTAGCAAACCATTTCATTTTCTTCTGAATGAGATATCAAAAGGCAGGTTGGATTTGTCTTGTTCAGCTTGTAAATAGTAAGTACTAAATTCTGATGCTCAGGTTTTTTCATTTTATATTGTGTATCCTAAGAAAGTTCTCCTTTTTTCATATTTATAAACAGAATTCTATTGCCTAAAATGCATAAGAAGCTTGCTTGCCAAAAAATGTAATTGCAGAATTATTCCCCTCTGTGATTCTGACAAAGTTTATGGAATCCTTTGTAGTCCCTTTGGTGCTTCTAAACCCAAAGTTTACAGGCAAAATTTTTTTCTGAAAGCATCAAATTGTACTTGAAAGTTGATGGTTTTTGTATGAGAGAGATTTTTTTTTAAGTCACAAAAATGAGTAATCACTGAAGAATAATTAGAGAAAGTGGCCTGAGGGGAAAGAAGTTCTACTTAAACATTAAGCAAATACCATTAGACATGCAGAAAGAGAAAAATAATTTCTAAAAGTATGAATAGATGCACACGTTTGGTCCATTTAAAAATACTTAACTCCCAAGTCCGCTTCTGCACTCTTGAATTTTGAAAGGGTCAAAGGATGTATGCAACTCTGAATACTCCCAGCTTAAACTGAGCGGAATTAAAATAAATATTTTTTTTAAATCCTGCACATCAGAGAAGTTAATCTTTATGTTCAAACTCAGCTTTGTGGCTCAAGCCCTTTGATGCACTGCATTGTCTGGCTGTCCACAGCATTTCCTTTCTCTAGCCAACAAAAATGTGTTTAATATGCATGGCACACAAGTTTAGTTTCTTCTCCTCCCCCCCCCATCTTGTTTATTTTAATGGCAAAACACATAAGAATTTTTGCTGTCTGGTTTAACAAGGCAAGCTTCTCGACCACTATCACTAATCCATGGAGAATGTTACTTTTCACTGCAAGCGACAGAGATTCATGTGTCACCCTGTATGTAGGGCTATGCTGAAAAGAGATCAGTGCCAGAGATCAAGAGGGAAGCCTACGCTTGTCCATTCTGACTTTTCTTGGAATATCTGAAATGGAAATAGTATTTTCCTGGAATATCAGGAAAAGAGTTTGGGTTACTAAAAAACTTTAGTAACCTCTACAAAAATTATATTGAAGTTTTACTTCATTTTACTGCATTCTAAGTTAAAATTTTAAGAGATTTACTAAACAGCTCCTTGAGCTTCAGCCTTCAAATTAACTACAATCTCATGAATGAATTGTAGTTCACAAATCAAATATGCTTTTGTATTGACTTAGAAAAAACTTCAATAGTATCTGATAGTTATCAAACCAGTTTTGTACTGTAAGGCGAAGTGAATTGTGCCTGAAAAACAATAAGCTGCAATTAAGGCATGACATATTTGTGGCTTAATCAGAGGCAGGTACTCATAAATAGGGAACGGTAGATGTGAAGAGTGTTTCAGTATGCATTACTGACAGACTGGTTAGAAGTGGTTAAGTGACATAGTAAGTCCCTTTTAGCTGTTCTTTCTGTTTTTGTGAACAGAGGACATTTTAGACAGCCTCCTGAAAATTTATATGCATCCTTTGTAGGAAATGTATGTATCTTCATAAATCTAAATAATAGAATATTATCGGTCTTTATGTAAAAAGCACATAGTGTAAATGGTTGAAAAATTTAACCAGATAACTCACTGTAGAAGACTGTTAAAAACTGATTCTCAAAAATTGTATGAGCTTGTACACTCAGGATAAACAGCTGGCTTTTTTCAATAGTGCAGCTGGTGTAGAAACATCAAATTACTACCATTTGAACAGGACACAAGCTATATTTGGCAAAACATTTGCATGAAAGCTGAAAACTTGCAACTTAATTTTCATTTATTTTAATTTTCATTGTACACCTATTAGCCACAAATCTGGACCTGCTCCTGTTGATTTCAGTATCACTTGTTTAGGTTGTAAGCCATTTTGTGCCAGGACACTGCACATTTAGAGTAGGCCATGTTTCTTTAGCTGAAAATACTAGAGGAGGATACTGTCTTTCTGAACATCCAATATGTTGTTGCTGAACTGTCATTCATAGGAATTTAAACAGATAAAGTATCTTAAGGATGTAATTTCTTTCTTGAAAAGGCAAAGCAAACATGAAAGCAGTAAGAATTGCACTTCACAGCATGCAGAAGTCAACTGTTCCTGCTGCAACTGTTTGTTTGTGAGGCTACAAAAGCATGTTCCCATGAATTTGGGCGATGCTAAAGACGACTGCTGATGCAAGTCAGCAGATGTGTAGTGCATTGTGAATCACAGATGCACGCAGGAATTAATTGAAAGAAAAATTTCAAGTTCAACTCTAAACTTTAACTAGTCAGATTCTTTATATATTACTAGGGTAAGTGATGTTTATACCACTAGATGACTTGTACAGTTTTCTAGGGCCTCAAATCACAACAATGCATCATATTTAGATTCAAACTTTAGGACCCAGATGTTTATAGTTGTTGTTACAGCCTTCCTGCTAAAGCTTTCTACAGGCCTTGTTCATCTGGCTGGTTTTTTTAAGTGAAATTACTTTAACCATTCATTGTATGCTAGTTCAGAAAGTACTGTTGCCTTCCTGACAGCTCATTCAGTGTTTTCCTGTCTTAGCTTTAATTTAGTCTAAGGACTACTAGACAGGCAGATTACTACACAGGCAAGGTCGGTTCCCTCATTTCTACTGTGATGAAGCAATGGATATCCTGTAATAGGGACAGCTTTTTGCCAGAAATTTAATCTTTACTATTCAATTGGTGTAGGAAGTTTTACACAGATTACTGCCCTGAGCAGTAGTGGCATTAATCACGTAAAATTATCTATAGACAAAACAACCCTTTGAAATATTTAACATTAATTCTCTTGCATCTATTATTTCTCCCACTGGTTGTTAGTGAATACCGTCTTGATTTCTCATATGGCTTCTCTTTCTTCTGGACACATTTTTTTTTCATTGCTGGATTTTCCTGTGTTGCCTTGTTGTTCAATTCAGATGCTTCCTACAACAGATTTTCAAGACAAACTACACCTCTAATATGTTTCAACCCAAAGATAAAATGACACTTGGAAATATGGCACTCACTTAGCTGTGGCACCTCCCTAATAATCTGTAATTAGGTAGGGTCGGTCGTGTAGATTTTTGGTGGTATTCCTTCTTGTAACGAGTCAATCCTTCTGTTGTTTCAGAAGATTGATTGATCTTTTGTATAGGTAAAAATATTCGCTTTTGAAGACGGTAATTTAGAAAACTACCTTTGCTTCTAGAGCTACTTTCTCGTATTTGTGCCTCGGGGACAGCCATTTTAAAATAACAGTTCATAAAAACTTCCTTGCACTTAGGATATTTCTACATGGCAAAGAGAATGCAGTGCAACGGTGCCTAGTTTGCTCTAAAGAGCTTAGCTTAGAAACTAGAAGTCAAATAATGTATTAGTGTAGACTCCACACTACTATTCAGCCAGGCTACGGGAGATCTAATATCAATTCAGTGGTAGTCTGGGTATCTCTGCAAGGCACTACACTGGGCTGTAAGAGCACACCCTTTCTTCGTTCTCTGTTTACTATTCATGCTTTCCTTGCAGATTTTCCCAGCAGTCAAAACCAGCAGTACTCTTTTCACATGACCCTAGCCCACAATGTAGTTATTTTACCAGGAAAATCACTATTTGAGAAATATAAACAGCTACCTTCACACTGCTAAGTTATGCTACATAAGAGAGACTTCCAAGTTCAAATTTACAGTAGTTTATTTTCTTCCTGTGCACGGCCGTCTAGGCAAAGAGAATTATTATTTCGGTGGCAAAAAGTTTTCTAACTGCAATGATTACAAGTCTGACTAATTTCCCTCCATAGCAAGGTCCTGCAGTAAAACCCTGAGGTGGTGGTTAATGTATACTATCAGCAAGAGAGATACTCACTTCTATTGTTTGCAAAGTAGTAGCTCTGAGAGCCAGAAGTCCAATTGAAAAAAAAAAAACAACAAAAAAAACCAAACCAAAAAAAACCAAAAACGTAATTCAAAAAGCAAGCCAAGTAGGAGCCAATGCAAATCCACCAGTACATGAAACATCAAATACCAGCACACTGTACATTCCTCTATGCTAGTTAAAACCAATCTAGGAATGTTAATAACAAGGAAAACAAATCACCTTGTCAGAACCTGGGGCTTGTGTCATGGAAAAGATTTTCTTGAAGTATTCTTAATAGCTGTGAATCATCACCGACACAAGTATGGGGATCAGAAGGCACAATCTTGGTGCTCTATCAGCCGGTGTTATAATTGCCCACATGTGAGGGCTCTGCTTTAACCTCCAGATGAGCCTGAGGATCCATTGGGCGTCACCCATTTCAGAAGGCAGACAGAATGATGTCTAATAACAATAACATCATGAAGGATTTATAGTCAGTGAGTGAGATAAGAGAAACCACTTCTGTTTAAGTAATTACTGTTTAGAATTTTTTAAAAATTACAGGTGTGTCTTGTGGTAAAAGCGCTGAGCTGGAAATCACTAGATTGAGGTTAAATTCCCTGTTCTATCACAGACATCTTTTTCAAGGTTGAGGTATTAATTTAATTTCTGTTTCAATTAATCAAATATAAAATAAAGATAATGCTTTCTTTGCCTGTCTTCAAGATCTAACTGTAAACTTTTCATATTTATGGCAGTGTGGGGCTTAGGTCTTGACTGAGACCTGAAAACAATGTTTTCTAACATCAAAACAAAGCACACAATAGGAAACTTCAGTGTATCCTCCTAAACAAAGATAGTTACTCAAGCAAGTATGTTTTCAAACAAGTTTTTCCAAACATAAAATATCTCTATAAAATTGCTGTTAAGAGATTGCTTGGAGGGACAGGCTATGCATGTTTGGACAAGTAACTTGCCTGGGGATCACCATGCTTGTCTCACGGTGGTACTTTGAGGAATAATCAGAACTTGTTTTAAATAATTCTAAACATGGAAATAATTATACAAGTGCTGAATAATATTCCTATTAATCTTTTTAGTAAAAAAAAGTGGCCTGAAATGAAGTCTTAGAACACATTCACCAAGGAGCACACAAAGAGTCTTCCAAAGACTATGACTTGAAAATAAATCAGAAACGTATCAGTCAGTTTTAAGATTGTTCTCTATTAATGAGAGCACAATCAGAATTCCTTAATCAAATTGCTACTGTTTTGCCATATTCAATGTCCTTGGATTCAGTGTAGCTAGACAGATGAAATTGATTCATTATCTTTTCTTGCTGGAAGTAAATCTTTACTAAATTGAGGTCAATGACAAAACACCTATTGCCGTCAATGGAGGCAGGATTGTGCCCTTTATAGCTGCCTCTGCAAAGGAGGATATTTGGGTACAAGTACAGATCTGTTTCAGTTTAGTTGTTGCTGGTTTTCTTCTTTCTGTTTTACCTTTGCAATTTTCTGAGGACAGGACTAGAAGCCACTGGCATGTTTTAGCATGAATCACTGCGTGAGAAATACTTTTCCATTGTCACAATGCAGTGCGCTGAACAGGGATTACCTTTAATAGGTATAAAAGACATTCAGCACTTTCTGGACTCCAGCTACTAACTGCAGGGAGGGATCTCACTACTGACTAGGAACAATAAATTGCGTAAATTGAAATGGCAGCACCATCCCTCATCGTTTAGTCTAGTTATAGAAAAGTAAATGTAGATGAAAGGGTTCAATAATTCTTTTGAATATGAGAATTGCCATATAAGATGCAGCCAATGACAAATCTGTTACATTTTCTGTGAGCATTCAGATAAGAACTTCAAGGAATGGTATAAAAATTTCAGCTTATGGATAGCTTTGGCATAATTTCTCCTTTGAGAGAATGTTACTTTTTGCATTCCACATGAAGTTTGAAAGGTTGTACTCAAAAGACTAGTATTAGATCCAAAACTGAGCAATAGTTGGTCAGGCTGAAAAAAATTCAGACATGCTTGTACAAGGATTTCTTGTGCAGCTTCTGCTGAGACAATGGGAGTTCTACAAATGAAAGGTGTGTAGGGTGGAGCCCTTCTCCCCGCCCCCCCCCCCCCCCCCCCCCAATCCCCCCCCCCCCCAAGGCCACCAAAAAAGTGATTCTGGTCTCACTTATAATTTTAAACAAAATCAGATTGACCATCATTATGCTGTTGCTAACATAAACCTTGTTTCTTGTATGACTAAATTCCCAATAGGCAAACACCATCTGCCTGTTGAAGGAAAAGTCACCACTGAGACAATGTCTAACTCATTAGGAGTTGAGAAACATCAAGTCTACTACAAAAGCTGCGTCACAGTATCCTTAGAAATCTCTAACTCCACATTCAGTGCATTTGTTTGTTGAAGTTCTTATTTTGATATTGAAGAAATTTTCCCGTATTAAACTGAAGAGTTTTCAAACAAAGAGCTTTTCTCCAGAACCAAATTCAAATCAGGTACTACTGCGTGAAATTTTACTAACTTTCTTGAAACAGTATATGGTCTTGGAAAATTATCTTACAGCTAAGAACCCGGAAATTCAGATTGTGATAGAGCAACGTAAGTAATAGTGGCACATCAGTTTACCCTTGCAGGAATAATGAGTATTGTTTACTGCTGTAAAATGTTTCTTAAGTGGTATTTCTCCACAATATCGATAGGAACTTAGCGAAAGCTGTGGCTTTTTTTTTCAGGCATTATAAGTTTTGGCAAGTTCTAAAAGTCACATCTTTGCTTTGGATTTTATTCGTGTAAATATAAACATACACTTTTTTGAAAGTTATTTTATCTGAAATAATAGTGTCTACTCTCTGGTTTAGTAAAGTACTGTAATTTTGGAAGTTAACTCTTTTTTTCATCCTGTTCTAGAAGGATACTAAAATTTTATAAACCAGACAAAAACCAATGAATAGCACACAAAGGAGCTAAGTCAGCTACATTGAAGTACGTGTAAAAGTATGTTTCTGTTGCAGAATACAGCTACTTCCTAGCAGAACTGCACAGTCATTTCAATAGCTATGAAAGGTGGATATTTCTTCTTGACTGGTGTCAGATCCATAGGCATGGAAAGTCATCGCCTGGGGAGAGGCGAGCAGCAGTAGGGTTCTGCAGAAGAGCTGTCCAACGCCAGTTGTGGTGCCTTCTGTTTTCTTCAGCATCTCCTAAGTGAGAAGCGCCACGCTGAGCTGCCTTGGATACCTTCTGAGATCTTAAGTATAACTGGAGCGTGTGTGATTTTTGAGTCTCATCAGAGAAGTAGAACTTTTCTTTAAGTACTGACTGTGCAACATCTGTAAGCAATTTCTACCTGACAGCACTGATCATTATCTGAAAAGCGCAGCGGGTATGCAGCTTAGCCACTCTTAACCATGTACTCAGATTGATTTACAGTATTTGTGATTTGATATTTTGCTAGCTTTTTATAGTAGTATGGGTCCATGAAAGAACAACAATCTGTTAGCAAAACATGTGGTGGTGTTATAGGTGGGTATCTCTGATTCATGATGCTGGAGCAAACGAATGCTTTAGTACAACCCCATTGTTAGTTGTCAGCGTGAATGTATATTCATCTTGATGTTTCTGAGCCAGTATTTCCAGCAGAAACTGAGAGGTCTGTATTTGACCATTAAAACTGAGAGCAAAATTGCAAAGGACTACATGGAAGTAGGAAATTAAAGCATACAGTACTATGTGCAACCATGAAACAATTTCCAGAGATGTCCATGGCAACTAAAAGTCATAACTTTATGGGATAACAAAAATCTCAATAGAGATCTCAGTAGAATATTGGCTTTATGGCAAATTGTAATTCCTCTCCCTTCTCCTCACCTAACCTTTTCATGTTCCATGGGCTATAAATTACAGATCTCTTTCTTTCCATTAGAAGATAAGCACCTTATCACCTCTCCTCTTTTCTAACATCCTTATCACTCCACAGGCAGCAAACATCTTTACTCTCAGGTGGTCTAATTGATACATATCTAATTAAAGACGAAGCATTTTTTTCTCAACCTCCATTCAGCTTTGAAGTATGTTGCTTTGATTTTAGCCCTGAAGAACAGCTTCATGTGCCTGAAAGTTCTCTTTTTTCCAACTGTACTAGTTGATTAAATAAAATATACTACCTCTGTCCACAGACTTCGCCTTGCCTGTGTACCAGTGCATTCATTTATTGTTAGTGAAAAAGAGAAGACAATTTTTCATGGCACTAGTTAAAAGGTATGTGTGAGGACTGCAGCTCTTCAGAGCCTTGAAGATTAGGACAAAATGTTCAAATATGATGAGACAGAGAAGAAAAGGATTCGGTAGAGACTAAGGTAGATAACTGGATTAGCAAGAGAAATAATTTTAGGGCTTATCTCTTAAATCGGGACATTTTGTGTGAAAGAGATACCAGAGATGAGAAAGCTGAATATATAGGCAGGAGATAGCGCCAGCATCAAATTGTTTAAAGAGCGTTATTCTAGTTATCATTTTACTGAATGTCTTAGGGACGTTTCTATGTGGTGAGAGTAGATTCTCCAAAGTTATACAGGGTATAAAGAGAAAGAATGATCATTCTAATTAAAAAAAAAAAAAAGAGGCCATCAATTCTTACCAATTAAGAGGAGAAAGGAGAGGAAGAAACATTATGTGCATAACACTGAAATTTCCAGGCACCTCTAAGTTGCATAGCCAGCACTCATGCAGAGATTTACTGATTTTTATTTTTTTTTCCAAATGTTATAAGGGTCACATTGTCACAATTACTTGACCTGACCCGTATGACACTTGCTGGTTTTATGACAACTGTATTTTTTCTGCTCTCCCCACCCCCCACCCCCGTCCTCTTTTTCACTAGTTCCAACAATTTCAAGAGTGGGTTCTTCACTGTGAGGAGATATTTGAAGAAAGGTAATGGGGGAAAAAAAATCTACTGAAATTACCTAATTAGATTAGAGGAAAAGAAAATAGATCCAAGGTATCTCATCCCCCCCCCCTTTGCCCTTAAAGAACCTTTTTATAAACTTGAGGCATTCTTAGTACTTTGGAATTATCAGCTGAAAGGCACTTTTTTGATGCAAATCATTTGCTTCACTGTTGTAGTGTATGGCTGGCAAGGAAGTAGGAGGTGTCCATTCAGCGCTAGGAGAAGGGAGATCCCTGTCCCCTAAGCGAATGATCCTGCAAGATGCAAGTTCTAAATTTTTTACCTCCTTGAGGCCTGCCTGCTGCAGGGGAATGAGATGGGGTTATGTGGAATTTAAAGAACTTCTGTAGGGAGCCCTCTGTGATCCTACTCCTTATCATTTTGTTTAGTAAGACTCTTGTTGGCAGTTGCTAATAAGGTCTGTGATGGTTTGGGTTTTTTTCCCCAGCTAATTGCTCTTTTGATTTGGGCTTTTTGGCCTTTTTAAAGTCTGTGATAGGATTGCTGTTTATAATATGTAATAACCACAAGAATCTCGTAGAGTTTTCTGAGGTCAGACTGTCACTATGCTTTTGTTTGCTTATGCTGAGCTAGTACTTGGCAGCTTGTGTAGTAGCTCAGCCATTCTCTAAATTAACAGGTTGTTCTTTGTATTTGAAGTGATTGATGTGATTGAAGTGACTAGCATGTATATGCCTACATAAATTACTTTGGGGGAGAGAGGGATCCAAATGGCGGAAACTGGATAGATCCAAAAACAGTTTGTTGTAAGAACCATCGTATGTTGAAGAATGTGAAAAGGACTTAAGTGAGAATAAAATCTCAGACCAGAAAGATGTATGGGAAAGTACAATTTTACTCTAAAATCTTTGCTAATGGAGGTTCAGGGATGTAGATTTTGTTGTATTTCTCTGGAGGCAAAAGCCCTGGTGCAGATGCAGACATATTGAGAAAAAAATCAATTGCCAGTACAATAATTTATTTTTCTGTGATAGCAATGTTGGGTCAACCCTTCTGGGCTTTGGCTTCCTAAGCAACTTGAGAGCCTATAGAAAAAGGATCATTTAACTGCTTAAATTCATTTTAACAATATTGCCAAATCGTTTGTCTCAAACTTCTTTTTCAAAGGACTTAGAGTCTATATGGGTTTTTTCTTAAGAGCTGGCGCTCCTATTTCTGTGAATCAGCAATAGTTCTCCTGAGTCTTTTTGCAGGGCTTCATTATTCGGCATCGTGTTGGCATGACAGGAGAATCCTGTGTCCCATAGAATTTTTAGAGCTCACCTGCTGTTTAAAATCCCCTTGCATGTCAGCATGTGGGAGCAGTAGATCAGTTGTTTATTTGTGCTTAACTTACATACTTACAAATACGGTCTAAAAACAAAGGACTGGCCTGATTCTTTACATCTGTATACACACAGTTTTTATTATTTTTTTCTGCAAGTGATGCCTTGGACTTAATAAGGTAATGGGAGGACCCCGACTCATAGGTCTAAATGAAGCTGCAAAATACTGGTTTTCACCCTTGAACTACCTTTTATTTGCACATACCGCTATATCATTGTATGACATTGGCTTTTGAATACACGTGTATTGCATAAAGCTAATACATTGTTCTTGATTTTTGCTTTGCAGTACAGAATTGGACAGCTGTACATGATAAGCAAGCATAGCCATGAGCAGAGTGACCGAGGTGAAGGTGTGGAAGTGGTGCAGAATGAACCCTATGAAGACCCAAACCATGGCAATGGTCAGCTAACAGAAAAACGCGTCTATCTCAACAGGCGAGTGCAATAAAACTGTTTCTCTCAGCATGGGCTGTAATAAAAATTTGCAAGGAAGATCCCTTCCAGGCAATAGCCTTTCTGTTTCAGGTAGAACGTGTTCCCATGAATGCATGCCGCTTCCTGGTAGCCGCAAGAAGAAGGAAGGTGAGATAGATCAGTGGCTTGAAATAGAGGGATTAGTTGTCATTTCTTCTAGAGTATCTTTTCTAAGAGAAAGAATTAGAACTTGAAGTTAAGGATGTACTGAAAATCAGAACTTTTGTTTTCTTTTACACTTAACTAATTGTCATTCTGTTTTCCAAAACTGGGGGGGAGAACCAAAACACTAAAACCCAAAACCAACAAACACCCTGCCCCCCCCAAAAAAACCCAAACCACTAAAATGATTTAAGGGTTTCTCACCTCATAATAACGTCACAAAGCCAGTATCCCATTTTTGGTGACAAGAGATTTGCCTCAGCAAAGTTAATTGACATTGTGAATGACCAGGAGGCTTGTACAGTGATGACCTTCTGCACCAAAATAATAGGCTTAGAGACATGATGGAAAAATTGCTTTTGTTTCCCCGAAGTTCCATCATTTCTTAAAGCGAAATACATGTCTCTTCCTACGGTGCAATTATACTGCTGAGGATCAATGCCTCAGCCTGACACTCAAAGGCCAGAGATGTTCAAATATATATATATTTGTGTCCTATGAAATATATTGCTCAATCTGTTCCTGTTTTTACTACTGCTGATCTAATTGAATATCACTGCTTTTCTGAAGTTCTTCTATTCCCCTGTGCCTCCCTGTTTCATTTTTTAAGCTTATGCTCTGCAGCATTTCATAGTGGGCAAAGAAACACTATAGCTATTGCTTCTACATTGCAAGTTACTCCTCCACTGCAATCCTGACATATCTAACCTTAACTCAGGCTAAATTGAATCGCCAGTAATGCTGCGCACACACACACGAGTCCAATAATATATGTCTTGCCAACATTTAATATTATTGTGAGAGTAACTCTGTTCTCTCGCAGGCTAGATACAGGACTTGGGAAAAATCAATAAATGTGTTTCTGTTGTAGAGCTCCCAGAAGTTGTGGGGTTTTTTAATGTTTCTGGATATTTCTTTCCTTCATGTTAAAAAGAGATAAGGCTTTAAGCACTGAAGAGTATATTCAGAATTACCACTTTAGGGTAATTCAGAACAGCCGCAAGGACTGTGTCCTAGAAAGCATGTACAAGGCATTCTTGGGAAGCATGTAGTTTCTTGTAGTGCATGCAGGCAATGGAACAAAGGATCTCTCACCCAAAGACGGGTACCGACATTGACAAAGGGTATCTGTGTGCCTACAACAACTTGGGAAGTTTACCTAAAGCTATGGTGGATGTTTGAAGTCAGGCTCACTGAGTTTAATGATAATTATGAATACTCCTTGATAATCCATCACCAGATTTGCTATTTGAATCTGGGTTTTGTGTCACAATACCACCAGATATTGCAGTACTATTAAAGTTTTGTGGAAAGGATCAGCAGGTTTTCAGGCAACTATGGATTTTGCTGGGAGGCCAGGATCTCTCTGGAAGACTTCACCCAAGGAGACATGCTGCCATACAAGATGTGCTGAAAACTTCTCCTCTGCCTGCCTTCCTTGAGGAACAGGACTCCTTAGACCAGCACAGTTCTCTCCCTCATCTGTTCATCTTCCAGGGTCCACCGCCCTAATAAACTTGCTAGCTTTGCTTCACTTTATTTTGCTCTGGACTGATCTCTCCTGAAGAAAATTGAGCTTATATATTCAGTGATGGTTTCTTGGAAAGATTTGTGCATTATTTTCATTTATCTTTTCTTGCCTGATAAAACTTTAATTCTTGCAGAGGATCTTCTTGCTTACCAGTGGTTTCAGCTGGAATGCCTTTAAGAAACACTTCCTCCCTATGTACTGAAAGACTGAACTTCATCTGTGGAAGGAAGAAATTAAAAAAAAAAAAAAATGTGATGCATAGATACCTGTGCTGCTAAAATAGAAATACTGGATTTTCTTTCTCTGAATGGACCCTTGGAGCAATTCATGTGTGTCAATGACCATAACTTGCTGGAAACTCTGAGTATAATCTGTGTTTTGCTCATAAAATTACTATTTGTTTTGGAGATGTGCTGTACCGGCAAAGATAGGTAGACAGGCAAATATGCTAAAAACAACAATAACCAAAAATGTGCAAAATGAGCAGCTGTATGTTAACAAATACATTACTAGCAAAATTTTCTAGTGTTAGTGTAAGCCTTAGTTATGTTCAGAATTGTTTACTGCTGCTTCTCTCCTGCTGGAGCATTGTTTTCAGAAGCTGAAAGTCTGCATCCTCTGGTATTTATTTTTTAGGCATCAGAGTAAAATTTAGCAGGGGTAAGGGTGGGAGCAGAGAGGTAGTCATAAAAAGACACTGACAGAGGCTGACAAAACAAGATCTGCTACAGTGAAGTCTATTATGCAGTATGTAAAATGCTGCTTAAAAGACTACACAAGAAAGGTTTAAGTAAAGAAAAGAATCTGGTTTTGAGCAATGTCATCAAAGAGCAAAAGTCAGTGCACTTGACTTTGAATCTTTAGATAATGTACTAACATCTGCATTTTGCCTCTGGACAAATACAATATTTATGTGTAGCTAGATCGTAGTTAAATACTCCTTAATGATCCAAACTCTGAATTTTCCTCAGAAATTTACAAATATGGGAAGTTAATTTACTTTCTTCACCCAGTTACCTAAACATAACTGTTTCAAACATTTACACTTGGAAAACTGAGGTTTGAAAGCATCTACTTTAGTTCAGTAAAGATCCAGTCTTAGGCTGGGTGATCTGCTTGACACATCGCCAGACTAACACAATTTTAACTGTCTCTCTGAAGTAGGGTGATGTTTGTGGTCTCCAAAGGTCTGCC
This sequence comes from Pygoscelis adeliae, assembly GCF_000699105.1. Lineage (NCBI taxonomy): Eukaryota > Metazoa > Chordata > Aves > Sphenisciformes > Spheniscidae > Pygoscelis > Pygoscelis adeliae. The sequence continues at coordinate 1,800,128 of NW_008824772.1, forward strand.
TTCCTTTGAGCAACTAGTACTGCATCTTCGTTACTGGCAGCTTCCGTGATTATAATTGATGTCATTAAGAAAGGGTTGAAAGATGAATTCTCATGAACTTGCCTTCTTTTTAAAATGTATGTTTGTTCATCACTTCTTTGGTACCCTGAATGACCAGAGTTCTGGAAATGAGAGGACCGAGATCCATGGTAAAGAAAATGCTCCCACTCTTCCATAGTATTATTTAATTACCCTCTAGCGATCTTTCCATATGCTGTATCCACATCTTTCATTTCTTACTCTACTGCTGTTGTACCACCGCATTGGTAAGTTCTCTCGACAGATTGAGCTCTGAGCTATGACACCAGTTCCATTAATTCTCTTCACTTTTGTGATTTACTTTTCCCATCAGCAAAATGGGACTAATGCTACCCACCAGCCTCACAGAGGTGTTTTGAGTGATTTGTTAATTTTAATATAAAAGCTTCCTACTCAAGAGTTGGTGTTGGTAGCGTGGGAAAAACTGCGCGCTCGGTGAGTTGAACGTAAGGGTTTGTGTGCCGGCAGAGAATATGGAGGAAGAAGAAATAGTCTCTAAGAAGAAATAATGGGGTTGGGATCAAAGTGGACTGAAATCACATCTTTACTCATGACCTCTTGTTAGAGAGTGCCTCCCTGTGGTTAAGAACACTGTGACACAGATACACCTTGTATGGTCTAACCTGCTGAGTTCATCCGTGACCAAAGGTTTGAGGCCATAAATTCTTGAAATCTGCAACATCAATTTAAATCTGATCGGAGTTTATTACAGTGGCACCATGTTGTTCGCTTCGAGAGGGGAGCAAACAGACTTGGTTTCATATATGCTTGTGGAGAAAGCTGAGACAGAATGCATAGTCATGAGATGAAAATACTGTTGTGAAGTCTAGGTATTGCTGTATCCTGTGAAATACCTGTCAAAGTACGAGCATGTTTTGTAGAAGAGAAGATACTTCCGTACTCATAAGTCATAACTTATTCTAATTTTATATTTTCTTTTTATTTCCAGCAAACTGCCTAGCTGGGCTAGAGCAGTTGTTCCCAAAATATTTTATGTTACAGAGAAGGCTTGGAATTATTATCCTTATACAATCACAGGTAAGGAATAAAGCAGAAATGATTACTGACTTGTACTTTTTGGATAGTTAGCTTATCTTCAGAAGCTCCAAGTTACATATTGAACCACAGATGCCAAGTTACTTTAACAACTCCTGTTGAACTGCATATATTTTTCCATCTTATATTGACTGATATCGGGAAATAAAGATTATAGACTATGGATAGGTAAAAACTGGAGTGTTGTATCTATGCAGTTTCTTCCTTGCAAAGAAAACGTCAGGTGCTTAGATTCTGTGCTGACTTGTACCCTTTATTGTTCCATAGACGTTAGTCAAATATAAATCAGCAGATTATCTGACACAATTTTTTTTTTTATTATTAATGTATGTTTACTGTAAGGATCTTGCATCATTGTTTTATTTCACATTTCTTTTTTTTTTCTTTTCCCTCATCATTCTTTTTTTTACAAATGGACAATTGGAAATCAGAATACACAGTAAGTTTTTCTTCCTCTTTTTATTCTAAAAATAGAATAATTATGTGAAATATAGTAGCAGAATCCAAACTGATTCCTTCTTAATATAACTAATACATAATGCATTCAATAGTGGAACTTTATTTTAGCTATTTGTTTAAGAAATTTAAGGTTAAATTTGAAGTGTTTCTGTGGAGATCCTATAAATTATTTACCTTATTTTTTATCACTTCAAAATAATTTGATATATTTTTAGTCACTGCCTGTAACAAAGAGAAGCTTCTATAAAACAGGGCAAGGCTTTTAAGGTTCCAGTTATTACGTGGAGACATGAGAACAGATTTTATTTTATTTATTGTTTTATTAACTTATAAAATGCTCATCTCTGGTATAGTATCTGGGAAACTGTACAATCTGTAGACAAAATTAAACATCATCTGGGCACAGTGCCCAGAAAAATCAGCTATTCCCTCTAGCAGAGCTAAGGCAAAATATAGCACATAAATCATGAGAAAAATTGTTTTAAATGTGCTGGCCTCAATAATCCACAGCAAGTTTTCAGCAGCCTTTGGAAGATGAGGAGGAGATGGTGAGGAAGTTCCAGGTGAAGGGACCTTTCAGAAACTCCGGCCTTGATTTAGTTTGAACTTCTGACTGTAGATAAAACATAATCCACTCGTTTTTCTTAACTCTGCAGTGCTCAAAATGTTTGTGCAGTTTTTTTTTTTTTAAACCAGTAAAGAATATAGAGAGGAAAAAAGATCTTAATGTGATAAATGTGAAAGAGAAAAAATAAAGGGATTTAAAGGCTCAGATCTGAAAGCTGGAGACTTAGAGTTGAAACTTTGATGACCAGGTTTGAAAATCCAAAGTACCAGACGGAGCTTTTCAATATGTATTCAATACTTATTACATATTCTGCTTTGTTTCATGTTTAAAATTCATTTGATTGTCAGAGGAAACCCAAATATCCCATAATGGGCAGTAGTAATGAGGGGACAGATTCTCAGCTATTTTTGTCAGAAGATATCTTCAATAGGGCCTATCACAGTTGACATTAGTTAAGGGTTTACCCTTTGAGAGCAGGTTTAATCTTAGGCTGGGAAGATGATGTGCTATGTTGCATTGATGTCTGTTACTTACACTGTTGTATATTTTTTTCTTCAACTGAAAGTCACTTGGAATTCTTTAATGTGATTTTTTTTTTCTTTAACTGAAAGAGACAAGTAGGAATGATTAAAGGGGTGGTAGCAGACAAAAATATATGTCTGAATTTGAAATGCAATACATTATCAAAACCAAACAGCAATGCTGTACTCACGGGATTTGAATCAGGAGGTGATCTTTATCTAATCTGATGAGACAACACCTGGAACACATTTCGGTGAAGGAATACAGCTAAGGAGATGCTCAAGAGCATCAGCAAAAATGATTGCAGGGTTGAAGAGGTTTGTAAAGAAAAACTAAATGGGTCTACAGATGTAGAACATAGGCAAAACAGTCACTAAGTGACAGTATAACTGCCTATGGGAGTTGGGGACTAATTACTCACCATGGTGCAAGGAAACAGAACTAGAAACATTGGGATGAGATTAAGGAAACTAGACTTCAGACAGAAATCCAAAATATGTTTTAATGGAGCTGATAGACTATGAAATTATCTTCAAGGGAAATAGAAAAAGTGCCTTTGCCTCAAACTCTTGAATCCAGAATAAAAATATACCACTGGGAATAATTCCTATCCTTGTCTGGAATATTTCTCTAAATTTTGATCTTCTATATTCATTAGAGAATTCTGAAAGAAAGAATAAACCCACAGACATTGCCCAAAATATGTAAGATAGCTTGGAAACCCTTTTCTTAAAGATAGTGAATTCCCTCCAAAGGGTCTGTGGGACATCCTAATGATTAAACAGTCTTAAGGTTTTTCAGCTGTAAAATATGAAGGCTGTTGAGAAATTGCATTCAAGCACATACACTAGCATTCAGAGATTCAATGCAGAATAATTTCATCAATCTGATTTTCCTGTGAAATATTATGGATTTCATAAATACAACCTTCTTAAGGACCTGAAATTAGGACATCTAAGAAAAAAAGGCTCAGCAGGCATTGAAAATAATTTCCAGAATATTGTTCTCTGCCATGGTAGTATAAAAAGCCAAGAGTGATTGGATGCATGAAAACAGGAACGGAAATCAGAGTGTCATGATGTTAGTACTCTATAATCTGGGTTCAGTTATGATGGCATCTGCTTTAAGGAATGGTATTTGTTACACAGCAAACCCCTAAATTTGACAGCAAACAGCAGGAGCTGACTACTTGGTCTACTACCAAGTCTCGACAACTATATTAATAATATGTAAAGCAAATGACACACTTAAGCTCATTATCTTAACAGAACTATTGCACAAGCAATGCTTTTGTGGTGTGTAATATGTGAAACAGTGTAATGTCAGGAGAGCGTTTTAAAATGTACACTACGCTGTTTGTGGAGGAGGCCTCGTTAAAACTGCGATACAAAAGACTTCCTGTCAGGAAGACGAGACACGGGTACTGTCCCAAGAAATGCTGTATCAAAGCTTGAGCTAATCCTAGCAAGCTTCCTGCTGCCATTGAGAGGGAGGAGGAAGTAGAAGAAGTACTTTCGAAGCTGAAGCCAAAGGAAGTCGTCCAGATTTGGGGGTACTATTTGGAGAATAAGATACTCCTATAAAGTCCAAACCCTTGTTTTAGTGGCTGGGGCATTACTTAAGAACTGTAGGTGAGAAAGCCTCTTAAACTTAGAACAGGAGTTGCTTTGGTTTTGATCTTGTAGTAGAAACCTGACAAGATACATTTATAAGTTCATTTAATATTGTGATTAGGTTGATGCTAAGCTCATAAATTTGGGATACTGTATTTGGGATACAGCTGAACGGGAGCCTCACAGAAGTAACTCGCAGGGACTCTGCTCTATGAGCAATTACAGGACTTGGGTTCTGGTGAGTGCCACCTGTCAAGCTAAACTTGGTGTTGGGGAATGGGTGTTGCTAGCTGCTGGCTCTTAGAAAGAATTCCTTTGCTAGTCACAGGCTGGAACCTTTTTCGCTTGGAGGATGGAGGAAAGGTGCCTTGCAGCTCTCAACAAACCCCTATGTGCCAGCTTACCACAGCATTTGCAAATACGTCTCTTAGTGTAAAATATTTATGCTATTCTTAGATATGTGGACAAGAATGACTGAACTCTCAGGAGGCTTTCTTATTTTTCTTTCTGAGGTTGTCCAGCTAGATTAGAAATAATTAACTAGAAGCAAACCTGTCTCTATTGCAAACCAAATGAAAAAGGATTGCGTAGAACTAAGTTTCTTTACATGCAGCAGGATATTGTCAGACAATAAGCAGCACAGAGCAAATATCCATTTGACCTGTTCAAGTGACAGTTGAGATTCTGGACAAAAAGAGAGGAGCCTCAAGCAAACAAATAATCACATCACGAACATACGGTGACTCAACCGTGGTACAAAAAATTCCTATGATCAAAGTACACTGAAAATGAGCCTAACAAAGTTTCGCTCTCAAGTTGGAGTACAAAGAGGTTAGGAAAAATACAAACAGAAGTTAAGCAAACTCTTCTGACTTTGAAGGTGCAGTTCAGGTGTCTACCAGGGATAATTTCAAATAGTTTTGCTCTCTGATCTGAACAGCTCCGGTGTAGTTAACAGTATTTCAATTCTGGGGCTGAAATTTAAAAATGGATGGATAATTTTTGTATGCATAATCTATGGCCAATTGTTAGTTTCACAATTATAAGTATATAAAGCAAAATAAAGATTAAAAATAGCATGTTTTACTCTCTGCAAGGAGGAAGAGCATTCTTTCAACCTGCCAGTGTCTCAAATTAACTTAGGAATAGGACATAAATTCAGAATATTTATGAAAAACAGTTATGGAACAGAAAGCAGGAGACAACGATTCCTTTGATGATATATCACAATGACGCTAATTCTTCTACAGCAAATGACTGAGGCAAATAAAATTGTTTCATCTGGTATGTGTCAAGGCCTCAGAGTCATAGTTGCTAAATGTTCCATTATTGACCTGCTGGTTTCTGATTACTTTTGAGAACAGGCATGTTATGTGCTTCACTTAGTTAGCTGCCAGTTTGTCCATGAAGTAAATTATCTGGAAGGAATGCTTTTGTAATTGTTATTTTTATGATCAGATGACTTGGGAAGGAAAACAAGTTGTTTCAGATAAACATTGCAAGGAATCTGTAGAGTTTTTTTCCTGTGTTCTCCTATCTGATTACCAGTGCTTGAAATTTGGATGTAACCCATCAGTCTTCAGTGCACAACTTTTCTCCATCTTGAGTATATGAAGGGTCTGCATCAAAAATGCAACAGAATCTGTATTGCAGGATTAGAGCCTAATACAAAGTTACAACCAAAATTCCTCCCCTCTCACCCCCAACTTAGAAGACAGGCTAACTGGTGACATCTCTCTAATAAAACACAGATTTGGTTCCTTTAGAGATTCCAGCAAAAGGAAGGACCTCTGTAGTATTTATAAGAAACAAATAATATATTTTCAGAAAGCTTGCAAACCTGTTTTCTCATTTAATAGCTTAATCCCATTGAAACAGAGTAAATCAAACTGCTTGGGAGAACTCCCTTTTTCCACCACTGGCTTATTTAAAGCAATCCAAACCCCTCTCTGATTCATGGGACTGTCATTTTCGCTTGGGCATGCTGCTGCTTACTTCTGTTCTTCCTCAATAAACAGGTTACTGTTCCCATGTATCAGAGAAGGAGATCCTAAGGGAAGGCAAAAACCAGAGATAAGCGCCGAGTTTCATAGTGGTTGGAGGCAACTTGTTAGTTGACTGTTTCATCTTCAAGTTATTGTATGTAATACAAACAAATAGTGGTTTTCTTCCTGAGCTTGTTTATGAGAGTTTAACTCCCTTGCTTATTCTCAAGCCCTTTTTTTGCATTGTTCCTACTCTTTCCGCTCAACAGCGCTTTTTCTGCTCTTTGCCACCTTCCTGTGCTTATCTTGCTTTCCAAATTCTCCTCCCTCTCATTGAGTCACATCTTCCAAGTTCTGCCATAACCCTGCCCAGCCCTTTCCGTCTATTCTCTTCTGACTTTGTCTTCCTGATTGGCGCTAGTTTGCGTAGTAAGTAACCTGTATCCCATAGCAGCTCTGTGTGCTCACGCGCAGTGCTGTCTGGAGTATTCTGAAGGTAGTCAATAACATGGTGGCCATTTTCCAAAAAACTTTGAATATTCAATTAAAGAAACTATCTTTATTCTTTCTGTAAATAGCTGAAGGAAATATTGTAACTTGAAGTATGCTGTAGAGACATTACTATATTATCTTCACGTATCTTCTTGCATATAAACTGTAGAGACGACATCTTGTTTATCCATACCCATGTGTGATTTTGATTTTTCTCCCGCACCCAGGTCTCTCCGTTCTGTCCGCACCATTGTCTGGAGGCATTGGCAACCTCCCATGTTACAGCCCTCCTCCCATTCCATCTATCCTTCTTGTTTATAAATGCCCCCTGTTGCTCCGGGACTGTTGTGTGTGTGTCTGCCTGTTTTCCCTCCTTGCCCCTTGCTGTGCTGGGCATCCTCTCCTGCCTCAGTATTCTGGGGATCTTCCACTACTTCACAGTCCCCGCTTTTCCTTTGCCTATTAATGAGAAGTAGGGACTCATTTGTCTTTTTCAGGTTTTTGATCTTCAATAAAGAAATGCTGTTGTTATCCACTACCAACACAGTGCCCAAAAATTTGAAATTCAAAGGATGTGGTATCTAGAAGTTACCCTACTAAAAAAAAAAAAAAAATCTAATTTTGCTTGGCCAGTCTCACCTCATTGTAGCAGTTACTGTGTTCTTTAGCTCTAGGCTCCATGGAGATTGCTCTGTAAAGGATCCAGTTCCATCTGTGTTGCCAAAATAATGTATGTGTGACCATATTAAAAAAAAAATTGTCAGTCTGAAAAGTGGTGGGAGATCAGAGAGAACATTTGCATGAAATGTCTGCCTCTCCAGGCTTTTACGTTAAGATTTAGGGGGATATGCTTCTGCTGCTTAAAAAAAAAAGTGGGATTAATTTTTACTGTACAGAAATAACTCCCAAGGATTGTGGATTAATATTCACAAGGAGCAGGAGAAGTGAAGTGCAACGATGAGGTCTCTAGCAGTTCTTTGAACATTCTGCAGAAAGAAACCAAATGGAAAACGAAACTAGCTGAAACGGTATTGATGAAATAGCGCTCACTCATACAAAGCAGGTTACAGAGGGTAAGGAAACCTTTCTCAGTTACCCTCTGTCCAACGTATTTACTGGCAACTGTGGTAATTCCTGCAGCCACCTTGGGTGTAATTACCATGCAAAGGTTATTTTTACAGTCCTCTCCATAAAACGATTGTAAAACACCATCTGTGTTTGACTGTCTCTTTAAGACTTTGGCATAGTGTTTTGGCATACTTAGGTTCTTCCCTGTTCTTGTAAGTGTTGCTTATTGCTATGGCAACACTAATCAATCATCATGCTAAAAATAGGCCTTTCATTTTTCAAGAGGTTTTCTGTGGTGAATTGAAAATGCAACTGCGGTTTGTGTTTTCCGTATGCTGCTTTCATTTCACTTTATTTTAATCTGGAAATACCCATGCTTATGTGTGGTAATTACTATTACAGACTCCGGTTATTTCACTGGTTACTCTCTTCAGCTTTAAACCTCTCCTGGTTCTTCCAAAAGGGGTGCCAAATATAGACAGTTTTAAAAAAACCAAACAAACCAACCCCCCAGAATATTCTCCTTATTTGTTTGAGTGTCACAGGTGTACCAGATTATAACAAATTTTTAAGGAGTTTATAACACATCTAAAAAAAATCAGGAGGTATACTGGACAGTCTGAGACACCTCCTTTGAGAGCTTTACACAAAGAAACCTTATCATTGAAGACACTAGGACTCTGAAGACTTTGTCCTATTATGTAGAATTTAAGTCTAATTTCAAGTTAAACATTGTTTTCCACTATTTCTTTCAAAGAGGAACCTTGCAAGCTGTAGAGATAGTGAAATGGAAAATTGGAAACAGTGCCCCGTGCATTCCTGTGTGTGCTCAGTGTATCGATCGGCTGCCAGGTTTGTGTTGGAAGAACACACACCCTGGGGGAGGCCGAGCAGAAAGGGAGTGGTGCTTTGGGGAAAGAAAAAATCTACTAAAAGATTTATTACCTACCGTTCACTCCCAAGTTTGATTCTGACTGTTGCGTAACACTTTTTAATCCCTGGCTAAGTAAATACGCAGCCACTTAAGAAGGGGGGGAAAAACCAACAACTTCTTGCATGATGAATAAGAAAGTCTTTTGAACGATGCATAAACAGTTTTCTGGTTCTGCCAGAGCCCTCTGCCAATTAGTCAGAGTGCAGCTGATGAATCATGAGACACATTCTGTGAAACGTTCAAAAATTTGGACCCTGCTAAGTGTTCCTGAAAGCCGGCGAGACCCCCCACAGCTGCTAAACCAGTGGTTGCCAGTCAGTTGAGTTTCTGAGAGATGTATTTGCAATGGAGTGCTTTTTGGTGAATTTTAGTTTTCATTTGGGGTAAATTCAGGTTACCATTTATAATCTCAAATTAGATTGTTACAGCCCTCGCCTTTATACTAAATACACAGGGAGGTTGACTTTTGATAGCTTTGTGCAGAAAATGGCTTTCTGCTCTCTAATGAGGTGGCTTGAGGTAAATGGCACTTATAATTCTTCTTCTATAATACTCTGAAGATCCTTAGTCTTTTCTTAATGTTTCTTTTTTGATATACCAGACTAGAAGATCTTTTTTTTTAATTAGAGTTTAGATTCTGGGTCACAGGAAAGAACAACTAGATTCAAGCAGTGGCTTGCTAAGCTGCTACAGGCAGCCTAATGCAGCCTTAGGTTCGATATACGAAATGGCTGCATTTCCAAGTATCGTGATCTGACTCATTGCTGGTAAACTCCAGACAGTGGTTGAAAATAGTAGATATTTTTTGATAGCAAGGTAGAACAGAGATCTGGAATTTGGCTTTATTCAAAGTTTCCTCTGCAACTGTAGCCATGCTTCATATCAACAGCACAAAGGTTTTTCATATTCTGCATTTTTGTCCTCCACTGTACCTGAAACTGTGACCTAAAAGCAACAAAGAAAAATGTGTTTGAGTATTGAAAAATGTACTCAATCCAACAACTCCTGAATTTCTGTAGTTAGGTCATAAGCAAAGATGCTTTGATCAGAACCAGGGGTGAGGAACTGTTTTGGTGTAAGGGTGTTAGCGTTGTATTGGCTATGAAAGATGCTGTACTGAAGTTCCTTCTGTCAGTGGAGTTTGCTGACAGTGGGACCATGAAAGCAGCACCAAGCGCTGTGGTGGATCCTGCTGCTGCTTAAAAGAGCTGAGAGAACTGCACTGGCCAGAGCCATTAAGGTCAGCATAGTCAAAGCAATTTCCATAGCTACCGAGGTTTCCGACAAACCACTAGACTCAGACTGTATAACTTAAAAGTTTGCGAACTCACAAAGCTCCGACCCAGATACTCAATCTGCTCAAGCATTATAGTCTTGATGACCCTTCCGCTAGTAATAGATCATTGATGTCATTCTGTTTTCTGGTTTTATCAATTACTAGATCTTATTTAGGGAGTGTTGATTTTATTTAATTGTGTAGCAAAGAAATTAAAATTTTGGTCCTCAAATCAAGAGGGCAGATACTTAACATACACTAACATGTAAGTAAAACATGGCCTGGAGCAGTAACCTTGAAATCCCCCCTTGATCAGGGGGACGGAACACCTCTGCTATGAAGAAAGGCTGAGAGTTGGGGTTGTTCAGCCTAGAGAAGAGAAGGCTCCGGGGAGACCTTATTGCAGCCTGTCAGTACTTAAAGGGGGCTTATAAGAAAGATGGGGGCAAACTTTTTAGCAGGGCCTGTTGTGACAGGACAAGGGGGAATGGCTTTGAACTAAAGGGGGGTAGATTTAGACTAGAGATAAGGAAGAAATTGTTTATGCTGAAGGTGGTGAAACACTGGCCCAGGTTGCCCAGAGAGGTGGTGGATGCCCCATCCCTGGAAACATTCCAGGTCAGGTTGGACGGGGCTCTGAGCAACCTGATCTAGTTGAAGATGTCCCTGCCCATGGCAGGGGGGTTGGACTAGATGACCTTTAGAGGTCCCTTCCAACCCAAACTATTCTATGATTCTATAAATATGCAGACATGATGCTAATAAACTGTGTTTTCCTAATAACTGTTCTAAACAATTAGTATATCGTAGATAGTATGGCATAATCTCTACCATTTTCAGTGAGAATGTTTCTAAAAGCTGTTATTCAGACCTGAGCATTGAGCCCTCAGCAGCGCAGTACCAGTTACTGCATTCAGTGAGCAGTGCTAGTAACTGCTGATAAAACAAAATATTCATTGGCGGCCTCCTCTCGTTTCCTCAAGGATGCCTTCCCACAGGATGCCCGTATGCAGAGGTCTAGGTGGTTGTCAGCAAGAGCTCTGTGCGCCTGGACTGTGACCCTGGTAGTTATGCATCTTTGTAAAATACAAGGCTGCCACATACTAAACTTCTGAGATCAATAACCGTGTTTTTACCACCCTAGCACCAATGTAGTTATTTTCCAAATGCTCTAAAAACTGCGGTAGATGATGTCTGTCATTAGGTTATAAATTTTTCCAAAATCTGCTTTTCATAATCCACCTCCAGTAGTAATTTACTTTTCAACCCTCCGTGTTCTTCTGCAAACACGCAAAGCAACTAGAATGTTGGTTTATGCCGTTTGAATACAAATCCTGGGAGCAACGTCAAACATTGTTTTAGGACGTGCTGGCACCCCTGTGTCTCCTGGGTCATTCCCCATCTTTTGAAACATCGCATTTATAACTTTTCTTACTCTAGGAACATTTGATCACAGAATTCTTTTAAGCAACCTCTTTTATTCATCTCTTCTTCCAGCTGACATTAATTCGTTCAAGGATGTGCATTCCACCTTTTGGTTAATTTTGGAGATACAAATTAGAACCTTATGACAAACCTTGGTTCTTCTTTTTTTCATCTTCTTTCCCTGTAGTGCCCACTGTTTGCTAAGGCTTTTGTTTGCAGATGCCTTTGGATGTCTGCCAGAGTAGGAGCAACATACTGAGATACGTGGTGAAACCTCAGTTGGGAGAGTATCTGGATTTTTTTTTTGTGTTAATTTGTGTTACAAGACCCCCAGTTCTGACAGACTGCTTATAAATATTGTGTATTTTCAGCTGGCACTTCCTGAGATGTATCCATAGGAAATGTTTAATTGCCCGCAAAATATGGGTAGTAGGAGCTAGCGGATCTGTCGCTGAACTCGCCCCATCCTGCGTGCCACATACTGCTGATATTTTTTTTTTTTACTTTTTTTCCTCCCACATATTCACTCAATGAACAAGTTGCATAGCTGAGAGCTAGTCACAGTTCAGATTGGATTGAAACTCATAAATGTGCTACTCCACAGAAATCTTTAATAAAAGGCAAAACATTTATAGGATCTGAAGAGAAGCCCGTGCGGTCTGGGCATCTGCAGCACCAACATGTTACATCGGAGTATTTCATTATGTTAATGGGAAGACAGTTTGACCAGAAGCCTTCCACGGCACCAGAACCTTATTCTGGCAAAATTCTCTCACTCTCTTTTTTTTTTTTCAACAAGGATTGATTCTAGATGTGCTCATTGAATGCTAGATATCCTGCGATCAGAAGAAGATTGAACAATGGCTTGTTGGGCGATATCCATGGAATCAGGAATATACTTTCTGCAGTCTCAAAGGAGCTGGCCTCTCATTTCAATTTTGTTGCCTTCTAAATCACCTCTTTTCTTAGTCATCAGCCTCTCCCTTAGAACTCCCCAAATTTTGTCAAGTCCAAACTTGGACCAACAGCAGTGTGAACACTGAGGCATCATAATGTCCTCATTGTATAATCTGTACGTACAGCACACAAAATAGTCATAGTCTTCACAAAGACACTTTGCCGTAGGGTATTAGTGATGCATCAGACAAGGAACTGGCACTTCAGTTTCACTGGCAGTTAATGCAAGAAAAGACTTGATAACTGAGATGCTGAACTAGTATCCTTCGGAGTTTTTTAGACATCTACTCTATCTGCCTATCTGAAAAGTTGATTTGAAAGAAGAACTGTGAAATGCTAAAGAAAAGATATTTGAAATATTTTTTCTGCTGGAATTATGTTGCCTAGTATTATAAATTCTAGTCTTGATAAGCCAACTGAATTAAACCACCCACAGAAAAATGAATTTATTCCCATGTAAAAGACAAATATTATCCTTAACAGAAAAACATTTGTGCATTCTTAATTTTCTTGCATTATTATCTAAAGATTGCTTTCGGTTTAGCGTAAAGGAATTTCCACAGCAGCTCATAATCCATCTTAATTTCATTAATAGGAAGTTATGCTAAAATTCATTTCTCACTGAAAATTAAAAAAAGCCCTCACACGTCAGAGCATTGTTGGCTATTTGGTTAGCACCTGCAGCTAGTGAAGCGTCCTTGGATTATTTTATGTGGGGAATAGACTAATCTATGATGATGAATATCTAGTTGTTCTCGAGATCTTAGTGAATTGAATTTGCAACAAGACAAAAAAAGCCACGAACATTTGTACTCTTATGTACAGCGAGCAGGAAAACTATTGTATCTAGTTATTCCAGAGTACTTATCCTAACTTACTTATACCTTCATTACAGTATTCAGCTTTTAGACAGGATCTCTACGTTCCTCCAGAACCATAAAAACCTTTGCTCTTATATTCTGCGTACGTTTACCCTTTTTCTTGAAGTAATCTGAAAAAAATAAGAAAGCTGATACCAAACAGGATGTACTGACTATGTCAGCCGATGAAGCAAGGCATGTTTTTTATGTCAAACATATCTTTCTTTTGTTGCAGTGTTCATTTTTGCCTAAATTCTCCATTCATATAGAGACAAAATACGAGGACAACAAAGGAAGCAACGACACTGTAAGTATGACGGCTTTTGCAAAATTTTATTTCATCCTTTCATGTTCTGTAGCTGGGGGTTGTAGGTCCTTCAGTCCGGGAAAAAGGCCTAACCGGGCTCGTGTCTTTGCACCCGCCTGGGTATCCTCTTCACCAGCAGCCTGTCAGCTTGCAGAGTCGTTACCTCTGCGGCACTGTGAGAGGAAAGATCCGTGTACACAACTTCCCTTCTCCATCTGACGTTCTACTTGTTACTTCTCCGAACACATGATTTACCTATGTGAATTTAGTCCCGATGAACGTTTATGGAGAGTAAAGAAAAGATTACCCTTTTTTTGTTCGGTGTAGTTGTGTTCCACTTTATCTGTTTCAGAGTATTCTCTCTGAGTCAAGGGGGTGGAATTCAAAGGAGCTGTTAGGAAGAGCAAACAGGAAACTAAACAATGGTCAGAGATGAGAGATCTCAGTAAACAACTTCCAGGGAACAATGGCTGGACTACTGAGGTGATGCTTTTGGCAATCACTTACCAAAAGTTCCAAAGTTCTCAGAGCTTAGAGATGAAAAGGATAATTAACTCTGCAAAATCCTGGCTAGAGGAAGGGTGGGAGCGAGTAGCCAGCAGCTGCTGATGGGGAGATGCTCGGGAGTAGAAGGCAGGAGGTCAGTCAGACTTTGTTGCCCTGACGGGGAGCAAAGCAGAGTCATACAACTTGCAAGAAAAGAATAATGTTCGATAAAGCCCGGCATGTAAAGTTTCAACCCGTGGATGAATACACAAATATGTTTCGATACACTTCATTTCGGTGTGATTTAAACAGCAATTTGTTGCAGACTTATGGGAAGAAGTTTTGTACAGGTGTGAAATACAGGTTAAAATGTCTGGAAAATTGATCTGTAATACAGAGACCTAAGGGAGGAGCGTTTAAACTCATTCTTGAGAAAGAAGAAGGCAGTAAAGCAGATTTTAAGGGGTCTGAGACACAGAGCCTTTCAGTTTCCAGGGGTGTCCCTCTAGCAGCCTTACTAAGGCTGAAGTGTTCTGTTCTCCAGATGGGAGGTACATTTCCCTAACCGCCTTGGGCCTGCCTGTTAATAAGGCTGACAGCTGTTGCACTGCGTATGGCAGAATAATTACACGTAAAAGAAGAAGGTATAATTTTGAATAATGTTTTTGGCATACAGACACTTTCCCAGTGGGAACATGACAGAGATCATGTATTAGCCACCAGATACCAACAACTTTCAGTCACTGCTGGTCTAAGCCAGATCCAGATCAGTGAGAGAGGAAAGAAGGGAAGTGCACTACATTACCGACTATATGAGCATTATGTAATTTATGCACTTTTTTAATGTTCACTTCTGCTTTTTGGCAGCACTTTAATTCAGAGCAAGCCCACACCTCTGGTTTCGGGAGGGTGCAGGCTAGTTTTCTGGTACGTTACAATGAGAGCAGTGAGAAGACACGTTCTGTACCAATGCCTAACAGAGGAAGAACTGAAGCTACTTAATCAGTGAATTTTCAATTTTTCTCCCTGTGTCAGCTTTGTGGCTAAAATACTATGAATCAAGCCCGGAATAGTACCCAACCAGTGAATTTAAGATGAAAGTAACACAGAGGTAGGATACTCAGATGATGTAAATCAAAGAATCTCTACTCTGCTTGAATCCAGCTCTTCAAATGTAATTTTTACCAGAGTGCCAGTGGGGTGGTAATATATTACCTTTATACTGAGGTACCCGAGTCACAGACTGGGTAAGTATTTACCAAGATTAACAGGTTTAATTGACCCTTACTTGAATTGAGGAGGAGAAGCTGAATTCGAGGGCTGCATTCCAGCCCTAATTTCCATGACTTTGTAATTCAGAGGGCTATGCTATTCGCTAGTGTGAACACAATAAATCAGTGGAAGATATGCATTTTTTTGCTGTTGATCCAGTGACATTGATCTGGTGACAGAGATGTGTCTGGTACAGCACTGAAATGCTGGAAGGTTAGTAAATACGGAGAGAGCTCACTGAGCCTGTGGAGAGACTTCTGTTAAACCAAACACCTCAGAACTAGGACTAAGAGTTGAACTTGCTTCTATTACTCAACAGGTAGGCTTAAACATCACTTAAGAAAATGTGAAGTGTATCTCTCCTTTGTATCAGACAAGTTTAGATTAAATTTTGCTACATTTGCCCAGTCAGAAAACAACAGAAAACAGCATCCATTTCTATAGATTTCTGTAGGTACACTATATCTTTCTTCATTGCAATTATCAACCTTGGCTGATGAAGAAATAATTAATCCAAAAAATACTTCTGTAAATTTTGCAGTCGTAACACAAAATATATTGAATGAATACTAATATTACAGTGATGAGGGTAATAATGCATGTCTGATTTTAACTCAGCTATGTCTAGATATATTTTTTGAGACCATACAGGTTTTTTGAAATCTTTGAACTCCGATCTATTCTTCATTTCCATGCTATCTAATAAAGTAGACGTTGATTGTAAAAAGCAATAATTAGATATTAGGATACTAAAGCTAATTCCATTGATTAGTGGAAGAAAGCAATATAAATGCTCTCAGGTTCCTGTTGTCATTTAGCAGGCTAGTATATTATTAGAATTATTTTATTTAACATGTTGCATTGCCTGGTAAAATTCCACCTAATTACCGCACTATATCTTGATGCAAAAGTCGTCCTGATTTGTCTTTCCAATTGTCATGATAGAAGAAACTAGTGAAAGATAACGGTATCTGTTTTGGAACTTGACTTTTCTATGTCTAAGACATGTCTAAGACTCTGTCATCATTTTAACGTATTTTAAATGTGCTTAAAGCACTATATCACTTAGTTTCTGATTTTTCCGAGTTATTTATTACTTTTAATATTGTATTTTTCCTTGCATTTTGTTGTAAATAAACTACCAACAATTATTCTTTACAATTGTGGCTATTTTCTTTTACCAGGTCTCCTCTAGCAAGGAACATATCCATTAACATTTCTGCCCCCAGCTCTGCAAGTCACTTCCTCAAAATTAAAAAGCACAAAGAATTGGCTTTGTAAGGAAAACTTAAACCACTTACAACATCTACTAGGTTTTGTTCTGCCTCAGCTTTTCAAGGATTTGATCAGGGCAGGTGCCCGTCAGTCTGGTGTTGGCCCATGCTTAAAGCACGGTTGTCCCATCTGTTGAAGTTTGCACTGGATTTGCACAAATACAAACATTGCCAGAAAGAACAATGGACAATAAACCCCTTTATTTAGATAAAACACTAATGAAGCTTGTGTAGATGGCAGTAGTGCAGTGCCATAAATCCATCCAGTTGTGATTTCTAGTGCTACAGCGCAGCTGATTTTGCTGTATTGCATCTAGATGTTCGCATGGCAACTCTCTTCTTAGAAAAACAGAGTCAGTGTTGGGTGAACGTGTTAGTACATCAAATATTGTCACTGCTACCTTGCAGCTTTATAGCTTCGCTAATACTGTGAGAAACTAGACCCATGAGTCTGGCCGTTCAGTCTTTCCTCTTACGGGTCTTTTAAAAAGTAAACTTCTTAGTTTAAAGAGAAATGTTATTTTTATTTTACTTTTATTTTAAATTACGACATGTAAATGACACTGTAGGTGGTATCTGTAGAGCACGTGAAAATACTGCTTCCCTACTGCATCTTCAGCTGCTTACATAAGTCAAGGTTGCAGTGGGAACTGCGGGGAAGAGGGAGGTGCAGGTGCCTGCAACAGGCAGCTTCAGTGAACACAGACAAGCTATCAAAGTGCATGATAATCGCTCAGCGCACGCTTTTTTCCCCGTAAGAAAAATGAGCAATTAGGGAATTTGAATACGGATCCACAAAGTCTGTATTTTCAATATTAAAACCGTAAGTTAAATACAAGAGAATTCTTAAGGTTATCTAATGAATGAAACGGTCAGGAATCACAGGCAGGGGTGGTGTAAGTTACTGCTTGTTTGTGAATGAATGACTAGTCTGTGGTTTTCATGGACAGACTTTGTTAACCTTTTTCTATTTGGGCAGATACTGTTTTCTTTTAACAGTCTATTGATTGGTCAGTATTTATGTCACATAAGGCTAATTTTATTCTAAAGGGTGTATTGCTCTCCCTTTTCTCCCATCTCTATTCTTACTATTTCAGTGTACACTGCAGACATACATTTTGTTTATTTTTAATTTTAGTGGGGAACGCACCAACTTAGGCTTTCTGTTGATTACAAAGGATCCACCGCATGGCTCTAATAGCTGCTGTAATCAATGCACGATGATCTCGCGCACTGCAGCACCCTGTCTGTTCTTGCATGTCACAGTCTAGTCCTGGTGAAAATTTCTAAAAAGCCATCTGTAGCCGAAGGTAGAGCAGGGGCGAAGTGAGGGCAGACGCTGTTCAAGCAAAGCACTGAGTCACGGAGACATTTCAGTTTTCCTGTTTGTTGCAGAAGGATCGTTATGTTTGACTGGGTTTTGTTGGTTTGGTTTGGTTTTTTAGTCACAGAATTAATGTCTGCTGATACTTGGGCAGTGAATTTTTACCATCTGATAGTGTCTGGGGAAAGTAAAAAAGCACAGCTTGTAAAAATAACCCAAGAGTTGTCAATAATGGAAATTCACTGTATGTAAAACTTCACGGTGCCTTGCTCTTTGTAGCGTAACATTTTGCTCTGGAAAACTCAATGGCTGGCTCTTGATTATTAAAGAATAACATGCAAGATCTTAAAATAGCGTAGTCTGTCTTTTTGTTAAGGGGCCGTGATATTTATTAGCAAGAATAACATTATTCTTAAGACTAGTGAAGGTGTGGAGTAAAGATTTTGAGGTAGAGTTATATTTCAGGATGACAAAGTATGGGTATCATTGGGAACGTTTTTGTGAGTATATGTCTCAGTAATAGTGATAAAGTCATCCGAGCTACAGCACTAATTCTTTGTCAATCAAGAGAAAAATATATTATCAATGTGTTTCTTGCCTTTCAAAGATAATAATGTTGAAAATGCGCATCTCGGAATGGCCATTTGCCAAATGAAAACAAGAAGGCAGTTCTGTATTCCACAGAGTTGTAAATTAACACCAGTATCATTTGACACATTAATAGCTTGAGCACGCTAAAACCAGCCAGCTAAGAGCAGATATTTTTTTGCTATGCAACCTATGTAAATTGCAGTGCCATCATTTACAGTGAGAAAATCCTTTCCTGACAGTGAGTTCTAGTTCTGCAGCCCTACCAGTGACCGAGGATGCAGTATTGGGTCATTTGTCATGCTTCATCCTTAGTGTGTATTTCTGAAGTGTGGGCTGTGAATCATTTGACTAAAGTAAAATAAATTTTAGGTACGGCCACCTAAGAAGAAAAGCGATTTCTAGTTTCGCTCTTTTTAGGATGGTTTTTTCCCCTATTTTTTGTCTCCTATCTTAGTAACATGAAACTAGGTTGTAACAAACTTCAATATAGCGCGTGTAAATTAAATGTAAATTCACTATTTAAGGAAACTGCCATGAAACACCAATTTCAGCTGAAATGGGTTCGGCTGTGCCCTGGCTTAGCCTCACTGCACTCCAGGATATCATTCTGTAAATTGTCTAAAGGATTGCTAGGCGTCACTGCAAAATACGTCAAAATCAAAGCCGGGGTCACTTTTAGGGATGATTTTATTTGCACCTGGACTTTTTCTGTATGACGGTATTGAGCATCTGTTTGTCTCCTGTATAACTTGCAATGGAATATCTTGATTTTGTGAAGCTTTCCCCCTCTAATAAGGCTCAAAAAATACAGGCGAACAAGTGGAGAGGTTAGCCTAAAATTCCTTCTGTGTGAAGAGCTCTCTTTTTGTTGAACAGAACTACAAATAGCATGTCCCAAGCACATATGGCTATCGCAGAACATAAGATAAGGCCGATACTGACAGAGAGTGTGAACAAGTAATATGGTTGTGCCTCTACTTTTTGATTTTTCTAAATGAACTACTGAAGTTAATTAGTAAATCCAGCACTTGAATAGATGTGACTTTAAAAAAACTAATCCCAGTAAATATTATTGATAGTGTATTATGGTCTGGGAAGCATAGCTACTTTGACATAATTACATAAAAATACA
This sequence comes from Pygoscelis adeliae, assembly GCF_000699105.1. Lineage (NCBI taxonomy): Eukaryota > Metazoa > Chordata > Aves > Sphenisciformes > Spheniscidae > Pygoscelis > Pygoscelis adeliae. Next base: position 1,819,807 of record NW_008824772.1, read on the forward strand.
TTTCTCCGTTCAGAAAGTACAAAGCTAAATGAGATATTTCATAAGAGGTGGAATAATTGAGGAGTCGTGACACGGAGATAAAAAGGAGGAGGGAGCAAGGCTGCTGATAAATATGTAACTGCCTCTGTGAGTTCCACTCTGCGGCAGACAGTGATATTCCCGTGCTGTTCAGTGAGCCAAATTTACTGCTCTCGGGAGAGACTCGATCTTTTTCCACAGAAGAATTGCTCCCAATTATGTGTGTCCGCATAAATAGTTTTAGCCGGTGAACAGGTTGAAATTGGTCATTTCCTGGCATCTTTGCCCAAGTAAATCTCAAAAGCAAATTAACAGACTTTGGGGGTAACTGGGGTTGGAACATGACTTACGGAAAAGTTACACGCTGAATAAAACTCCATAGACGAAGTTCTGAGTAGGTGGGTTTTTCTTTCAGGCCAAATTTTCCTTCAGAAAACTGAGAGTTCAAGTGGATCAGATGACACAACCTGCGAAAGGATGCTGTAATAATAAATTGGAGACTAGCCAGTAGTTCTGACGATGGCAATCTAAGGAGATTAGAATTTCAAGTTGGAGAGAAGGTTTTGTGCCGGATTTTCCCTTTTTTAAAAGGAAAAAAAAAAAAAAAGAAAAAGCTTATTCTTGCAGTCCTTGCTGCGGTTATACCTCTAACTTTCACATACTACGAAATATAGATTTAAACCATCCTACAAATGATGGCTACGTATGTATTCTACTCACAGAAAGCGCTCGTCATCAGACAAATTGCTCAATACCTGCAAGTTGCATAGTTAGACTACATTTCAGGGATGAGAGAAAATACAGAGAAAACCCAAAAGCTTCACTAAAATATTAACATTTGAATTAACAAAGGAGCATATACTTTGCATATATGCATCTAAGCTCAGGGGCTCTTCTAGCTGCATACTGTATTTTTTCCATTTTCTTGAAGCTCAGTGACAATGAATCAATATAATAGTGAGAAAGGCAGAGATAAATGTAATTTAATTTCAAATTCTAATGTTTAAAGATATTTTTGTCATGCCATTCACGTCATAACCTACCTATCCCACTAAGATGTCATCTTGTGATGTCCAGCTACTGTAAAGTCAAGATTTAAGTTTGTTGGGGGATGCCTGTTGGCTTTGTTGGCAGGGCGGGGAAAATGGGGAGGCAGAGAGGGAAGAACAACGCTTTCAGGCATAGGTATTGACTCAAAGAAGGATTTAATAGAAGAGGAAATTTGATTTATCGTAGAAATTCTCATCTCAATAAATTACATTTGCGTGTTGTATATTGAACAATGTGGTCATTGTGGCTTAAGTTTGTAGGTGGGCACAGGTGTCTGATTACTTAGCACATGGGATCATAATCATGTTTGCTACCGTATTACCTGCCTGTAATTAATTTAGGAGTGCTCTCCTTTTTTGGAAAAAAACCCTTTTAGCTCTTATCTGTTTCATTTCTCTGTGCTAGCTGCATTTCTCAGCAGTGGCTGACTATCTGGATCTAACATAACAAGTAAGAAAAGCATAGAGATCTTCTCTCACCTAAAGCCTCACGAAGGAGGGAAAAAATAGCTTCCAGAAAAAACCACATCCATTTTCAAACTTGTTTGTTTACAGTATTGAATTTTCTATATAAGTTACCTTATCATTTTTGTCTCTAGCAACTTGCCTTTATTTCTAAGTTGACCTGTTATTTAACTGTTTCCACAGGAAATCTTATGTCCTGTACGTATTAGTGTTTAAAATGTGATTTACCTGCCTTATTACAGCCTTCTGACCACAAACCCCTTCCGCGCAGGCTGGTAGGAAAAACATTTTGCAGTAAAGACAGAGAAGAACAACTTTCCAGCTGGTAGTCCCTTGAGTACCTTCTTCGCTCGTGATGATAGAAAAAAAAGCATCACAAGAGTGAATGGTATATTAGGGAACACAGCCAAGCCAAACAGGCACAGATTTGACCCTCGGGAGTCCTGGCAGTGCAGATGAGCGAGGAGTTTGCCAGTGTGAATGTAATCAATGGATTCAGCTGGGTCTGGCTTTATACTACTCATATCCAAACCAGGTCAGCTGTGGTGATTGGCCATAAAGGTTAAATTTTCGATTAGCTACATCTGAATGAGGCTGAAGCCAGCACCTTTGAAGATAGAAGAAAAAGAAGAAAAACGGGAACGGAGCTTGTAGAAAAAAGATACTCAATTTGTTGTTGACTTGCCATCGTCTCATAACCTGACTTTCTGTTCTGGCTTTGGCTCCAAGGAGAAGAGAAGTTACCAGCAAAGTATGTGCTAGGACACGTCATTGTAGGCCATGAGGAAAACAAAGGAAGGAAATTTAAATACACCAGCACTTATATTTCTGCAGTGTCCCGTATGACCTTTCTTTCCTGAGGTACTAGAATCATCTGCCAGGCTTTTTTTGAAAATTTTCCCCAAAAGAAACTATTGACGATTGTAAAGATGACACAATTAAAACCTTTCTTCCACTTTTTGTCTAAATAATGATGAGTTTTCATTCCTCTTAGTGTATAAATGTTTGTCTGTTGTAGAAAAGCTGTCACACCCCCCAAAAAAAACCCCCAAAACCCACAGCAAAAAGGACACTTCAGCCTGAATGTTACTCTTTGTTTTCCATTTGATTGTGTGTTTCAATCTCAGTTAATTACTTGGCTTCCAAATGTAAAGCCGGTCCAGTTCTTTCCAATATAATATTTAATATTCTGCCTTTCTACATCATCTTCTTAAGGATACAGATTGTTCTCACCATTCATTTTCTGCACATTTGCAAATACAGTTGCACAGATTGGGAGCCTTATGCTTCTTTTCGTGGCCTTTAATCTCTTCCTTTAAAACTTCTAAATTTCTCTAGTCTCTTTGATCACAAGCACAATAAACCCATCCTCCCTACAGGTTTTAAGACAATCCCAGATTATGTGGCTAGGAGAGGCAATAAGAGAATTGGAGCTAAGAAAGAAATCAGTCTTGTTCTCTAATGACTTCTTATTTTCTACTGCTGATAGTATGAGAAGATTAAGTCTCTATCTGCAAATCTTGTGAGGACAATCTAAGAAGGGGAGAAGCATAAATGATTAGACGACAACTTCTGCCAGCGAAGGGAAGCGAGAATGTCACTCAACAAACTTTTGGAACGGAGGAAACGGTCAGAGATAGCCTAAGCAGCAAATAAGGCGTAGTTGAAACGGTTGAAAAATTCCTCCTGGTTTTGACAGATTGGCAAAGGCATCTGTCATCCCCGCTTCTATGAAAGCATTTTAAAGAGAGAAAAAGAATTTAAAACTATATTACTTAGAGGTGCAATATGTGGATCAAGCCTGTGATAGAGCAGGGCACGTTTCTTCAGATGAGACATTGGGTAATAGTCCCAATCTAGGTCCTTGCAAATGTGCAGAGATATGCGTGTGCTTCAATTTATTAGGCTTGTACTTAAACCACGTACCGATTCAGAGCCTCAGCTGACCTGGTAACATCCATTTAAGAGAAATCGCTATTATTTTATTTAAAGCTCAGAGATTATGGTGAAATGCATCTTGTTCCAAAAATAGCTCAACTGATTTCATCAAGGGACTGCTCTCTATATCTGAATTGTAGGAAAAAAGCAAGCAAGGAACCTTATAAAAAGCAACCTATATTATATATGTATAAAACATAATAGAACAGGGGTACATTTTTTAAAATAACTAAGAAAAAGCACTGCAGGGGAAGGATCTCTCAGCTCCAATTTGTTCAAATAATCAGCATTATTTTTTGCAAAACATGGATTGGAGAAGGAAAATAAGCACACAAATAAAAACAGACTGGAGTTTCCCTTTGTTCTGTTCTTCTGCAGTTTCAGACATGTTAACGTTTTATATCCAGTTCAGTAAGCATTCAGTGTTGCCTGGTTTATTCCAGTACTGTTAACTACCAAGACAAGTTAAAATTGTACGGTCAAACTTCAGCTTTTCATTTATTTGAATTGTGATTTCCTGAGCGGTGTCTTCTCACCAGCTGGTGTACTTGTTCATTGTAGTTCATTGCTCGCTTTGAATGCTTTACATGGGCAGCCGCAGTTCTTTCCGAAACAATAAAGTAGCATTCTTGATACCAAATAGTTGCTGGCATTTTGTATTTTTAACTGTTCCTCTAGGGTGAAATGAAATTAAATTAACAGAGCGTTCCCTACATTTATTTTAAAAAAGAAAACAAAAATATTTATGCTTCTTGGAAACATTAGCTATAGAACGTTGTGCCCCAAAGGAAAAATCACATCGTTAGCTTGTTACTGATCTTGACAGCGTGTGCGCAACTTCCCTGAATTTTATGGCACTAATTCATGATAGCCTTTTAACTAGTCGCTATTTCCAAGTCCCAGAATCACGAGTAGAAATTTATTGCAGACATAACGTAAATCACATGGGTCGCTAAGATGCCTAAATAATTAAATTATGGACACAGGCACAGAAGTATACTACGGGCATTTTCAAAATATACCCATCATTTCCCTTGCGTAGAACAAGAGACTTGGTGTTCAAAACCGGGTCCTAAAGGATTAAAATGAAAATAAGCTTTATGTGTGCACAAATGGATAGTGGAAGTTGCCAGCTTCCACTGAGGGCAGTTCAACCCACATTTTGATTCTTGGTGTAACGGCAACTTTCCTGACTAGTTCACACGACACACCTGCATTCCATTCTTGTCCCTGGGCTGAAAAGGTTGGAAACAACCAGAGTCCAGAAAGTCAGGTTTTTTACACAGGATGGAATCTAGTTCAAAGATTAGAGAACACAGTAAAACCAATCCTAGCTGTTGACTTTACTACTTGTGACCGAAGCCTCCGTTCCAAAAAGTGCGAGGAGGACCAGTGGTGTGAGCACTAAGTGCTGAACGCGACGTGTTGCATTTAACCGTCCACTCTCTCTTGATCTGACGTAGTGGATTGTTCCCCAAAAAGTCTGTGGCATCATTCGTTCAAACTGTTGTTAACCTTGCTTAGGAACACCTTGCCTATATATGATCTTGAGAACACTCATTTTCTTTCCTTTGATGTAAGCGGTACACGAGAGAATGTGACTGTGTCCCTGCAAAAACTTCGGTATCTTACGTCAGAAGCTGTTCAGGCGCAACCCTAAAATACATTATTCAAGTCACTGAGAATGGCTCGTAACCGTTATTCCAGGTGGATTTTGTAAAGGTGGTGTTCTGTTACAGTCTTGAATTTCTTTAACTCTTGCAGATTTTTGATAATGAAGCTAAAGATCTGGAGCGAGAAGTTTGCTTTATTGATATTGCCAGCGATGAAATTCCTGAGCGCTATTACAAAGAATCAGAGGTAAGAGACAACTTGATTGTGAAATGGTGAAGAAGGGAATGTAAGAGGCTGCAGGGAAGCCTTGACAAGAATCAAAACAGTTTTATTTTTGTATGAAAACTTGCTGGTCGGTAGTATTTAAAAAGCTTTTGATGGGAGGAGAAGCTGATAGCAACCTCTCGATCTAGATTGCCTGACGCTTTCTTTTGCGGATGATTCCTCCAACCTTTTGAAATGCTTTCATACCCTTGTCAGAACATATCCTGGACCAGACCTTTGATATTCAGCTGAATTCATTCAGGGTAGAAAAGGACTGTTCTTTGAATCGTGAAGCTCAGTTGTTTGCAGGTCTGAGCAGTTTTAAACATTACTGTTGTCCTTATTCGCATCCCGCCCCAACTAATAAGTCACGCGAAGTGTCTAAGCCCAGGCCAAGGACAGATATGCTGCAGTGAGAATAGGGTTGATGCACAGTTGCTCAGAGGCGACCATGACACAAGACCAAGAGGGACTGAAGCGTACTGCGTGCTGCGGTAAATCTGCCAATGAGCATCAGTGGCAGCAGACACACTCACTCTCTTAAAATTCCCTTGGAAATTGCTCCCATGTATATTTGATAGCGCACATCTCTGAAGAGCATGTTTCTTTTAGGTCAATGCAATTCACTGTTTTGAAATCAGCGGCCACCGTGCAAGTGAAGAGGAGGTCTCAATGTTTTAACCTCAGACTTGAAAAATGATGGTTCACAAGAAGTAGCTAGAGAGGAATGATCAGATCTATGCTTGCATTTAATTTTGGAGATACGATTTGCCTCTGGAGCCAAGAATATATTCATAGCCGGCAATGAGTATGGCAGCTGTTTGGCTATACAAAACGAGACTACATAATCATTTTTAGGATAGAAAATGAAGACTTGCCAATGAATATATTTCTATACCATAGGAGACATGAGTTTCAGACTAAAAAAGTCAGGTACTTGTTATCTTCCAATTATAGATCCTATTTCAAATTTTATGTATGGGTCATAAAACAAAATTGGGTCTACAGTAGAACGAAAAGTAATTTTATTAGTGTCCTTAGATAACAAAAGCCGTCTGTTACGTACCAAAAATTACATAACACCTCATGAAACAGCTTATTGGTCCCATCATCTTACCTGAACTCCATGGTCTTCTGGTTCCATTTAGGAATGAACCGCTGCATTTGACTGTGTTTTAAAGAAATCATGTAAGATTTTTCATCTCGGTGTGTGCACTTCCAGAAATTGTAAACGTGACGGTAACGTCTAGCTTTTCAGCTTTCCTTCCCATTTTTAATAGCTGACTATTAAGCATAATTTCCATATGATTAATCTCACGATAATAGAAAAACAGCCTCATGTTAAGCGAGAAAAGAATTTCAGAGTCTTTGTGTTGTTATTTCAAAGACAAATCTAGAGACCTGATTCCAAGCAAAATTTTAAATGGTTTCAAACAACAAAAATAGCCCAGCATCTGTTGTTTTTTCTGTACTGATGGATGATTTGTATGTTGGCTACCAAATTCTCTTTCAGAATTCATACAAAATACTAAGAACACCTTAGCATTTAACTGTGCACATGCTGTAATTGATATTGAATTAATAATAGTTGAATTCAGTATCTTCCGAAGTTTACAAACTATGGGGTTTTTTATGCTACCGTATGATTAATATGAAGCCAAACTCCAATTTCTGATGAGGCCTCTTTCATAATTTAGGGGCTATAAAAAGACTTTGAATGTTTGTAAATGTGATTTCCGTTTGTTTTCAATCAGAGCAGCAGAAAAAAGTAACTGTATGTAAATGAGAAACGGTCTGTGTTTTCCAAATAACGGTTTCAGAGACAACTGAAAACCATTTACTGTAAGCTTTTGAAAGGTAGTTTAGTTACACTAATAACAACAATTTGGCTGCTTTTAGAGCATTTAATCTGAATTGATACTAAGTTTAAAGATTAAAATTGAAGTACATTCCTCAGGATTTAAGAATTAGATCCCACAGGATAAGTGTTCTGACTCCCATCCAGAAAGACCAATCTGGATGATTTTAACTTCAGGCATGTTAGTAATCTCTTCATTTCGATGGATCTTTCACATGCTTAAAATTAAGCAAGTTCTGTATCAGGGTCGGCATACTTAGTGTCTTCTAGAAATGAGCTTTAAATTTCTTTCATATCCTGACAAAAGCGCATCTCTCATCAATTAAAAATATACTTCAGTTTTTAACTGCAATTTTCATTATTTAGTTGTATTACTGTGTATTAGAGAAGCAGCTTAAATAATTTAAACCTTTCACACACTACTTACGCTGCTTGCTTTTTGTTAGTGCTTATGAGCCTGCTTGTCGAGGGTGATTTCTGGTGTGATCAGCCAGCACTAATTACATAGTTGCTATTAAGCTGGTATTTGTGATTTCAGTTATTTTTAGTTTCAAAGTGTTCAGTTATCCTTCATAAGCTGTTTGGGTCAACATCCTATCTTCTTCAGAGTCCTCTGTATGAAAAGCCCCTTTCTACAATCTGACTGCAACCTTTCTTTGAGTTAGCGCGTCAAATAACTCATCGACTATAACAGAACGAACCATAGCAGGTTTAGTGTTGTTTTTCTCATTCCTATAGACAGAAGATATGGTTGTGTATGCATTGCACCGATATCGTCAATAGAGGTAATAATATTGCCGTTGCCACAGGAGGGGTCAGGAGGTATCCACGGGACCCACGGCATCAGGCTCAGTACAAACAAGTGCAGTAACCGTTCTCTTCTTCCTAGCACCTATGATCTAAAAGATTATTTTTCAGTTGCCCTGACGTGAATCTTATAAACAGATCTATATTCTTCCTTCCATTGGAACTTACATAATAATGATTCACACATAAAAAGTCAAAATGTATAAAACATCTTCGTACGTATAATACTCCATTTGAATTGCATAGCTCATTTTGACTTGTGCTGATTCTGATGAGAAAGGACAAGCGTTCCATGAAAATGTCATGACGGTTGGTAAAATGATTGAATTCAATTTTGTGTACATCTGCTTTTTCTCTCCTTCTAAATATTAACTAAAATTGAAAAGTAAAAAATATAGTTAGCTGGAGGCTTAAGGAGAGCTGTTGTTTCATTGAGGAATGCTTTAAGGGAACCTCTGCCAATAATACTGAGTGATCTCTTGGCCAAAATCATCCAAGTGATTTGAATTCCCTTACGAATGGAGGGCTTATCTGTCAGTGTATGCACAAAAAGGACTTAAATCACCAAGTAAACAGTGAATCGGAAGACAGTTTTGTTAGCTATTACAAACACGTGCACAGAGTCCAGTTCTGTCTTCGTGGAGGTATACTGATTTCTGCTGTCAAAAGAGTTGCCCTTGTAGAAGGCTGGAGGAGGTATAACTGCAGCAATTCTGGGCATCCCAGAGCAGATGACTTAATTTTAACTTAATGGCCATCTACAAACTTCGTTGTGAAGTAGCCACCAGAATACTTAACAGTGCTGCCACATCTTAAATAAAGCTTTTTTTCACAAGCAAGGACCTACAAATCCTTAAACTTTTAAGAAGTTTAAATGTGAGGTTCCAAATCTAGATCCAAACTAACAGGTTTGCCTGTTTTTCTGTAAGGAGTCACATATGTTTCCAAATCTGAATGTCCGTATTACACTGAATACAGAATTTTGCATTTCTCTATAGAGGATGTACAAGCCTACAGGTAAGAGTAGTTGTACATTTTGTAAAGTCATTTCCTTGTGACTTTACCATCAATGAATATGTATCACCAGCCACCATGTATTCCCCATATAGACACATATATTGATCTGAATTACAGAAAAGAATAAAACTGAGCTACGCTGAAGAGTGAGGGCCTCGAGTGAATCATTCACTGAAATGAAACATTTACTGTAGACATGAGCTACTGAGCAAAATGTTCTTTGCTACCGTATTCAAGTTCTCAGAATGACCAGTGTTTCGTTTCCTGTTTATAACAAAGCAGCTGAGAGTCGGACAAATGGAATAAACTTTTAAAGTTACCTCCAAACAGAGAGATTTCACGCAGCTGCTGCAGTGTTCTTCTTCGATTGCTGTCGGTTTTGACTTTAACACAGCTGCACTGTAATAGGTCCAGCTTACCACTGTCCAGGTGCTTTCAGAACAACAAAACCTCTACCACATTACAGAGCCAGAAAACTGTGGTAGTGGAAGTAATACAGCTGCCTCAGCCCCCACAGTGAATGCGTGCAACGTGTTGGTACGGTACTTCAGTACAGGGCATAGCAAAAACAGATGAGAATTCCCTTTTCCTCACTAACTTCAGTTGGGAGCTTACGTAAAGGCTGGCTGGATTATCATACTTTAACACCTCAGAACTGTCCCAATATTTACGATTCTGAAGCGTTTAGCTGGCTCTTCCAGAAAATACATTTTAATGGAAATTCAAAAAGAGAAAAAAAAGCCTTTAAATAATGACTCCACATGAATCTCTGTAGTAGCATCTTTACATCAACAAATCTTTCCAGAGCCCTAGCTATGTAAGCTGAAATCCAAAACCTAGCAACTACAGCTGATGGTGAAATGCCAGATCACATGTATTAAAACCATGAAGGATTGGTTCTGAAATTCAAGATCAAACAAAATGGTCGTCAGCGTAAAGGGAAAAAAAAACCTGACTGCACTTCAAAAGCACAGTGGTGGAATATATTGCAATAGGAGTCTGAAGAAACAAATCCGTGCATTAAAAGGAAGGAAGAGTCTTTGTTTCTGGGACATCTGAGTAGCGTCCAGTAAGAGAATAGGATGTATGGCGTAATACAATGCACTTTCACCTCTGGAGAACGTGTTCAGCCTGGGGATCTTTTCCCATGCTAAAATGGCCTTACAAGCAGCAAGTCATTTTCAAGACGGATCGGTGACAAGGCGAACAAGATGTTCCATGCAGGCTTCCAGCATACAGACCAAGGAGGTGGTGGTGTCAGCTGCAGAATAGTATGGGATCTTCACATCGTGCCTGATACCATGGCAAAGCCAAGGGAAAGCATGCCCATTCAGATGTGGAAGTTTTCTGTAAACGATGAATGTATTTCATTGTTTAACTTTAAGTAAAAAATTACATTTCAGAATTAAATCTGAAAAGGCATTGCAACAACCCAGTGCCGTATTGTCAACATGTTGGTGTTTGCCTCCTGGAAAGGGGGTTACAATTCTGCATCTGATGCCCATGACGTCTGCAGTCCATGAGGAAGGTCAAGTAAATAAATGCTAAATGCTAAATAATGGAATCTCCAACAATAAGCATGTTGAGCCAGGACCCGCCAGACGTGGCCTAAGTAAGAAACACTGGGAGAGTGCTATGTTTGAAACCGCATCCATCACATTGTGGCTTTTACTTTATTTTATTTTATTGTAATTTTACATTTTATTCTCAAATAAGCCCAGCTCATGGGTAATGATGTTTCTCCTATGTTAGCAGAAGTGCTATTTTTAAATCACTCTGCACCTGGCAATAATGTATTGCAAATACAGAGTAGGTTTTGCTCCTCTGTAGCAAAAGGATTTGCCAGATGGGCTTTCCTAATAAATTGTGTCTGATAAAAGGACGAGAAGGTTATTTAAACAAGAAGATTTTAGCTATGCCATTACATTTAAAACAGATTGAGGATTTTGCCAGTAGACAAATTAAGGGGGAAACAGTGAATAGACGCAGTATTCTTTGGATGATGGCCTCTCTAGAAAGGAAGGCACGGGTGGCTAAAAGTAAAAATAAGGCACAGACAAAATCAATGATATAAACAAAATGGGGTCAGACCAAAGATCAGCTCGCCCGGTTTCCAGTCACTGTCAGAAGTGTTTCAAACTCATGTGTGCCACATATTCCTGCCTAGAGAGTACGCTGCTTTGCTCTACCCTGGTGCCTCTGGTATACGTTTTGCAAATTGCCATACCTTTCGCAGGAGGAGTAACGAATGGCCATGATCCAGTACAGGCAGGTGCTCAGCGCTTCCTCCTGGGACCTGGAGAGATGTGAGCATGGCACATGAGTCTAATTTGTTTTACCTGACTAACCTAACCAGTGAGCTACAGCATGAAAGTCCGAAGGAGCAGCAGTGCTGTGTACCAATATTATTTCTACTTGCATTTAATAGAAAATTATCATCCCTGCTTCACTTTTTTTTTAGAAGGACTTTATATGCCTAATTGCGGAAAGGATTCCAGGCTGTGAATCTTAATCTGGCAATTTGAAGCACATAACATCATTCTGGGTTGTGGCTTTCATGTCAAAGATCTCATTGATTTCAGTGGGCTTTGGATCAGACATTGAAGAGCAAAAGATCAGCAGTCCTGGTCACACCAAAGGTCCTTCTGGCGTGGTATGCGCCCTGTGGCTGTGGCCAATAGCAGAGGCCTAGGAAAGGTGTAAATGTGTGCAAAATAGAGACATAAATATAGAGATTCTTCCCCTAAATACTTCCTCGTGTGAACCGTAGCACAAACAATTGCTGAGCCAGAATTTGTGTCTTTGTAAAATAGTCCAAGGCCTTTTTAAAGACCTAATTTTTTAGCATCCGGGTAAAAAGCCCAGTGATGTTAGTTTTACTTATGATAACGACTCACCTCTGTAAAACACTCCTGCCCTTTGAATAGATGGCCCAGAGGTTAAACTCTCAAGTTCACTTCGCTTAATGTTGCTGTGTATCTTATGTCCCACTACTCGGCTTATACGCAATCCTTGAGTTTTAGCTCACCCGAGCAAGCACTCAGTAAAATCTTTAACATCTTGATCCTTCATACAGCAGTCTGGAAATCTATTCCTCTGAATTCTTTCTGTTTCCTGGCTTTCATTCATCAGTCCACAGTTTTATAGTATCAATATGTTAAAGTTTTCAGAAAGGCAGGAATTCCCATAAAAGCTGTTAGATGTAAGTTGCCCGTGCTGTCCGTCATTGCCTGGCTCTTTGCTTGAAACAGACAATTTGTGACTAAACTTCATGTCCTTCAAGAAAAATGGACATGATTAAGGGAAGCAAAGGTGCCGTCTCTGGGCGCTGTTAAAGGAATTTGCAACTAGGAATGATGTCATGGATGAATTGCATTGCAGTAGGTGAATTATTTGTGGGCCACTGATTTAAGAATGATTTCCACTATGAACGCCCTTGCCTGCTGGGTCAACTTCACAAAAACAAAACAAAACAAAGCAAAACATTGCTTTCACAGCATCCAGAGGGCTCTTGCAGTTTGAACGAGACACAAGTTTTATGCATGACTGAGCAGTCATGCAGGGTAGCTGTTCATTATATAATTTTTATTTATAAATTCTGAATGCTTGATACTGACTCCAATTCATTACATTAAATCCCTTTGGACTGCGTTGAAGTTATTCCATTATAGGTCTGGTTATCGCCGAAGGGATATAAAGTATCTCTGCATAATACTCAGTATTATTAAAGTGCGTATCTGAAGTGCTTAATCAAGGCAATGGCTCCATCACACTAGCACCATATGTGCATGTAGGAAACAGCAGACCCTTCCGTACGTTAAACTGTTTTCCGTTGATTTTCCTTTTTTCCTTCTCTGAATACTATGTCTTAGTTCTTCCCTTTTCATTTTTTTCTGTTTATTAGTATTTTTATATTGATTGCTTCAGGCAATAATCAGTTATAAAACAACTCTTTCAACCAGAAAATATCTAGATCAATCTGCGATCAAGCTTTATTGAGCGAGAAGATTGGCAACAGCATGTGACTATGAGTTGTGATATACAGTGGTATGTTGCTCTGATATATGATGATGATGCATTGTTTTTTATGGTGATTTAACACTGGAACCTTATTACACTGCGAGCTTAAAGTTTCTATTTAGAAAAGAATACGTCAGCAATAAAAGCAATGACTTTCACGGAGAAGGAAGACTTATCGCCTCATTAGAGCTTTGTAAAGAGGCTTTAATGACAGAGCTTCAGTTTATGGATAAAGTCGGAAGCCAAGTCAGGAGATAACTAAACATTAGAAAAAAGGAACGCTGAATGATCTATAAGCTCACAATAAATGAAAGAAAATTAAGATCAGAGTAGTCTTATCAATTTGTTAGTTTTTCTTCTAATTGTCTTCCGTTTAGCACATAATTTAAGCACGTACTTAAATACATATTTAACTGCTTTTGTAACAAAGGATGGGTTTAAAAGGTCTTCCCAGATCTCAGCTTCGGGAAAGGCAACGCAGATGAGCACGAGGGGTTATTCCTGAAGACAGATTTTAGAAGCTCCACTATGAATTTACTGAAACTACATTTTTTTTTCAAGTTTTGAAAATCAAGCTTTAACCATAAATTATTTCTATTTACAAGATGTAATTAGCAGGATTGGACATAAAGTGAGATGGAATTATACCAACATGGAAAATAACACTTTGATAGATAAAACTGTATCTTGTATGGATAAAAGTAAACCTTAAAGATGAACCAATGTCCTTACTGGTTTTTTGGTCTTGCTGTTGTAATTTCAACACCAATTTATTTGATTTTTCCAGTTAGTGAAAGAGAGACAGAGTTGAAATTAGTCATTCAGTGTTTTGCCCAAAGATACCGTAACTCAGTTGTAACCAGAGATGGCTAAATTGGAGGAGTTTCGTACTTTGCTGCCCACCTGGATATACGAGTCCACTTAAAACTGAAAACGGCGTTGTCAGGGTCACATCAGTGTTGATGTGTCAAAGCTCCAAGCTCAAACTGGACATGATTTCAGGAAGACAGGCAGGGGTAGAAAGTACTAGTAAATCACACCGAGGGAGCAGGGGAAAAGCAAGCTCTGAAGAAGCAACGTTTGTTTTTTTCCAAAGGCCATAAATAACACTTGCAGTGCATTGTATTGTAACGACTTGCAATAAGATATTTTCCTATAGCAGGAAATGTCCTAGATGATATGATTGTCAAAGCATGTGCAAGAATACGCTGCCATCGATTCACTGGCTGTTGGATAAAAGACAGGATTTGATTTTAGTATGTCCTAGTGCTTATTTAAGTCAATTTTATATTACTTTTTCATAATGTTTTTTAGCATGTTTTCATATTTTATGTCTTATCAGAACATTTACTTTAGCAAACTGACAAACAGGACTTACTCTCCTGCCTTTCTCAGCATGTTTTCTTCATTTTGCAGGATCCTAAATATTTCAAGTCACAGAAGACTGGGAGAGGCCAATTAAAAGAAGGCTGGAGAGAGACCCATCAGCCAATTATGTGTTCCTACAAACTTGTGACTGTGAAATTTGAGGTCTGGGGACTTCAAACCAGAGTAGAGCAGTTTGTACACAAGGTCAGTGAAACAGGAGCTGCTTCTTATCCTTCACATAAGCAGAACTTGAGTACTACCCTGCACAGGAAGGTAACTGTGGCTGTGTAGAAGCTAGGGAGCTCAGCCGAATCTGCTTTCAGACCTCTCTCAAGGTCTGAAAGATCTGGAGCGCAGCCAAAGAGTTCATCTCTGGGTATAAACTTGACAAAAGCCTGGAGCTGCTCAGGCCTAAGGTTGAGAAAAACTATCTGTAACATTTTCAGTACTGTGATGAATATATGAGCGAAAGTATTTGTGAGTATACATGAGTCCCATACATGTAGCACTGATGTGCAGAATTTCATACAAACAGGTAGTGGGAAAGTTTTCCAATCAGTCTACTAAAAAACTAATGAATGAATAATGGCATAACAGCCAAATGATAATATTTTTCAGAGTATCGACCTTCCACATGTTTAAAAAACTAACAAGGTATAAGAAGAGTTCCAGAACGTCTTAATTTCCCGAAGATTAATGGGTTCTGTACACATCCCAAATGGCTTCCCATGCTAGTCAAAGCCATGCTGATGTGGTCCAGTGTTGGCAACAGGTCCACTTCAAGTGGGAGGTTGGACTACAACACCTTCAGAGCCAGTATGTCCGACTCTCTGGGGCATGTCTTTTTAGAGACAAAACTGTCAGAACATTTTTCACTGTAAATCATGTTGAAAGACTACGGTGTTACTTTTCTAAAATGTTTCGTTGCTGCAGAGGTATTTGACCTTTTCCTTGTTTCGCAGGTGGTCAGAGATATACTATTGATTGGTCACCGGCAGGCTTTTGCCTGGGTTGATGAGTGGTACGGTAAGTATTCTCCAAATTTAGCCCATTTAAAAGGGCTCATGCAAAGCTTACGACAATTAACAGATTTCCATTTGCTTTCACGGACCATCAGGTCCTAGTGTAAGTTGTTCACGAAAGAGATGGAACTACGTTCAGTTTCTCTGGAACATACGGAGCTCGTTTACAGCAGGTTCTTTGTAACAAGAGTAGGCTGTATTTTAGGCAGCCAGTAGGCAGCGTACAGGGACGCCTTTACATCCCATACATCTCAGAATATACGCATCAGTCCAGTCACCCTGCATGGTAGGCAGATAGGAGCCGCCCCTGCCGAGAATCATCTATATGGAGAACTGCATGCAGGTTTGAATAAAGCTTCTTATTAAGACAGCATTAACATGCAGTCATTTCCATACTGCAAACTCCGAGGGCCTCTGATCCAACACAATTTCAGCTTTTTAGGAAAGTTTTAAACTGTTAATGGGGACTGCAATAAAGGAAAGATGGAGGTCTAACGTCCTTTCCGAAAAATGGATATAAATGTAAAACCTGCTGGGTCTGATTCAGCAGCAGCTGCATGCAAAAACTGTTTGGAATCCATGAACCAGCTGTAGGAATGGGCACTTTCAGTAGTACAGAGTAATCCTGAATATCAAAACAGCCAATTATATTTTATAAAACAAGCTCACGGGGGTTGTGCTTTTTACATGCATTTTCAGTAAGATGTATCCATAATCATAGATACTTGTAGAACAGTTTGTAAGATGTTTCTGTAACGTATGGCAGCAATTTGGGAATCTATTTAGAATGTTTATTTAAACCCTCCTTAAGCTTCGGGAAACACCGTTTTGGGTATTTCATGGATAAGAATGACACCTGTCTTTCATCAAAACTCAGAAACATTCTGCATTGCTTAAAAATAGTCAATTAGCCCAGCTGGTGGGAACACATACATCTCCAGTGACTTCATAAACCTGCATAATTTTACACTAGAATCTAACAATAAACTCATTATGCTGATTTTTTGAAAATACAGAAGAATTTGCTTTTGAAATCACAATGTTCGTATACATTTAATAGTGCATGAAAATCTCGTGCTGTAATGATCATAAAAATACTGAAATCTACTAAAAATATCCTCTATTTTGAGATGACCATAAACTAGTAAGAGAATTTTGTATCCAGTGAGAGTGAGTTCTTAAGAGATTTTTTTTTTTTCCCATTTTTTACCTGAAATGTAGTGATCCGTTATTTTCCCTGTACAAAGTCAGGGAAACGGATGACTTTAAATAAAGAAGCCTGACTTCATGTAAAAATTGAGCCCACAAATTTGCCCAAAATCTAACCAAAATATCTCTTAAAGTGAGACATAAAGAAATGTTACTGGGAAGCAAAGAGTCATCTGCACTTTAGCAGAGTTATTGATAATGATAACAAGTGAGTAATCATGAAGTAAAACATACGGAATAGGTTTAGCCCCAAAAAAAACATTTAACCACAGATTTTCCCATCTTAACTCTGAATGCACCCTGTCAAAAGTACTCTTTCCACAAATAAAATATTGTGATACATGATTATCTTGTGGATTTTTACTGTCACGGTGAGTCTTTTTACTAAATAATATAGCGTACCTTTAGAACTTAATTGTCAGGCTAAGTACACAACCTAAAAAATCTGGGCTTGCTAAAATAGACATGAATAAAGGCTAAGTATATAGCAAGATTTATTTAAAAAAAAAAAAAAAGAAAGTGCAGAATGTTAGTTTAGGTAACTCTCTGTGCTGTCTGCAGCCCTTATGCATGGTTTTCCAGTTCAATTTAATACATATGATCTGTAAAGCTGTTGTGGTACTGCTCTTGTGCCATGTTTGTGTGTGTGGGGAGAGTTTTTCAGAAATACTTTTTAAAGTGTCTGTGTGCCTTCAGTGTGTCTATTAGCACCTTTTAAAATAAAAGTTTGAGAAAGACTTGGAGACGATGTGAGTCAGCTAAACTGAATCAAATAATCAGTGTAATAAAATCAATTATTAAACAACATGTTATGGGTGTTACTGATTGATTACTGTTACTGATACTGTAAGTATGAATGTGTCTTGTCGTTAAATTTACTAAACTGTATTTAGATTTATTATTAAGAAAATCTATTTTCACCGCGTTATTTACTAATAAAGAGCATGTTCCCTGCTTGGCAAAATGCATCCTTAGCATGTTATTGACATGGCTTATGAGCTTGTTTTTCATTCCACATAACAGTAAAAGGAAAAGGCTAAAAGAGTATGAGTTAGTGGTATTCCATGTTTCCTTCTGATCAAAATTTTAGACTGCGTTTCATTTTCACTGATGAGGTATTACATCGTGCTACTGATATAACAGCTAAAGTTACCTCTTTCCTTAAAAGCTGTCTCGTAAAATGCAGCAAGAGCCTCATATCACGTAACAAGGAGCGGTGTGATAGAAGAATTTGCAAATCCAAGTGACACGTAGTAAACCTGAGAAAAATTATAACCTCAAGAACAAAGACACCGTGTACATTACCAAAAGTGGTACACATTTGCAAGTATACTGTGCTAGTAAAATGCTATTTAAGTTTTGTGAGTAACAAGTTGATGGCTATTTTCATGAAGCTCTGAAGTTATCAAACCGTCGTAAAGAACAGACCAAAATTCTGACAGCCTTCATGTTCACTTACACCTTACTCGCAAGTAGATTTATTGAAATCACGAGAATACTCAGAAGAGTAAGGTCACAAGTCAATTAACTGGATTCTTTATGGTTTTACTGAAAGTGTGGTTTATGACAAATCTTTTTAAAATCTGTAATAATGGTTTGGAGTTACATAGCAAGCACCTAACAGATTATGCACTAGTTTGACAACATGAGGCATGCCTAGACAATGATAA
The DNA here is from genome assembly GCF_000699105.1 of Pygoscelis adeliae. NCBI lineage: Eukaryota > Metazoa > Chordata > Aves > Sphenisciformes > Spheniscidae > Pygoscelis > Pygoscelis adeliae. The sequence continues at coordinate 1,838,126 of NW_008824772.1, forward strand.
ATGATCCTGCTGGTAGAATCAGCCTGATTTGTGGAATATTTCTAATTCTTACAATTCATTAAATTGCTTGAGGCTACAGAACTGTTAACTTATTCACTATTAGTTCACTTACCAGTATAATTAAGTGTTAGTTTCTGGAATCTAAGCTGATGTGTGCTCTAACAGTAAGAATGTTTGCTGGTTAAGAGATGTACTATGCAAAGATAACATAAAATCTTTTTGAAAGTTCCTGGAAAGGTAAGTAAATATTTATAATACTTCTGTTTCTATCCTTTATTCCAAGGGATCTTCTAAAATCTTTTTAGAAGATCTTGGCCTTTGCCAAGGCCTGCACTTCAATACTTTTGCCTACCTTATGTTACACAGATACGCCTAAACAATTTCCACTCCTTCCTGTTCTCTGACTCCCTTTGACTTAACCTTCTTACACCTTCCTTGGCTGATATAACTACCTTTATGAGTCAATTTCCATAAAGCTAGTTGCTCCATGCTTTTTTTTAAATCCTTTTTTGGCTTCTGCTGAAAGACTATGTGTTCCTAGAACCTTCTCCTTAAAAAAAAAATTAAGTTTGCACTGAATCAGTGGAAAATGCCAACAATTTTGAACTTTTTACAGATATGACTATGGATGATGTTCGAGAATACGAGAAAAATATGCATGAAAAAACCAACATTAAAGTTTGCAACCAACATTCATCTACTGTGGATGAAATAGAGAGCCATGCCAAAGCAAGAGTATGTCCGTTTTCAAAAACATATTGCCCATCCTCAGCTAATACGCCTGCACAGATCAGAGAAGAGCAATGCACTGATCTTGCTGACCAGTCAGTGGAATTTTGGGGAGGTTTTGCTTCAGTAGGAACAGAATCTTTCTCCATCAAGTGCAATCCTGCCTTTCGTTTGCACTGTAAACTGCCACTGATGTAAGAAAGGGTGGGGTTGCGCTCATATACAACTCCCTGTCTTCCAGGAAAACACCATTCTCAAATTTCAGTTGGATGCATGAAGAGGAAGTTAAATATCAGTTTTACTTTCTATTAGTTGAACAGTTAAAAAATGCAGGAGTTCAGAGTGCTTCAGTCAAAAAGCCAGGAACATGGGGAGTGGAAAATTTCCGTGGGACTGATAAAATTGTTTGCTTCACCAGGAAAAAAAAAAAGCTAATGAATTATTCACTCTTTTGAAACTGATTTTAATGTTGTCATTGATTAGCCACCAACAAGGTGAGAAGTATTTTCGGAAGTATATAACAGCAGTTTGTGGAGAAGGGCAGGTTTCTGTGTAGGTTCTTTGATTCAGATTCTGGAAACTTCATGAAGTATTTAAGTTCCTAATTTGGGCACCTCAAGTAAAGGCCTAAAATTAGAAATTACTACTATCTGCAAAGAGAAAAGATGCAGTGATATTTGCTTTTGAAGTGTTAATTATTCCTTTATTTCTACTAACTGCACTGTAGAACTCAGTGATGGTTTTACTCCTGTAACGAGTGTGGGGCAGGGCCTGAAGGGCTTGAAGACTTTCCTTTGTTCTTATGCAGTGCAAATTGTTACCAGCCTGAGAAGATGTTGTCTAAGCAATAACCAGGAAGGTGATTCTCGTGTTCGTAATGCTGCAGCTCCATTGACGTCAAGCTTACTCCTTAGCTGAGCAGTAAATTGAGAATCGCTTCTGACTTTGGCTCTACACTTCAGGATTTGGCTTTGAATGAAGTCTGCCATCCGTAGTTCCCACGTGGAAAATTGCCATTGAGGTCAGAATAGAATTTGTCATTAATGATAAAAAAAGAGTCTGAGCCTTCTTAGCTCAGGATAAAGACTGGTTTTACTTGAGCGTGTATCAGAACAGAATTGAATTCAAAGGGAGTGTAAGCTAAAAAGCCAAAGTCAGCTGAAGGGACAGTAAGGATTTCATGTCTGAAATTAAAATGGACAGTCATGGAGGATACCACTTAGTAAGACTTTAATCAGTCTTCACTTAAATGGCCAGCAAAATGAGAAATCTTCCTGTCCTCTTCCACTTTCATTTATCCAAGACAACTTTTGTTCCGTGTTGTACAGAAGTCCTGTACAACAATAGCTGAAATGAATGCATGGGCTCCCTTTGATGTCAGGGTGCTTTTAAACCATTTGAATTCAGAAACACTACACGCACTGTTACAGGGTGTGAAACAAAATGTAAATCAGCAAAACAAGTTCAGATCTATCTCCAACACAAGTAGGTACAGTTCCTCTGAGACCATCTGTTTATTTCTACCACTTATCTCAGAGTTGGAAATAGCTTAGTCCTCACTCCTAATAACTGGCACAGCAATGTAAGCTGAAAAGGTCCCTGGAATGTCGTCTGCCGGGAAGAGAGAAGGCAGCTGGCAACATGCATGCTTTTGTTTATTTAATATGATGATGTAATACAACATAAAGCTGCTTCTACATAACGTGTGCAGCCAAGGCTGCAGATGCATGCAGCTGGGTAATATTAAAAAGTACCCATGTACTGGAAGTATAGGATTTTGTCATACATATGGTAAGCACTGTTGCCAGTCCCATGTCTCAGACACCCAAATGTGTGAGAATTTTAAATGTATTAAAATGCTAGTGTTTTTATTTCTGGGTTTTTGAGCTTTCAGAGCTCAAAGAATCTATAAAATGGTTTAATGAAATATTTCAAATTTACAAATTTAACACGACGTTCAGCAAAAACCATAAAATTTATTTCAGTTGGCTCAGTGGACATCTTGCAGGCAATGTAGACATGAAGCAGCAGGTTTCAGAAGTCTTGCTGCTTTTTTTTGCTCAACTTACCCGTTTGTAGCAGATGTCGTTCGTTTGGGATTTCACCAAAAAAGTTTCGCAAGGCTCAGCTCGGAGCACATCTATGCTGGGATCGCTCTGCCCTCTTGTGGGTTTCCACAGCACTGTGACATGTTTGTCACCGGCGTGAGAAGACTTTCAGTGCTTTTAAAGCTTTCTGTGGACCCGGTTTTCCATTGCAAAGTGGCTTTAACCCCTCATCTCATTTTGCCTCTATTTTGCAGGGAATTAAGCAGTGGATTTGTCAGTTGGCCATAAATGTTTAAGTACAGATTCTGGATGGAAAAGTTGGAAGGCGTGTTGTGGCTTTATCAAGTGAGAGGGAATTCTTTAGGCTTTATTAGCAGAAGAGCAAAACGGCCTCAGTTGTGTGCATGCAGCTGCAACTAGGAGTCAGTAGAAGCTGTGCATGGGGGGGAGGGAGAATTTTTCATCCCTTGGTAATTACAGGAGACAAACAAACCGATGACAACCCTTTACTCGTTCATGCTCATAATTTAGATCGGAAAAAACCCAGCAACCTATTAGTTTTATTTTGTTTGGAGTTCTGGAAAATTCTACTTGCTAACTGTGTATCTAAATGTATTCTTTAATTGCCTGTGAAAGATCTCGATTCTTCCAACAATTACAGAGGTAGCACTCTTTATTCACTTCAGACCCAGGTAGAAGAAGAACCGTTAGTATGTGATTAATGTATTTAACTTCATTTTCTTAACGTTTGCCACTTATTGTACTCCAGTCAATGCATTACAATAGGAAGGCATTCATGTGGAGAATCACTTAATGATATGCATGATAAGCAATCATTCCCTGATTTAGAATTTGGATGGAAGTAGTTTAACTGAGTTAATGAAATGATCATTTGAAATTATTCTAACATGCCTTTATCTTTCTTTCCTTCTTGTTGAAGACATGACAATGGATGAAGTCCGAGAGTTTGAACGAGCAACTCAGGAAGCTACCAACAAGAAGATTGGGATTTTCCCACCTGCAATATCTATCTCTAACATTTCCATGCCTTCTTCAACCCGCAGTGCTCCATCTAGTGCTCCATCAACTCCTCTCTCCACAGATGCTCCTGAATTCCTAACAGTTCCCAAAGACCGACCTCGGAAAAAGTCTGCTCCAGAAACTCTCACTCTTCCAGATCCAGTGAAAAAAAACCTTTAAATTAACCCAGCATGTTTCCTCCTGATAAGCCATGTCTACCACTGCAAGAGTGATGTAACTCAATTTCTACAAAGGTCATGGTGGTTTGTTGGTTGTTTTTTTGCTTAAAATAATCTTACTGGTGTGGAAAGATTACTTCTTTACTCAGACTTGATCCTTAAAACCTTCAGAGAAGTGCATGCAAGAGAACGTCGTTTATATATTCCTAAAGTAGTGTTTCAAGCCATATGGTGCATCTTACTGACATACAATGAAATAGTCTGAGGGGAACCCTGTAAAAGAAAATAAATCTTTCTGTAGCAGTATTCTACCTACAAATCTTCATCTAGGTCATAGCATTCATAATTAGGAGTAGGTATTTAGTAAAGCTGCCAAGGACTTCTGAGGCAAATTAGTGCCAACTAGAATGCAGGGTTGACAGGAAAAAAACCCTCCCGTTTTCTTCTTTTATAGCCGATTTTAAAATCCTTCCTACTCTCAGGCTTCTCCTGTGTATTCATCAACCTTTGACCTGTAACTCATTGTACTTGAACACCAACAGCAATCACTCAGATTCACATTTTGCTTAATATGACTCAGGATTTGGGGCCTAGCTAACAAACGCAAAACTTTTCAAACCTAAAATACCACTGTATGGAAGCCCCAATTGTAATTAATTATACTGACTTTGAGGCCATTGAACTATTTCTATCTTGCACAGAATTTGTAAAAGAAACCACCTATTTCTTGTAGATAATGTATTTTAATAGCTCTCCCCCGTCCTTTTGTGATCTCTTAAGTCTGTATTGGTGTTCATCAATGGTATTCCATGTGTAAGATTGAAAAAAAGCAGCTAAATTGAGCCAGTTGAGAAGCAAAACCAATGAATTCTGTCTTTTCCTCACTGGAAGAAGAGTGTAAGTAAGACCTTGAATGTAAAGGAAAGGAAATACGAGACTTCTTTTTCTTTCCTGCCTCGCGTCTTTCCCAAACGGCACGATCTCTGCTAAGAGAAAGCTGCTGCCGGGCTTTACCATCGTCTAGGGAAGGGGTGAACAAAATCAGTCACTTTAAAAAGCAAATGAATTGTGGGGCTGCTCAGTCCTGTGTAGGGTGACGCTAAGGAAACAGAAGTGTTCCTCCTGGTCTGCATGTGAATCACTCATCGATCTCAGGAATTAAAATGTAGAAAAGGATGTTTCCTGGTAGGGAAATGTAGATTGTGGAAGGAGGAGAAAAATAAATGGCAGAAGTGGTCTCTTCCTTTTCAAAATGTAAGCGCAGTGAGAAACTTTCCCCACTGACCCCCATTTGGGGTACTTTGTTCTCTTTCATACAAATTGCTATTTAATGAATGCTGGCAGTATCTGTCTCTGTCGGTAGCTGTAGTAGACGCTGTTCAATTCCCAGTGAATGATAGCTATTACCTGAATCATATGATCAAAGGGGGTGATATTTTGTACCACTGGTGACATGGTACATGGATTAAAAAAAAAAAGGGAGTCCTCCAGAGCTGAGCTGTCATTGAATATTGAACAATCAGTTTGGGGATGGCCTTTTACCTGGACGGGACGTTTGTGCCATCTTCTCAGCACAATGCTGTGATTCGACTGGCTTAAATGCACTGAACTTCTCAATGGCTCTAGATCTAGCAGAAGCGATGTTGAATGTGTGATATTTATAGGGTAGTTTTAGTGGCAGGAGAGGTAATTCCACTGCCAACCTGCGCTGAAAACAAGTGTATATTTGTTTGATAGTTAAAATTCTGTAGCTAGCAAAATCTGGGAGCTCTTTGTAGGTTAGCTGTGGTCTGACTTCATGCACTCTCCCACTTACTGTCCATGTTTTGCTTTGCTTTTCTTCTCAGAGCTAGTAATTCTGTGTGATCAGTATACTAATGGGTGATGATTTTTTTGTTTAAAAAGAAGCCACTGTAATGATGCAAACAAAACTTTCCTACATTAGTTTATGATTTCAGCTTAAAAAGTGTGCAGATTAAGTATTCATGATTATAACTGGTCTAATCTTTTTATTATTATTTATTTAGAAGCAAGATTGGAACATTGGCAGAGAAGGGAAACCCTTGAAAACATAAAGCATTGTTTGGTTGTTTTTTCATTTCCTGAATTTGACCTATATAGAAATGGTTTAGGTCTGCTCCACCTGAAAATCTATTTTTCAATTAATTTTTTCTTTGTCAAAGAAGAATTTGCTCAGCTCTAGTCATAATGTCCTTGTGCTTACATATTACTGTTTCTATATATGTTTTGGCATCTGGGTTTGACACAGATTATTAGACCAAAGCAGTCATACCTTTCCTTATATTTAACTGACTGATTTCCAATCCCATGTGGATACACTGATTATCATATTAAGTAGGTTTGGGGATAAGGCACGTATGAAAATTATGAACATACCTGAATAGGACACATCTTAATAGCTGCATGACAGAGATGCAGGAGAACGACACTGATCGTGTCATGGGAAGAATGACAGACTGCTTAATGCTGTGTCTCCGTCTGCACGTGCCGTAGCCCTTCCACCGAGCAGTGCTGTTCCCGACGATTACCAGATTTATTGACCAAACAGCCTGAATTCACCGTTGGCCACAGCAAGGATCACGATCAGCCACATTGCCTCCACGTTGCTTCCTAATGAAGGCAAATAAAAAGATCTGTAATGTTTCATTGCTTCGGATAAGAAACACCCCAGGCTTTTTGTTGCCTATGTAAGTACCCTCTGCTGTGTTCTGCTTTGCCTTTTTCTGTTTGGTTGGGTTTTGTTTGTTTGTTTTTTCAGGTAGGATAACTTCTTCTAGAATATTCCCAGCAAACACAAAAACCCACACAAAATTAAATGAAAAGGAAGGTCTGAATACTTCAGTAGAACATCTTGAGGCAAAGGGGTTGTTTTCATTACTGATTTTTTCGCAGGGCTTTCTGTTGTATTTTCAAACATGTTTATTAGGAGGAAAAGAGAGAGCGTTTTGCAGGTGTTCATCACTTCTTTTGCAAAAATAAACCATGTGATTATTTAGTGAGTACATCTTTAGAGCATGGTGCCACACAGCAAAGCTGAACAGGCACGGTAGCCGTGTTCCTATTCTCTGCCACAGTGACTGAAGAATTACGTGATACAGCTCTGTTGGGACTTGACAAGGAATTTTTCATCAAGGAGAACACAGTTCAGAGCAAATAACGTGATTAGTTTGTTTGGGTTTCTATTAAAACCTCCTCCCAGCTTTGCTCATACTTCTATGTATTTCATATAGAACAATCGTTACAAAATAACTGGCAATTCACTGCAGTCTTTAGAAGGGTAGTTCTCCTAATAAATGAAAAAGGGGAGGTGCCCATAAAGACTACGAGGAGCAGCACATTCCTGAAACACATACTTCATGGGATTTCTTATGAATGTAATGGTTAATTCGGTAAATGACTGGATAAATCTTACGGAAAGAAACTATTTGACATTATTCTTTGGCTTTTTGATTTTGTGACATCTAGTAGCCAGTTTGCATTAATTGCTGCTGTAGAGATTTTGTATTTGTTCCTTGAATTTTAGTTTGTAAAAAGACCGCTACGTTTTGTTAAAACTGCTTTGAAGCTTGCTGCACTGTAACTTCAAAACAATGTGCTATCATTTGAAATAAGCCAAATGTATATGCTTTTTATGAATTAGTGAGTGCAGTAAGAGAGAATTCATGATCTTGTCAATAGGAGCTTTTCTGTTTTCATTGTTTGGACTTGGTTTAATATGTGTAAGTTAAAATTGCTAAGTAAGTCTAACAATGTTTTGCTTTAAATGAACAGCATGGTCATTGAATTACAATCTGTAGTTTTGTGGTGTCACTAAAACAGGTTTCATTGTTTTATTTCATTTCTGTGATAATTCCACGTGACTCTGAATGTCCAGTAATTCATTTTTTTTATTTAGAGCAATCATGGCTACATTAGGCAATACATCACTACCATCAAAGAAGGACCAAGTTTTGAAATGCTCTGCATGTTAAATAATGCAAGGTT
>NW_008824772.1:1846160-1847877 GCF_000699105.1 Pygoscelis adeliae
TTTGATTGTCATATTTCTCATTCATATCACTTAGTTTCTGATTTTTCCGAGTTATTTATTACTTTTAATATTGTATTTTTCCTTGCATTTTGTTGTAAATAAACTACCAACAATTATTCTTTACAATTGTGGCTATTTTCTTTTACCAGGTCTCCTCTAGCAAGGAACATATCCACTAACGTTTCTGCCCCCAGCTCTGCAAGTCACTTCCTCAAAATTAAAAAGCACAAAGAATTGGCTTTGTAAGGAAAATTTAAACCACTTACAACATCTAGGTTTTGTTCTGCCTCAGCTTGTCAAAGATTTGATCAGGGCAGGTGCCCGTCAGTCTGGTGTTGGCCCATTCATTTGTAAATGACCATTTGGTTGACAGGGAAGTTTTTCAGTAGGGAATCTAATTCTCTATGCAGGGTTTGGCAGCCCGGTGTTGTAGTGAATACTGGAAAAGAGGCCACTCAAAACCTCTAAGAGTCCTCCATCGCTTGGCTACAAGTCATTTCATTTCAGTCAACAGAAATTTCACGTGTACAACGATTCTTTAAGCTTTTAAGTAGAGGCTTACTCCATAGAAATAAAGCTTTCTCTGAACCAGAAAAATGGTAGTCGCCTATTCAGTATAGAAATGCTTCACAACAGCGTAGGACAGGACGCGAGGAACAAACGTAGGCTTAGAAAATATTTAAGGTAGAAATGACATGGCACAAAAGAGACAGAAACCACGCAGCCCTGTGCGGCTTCGGGTCTGTGGTGATGACTTCTGGGTGGCTTCAGCGCAGGAAGACCCTGTTGGGGTAAGCGTGCTGGGGCCGTGCCCTGCAGCCAGCCAAGACTCCGGCCGAGTCTTTGTCGCCAAAGTGAGGTTGTGACTGTCCTCCATGAGGCGAAATTACGGCTGGATTCTCCAGCAAGCAGCAGTGAGACCCCCGAAATTACGGTGCTGGCAACACGTGTTCCCCAACAGTGGTCAACAGCTAGCACAGTAACACATCCAATGATCGGGCCTGACCTGTTTTGTTGTCGGTTTGGTTTGACTTGATGTTTTTTACAGTCTGGGCTGGTATTGCTAGGGCTTCGTTAAAATTTGCACACAAACAAAACACTAATGCATGAAAATACATTACAGATTGGTTAAAAACCTGGGCCTGATCCTACCACTGTTAAAATTGGTGGAGCTGGGTTGCGCTCTTGCAGAGGAAAAAAATTCCACCCCTTCATTCTTTACAAAAACGAGACACCTCGTAGGGCAGAAATACATTTAATTACAGTAGTCTTAAAACCACAGTTATACTGTGCAGATGCAAAACCACGGAAGCCTTTTATCTCATCTCCTCGTGCTAATCTGCATATAAATGACACCTCTTGGCCACGATGAAACCCTGGTAGGACTCAACTGCATGAATGGCCGCGGAAACGATCCGATTGATACCACGGGCGAAATACATTGGGAACAACTGAATAAAGGAAATCCTAAATGCCGTTGATCCTCTGCTTTGTAACGGTGTTCTGAAAAACGAATGGCTCTTCCCTGATTTCGCAGCATTTAAAATACGCAGAGCGCGGGGTGTTTTAACGTACTTTGCAAACGCCAGCTGGCAAAGCCTCCCGACGCCCCCAGGGGAAGAGGCAGGGCTGGCAGTCCCGACTCGGCGGGGCGCGGCCATACGACAGCACCGCACCAAGTCGCGATACGCAGCTCCCCGCCCGCGGGCGCCGCCGG
>NW_008824772.1:1848524-1865249 GCF_000699105.1 Pygoscelis adeliae
TGCCTGCCGGCGGAGCGGGTGTCGACTTAGGCGGTTGCTCGCTTATTTCTCCTCGTGCTGATTTTCCCTCTCTCCATGCCCCGTTCCAAGAAACGCTTCCATCCCGACGCGGCAGGGTACGTAACGTTTCCTTACAGTAGCCAGGGTGACGTGAGCGTTTTGTCCGGCTGTCCCTTTTGTGTCAGCTGCCTTCCTGTTGGCTGGAGGAGGAGAGATTTAGTTTGCAGCACTTGAAACGAAAAGTATTTTCTGGTATTTTTTAATGTATGTGTATATTTCAGTAGACCATAATAAGAAACTTCAGGAAAATATTTGGGTTTATATTTTTAAGTTGGCTTTCATATTCATGGGGCTAGGGATTGTATCTTAGTGGATTCCTGATAGAACCTCCTTTGGGTTGTTTAGTCCCACTGCTGAGACCATAGGCGAGAACGTAAATATGTTGGTAAATATGCCCGATGTAGACCTAGACTGAGGAGAGGGGGTTGAGTACCCTCAGAGCAGCCAGATGTAAACTGTACGTAACGTGAGTTTAGAGAGTAAAATTCATTGCTCTTGGTCTCAATAACTTACACTGAAATAGGAAGAGAAAAAGCGTGGTTCTGTGCATGATTGTGTTAGTGAGTAAAAGTAACTTACACTAGTGATTGAAAGTAATACCTTCACTTTGGAAAAGCCATGCATCATACCTGTGCTTCATGGCGTCAGCCCATCTGACTAGTACAGGTCAGAGTTATTTCTTATGCAAAAAGAAATAATTTCTAATTAATGTAGGGTTCTCTCATGGTACTCTGAAATTTTTAGTATTAAAGTCAGGAACGGGAATGCTCGAGCAGAAGTTCTGAGTATAGAAGTTTCCACATTTTAGTATTCTCACTCAAATCAGATGTGGCTACCTTGCATTTCCTTTCTGTCATGAGAAGAATCCCCAAAGCGTACCACGTTATATTTTAACTACAATGTCTTTCTTCTGACTCTTGTAGGTTTCAGATCAGAAGCCACTAGGGTGTTGGTCAGTTAAACATGGGCAGATTATCACGTGTCCAGTTGTATGCAACTTTGAAACTCATGAATATATAGCTGTTCACGATGACAAGGTGAGATCCTTTATCTTTTCGTAAAGGAAAAAAGGTGTAGTGAGTCTTCTGAGTGAATGTAGATAGGGAAGAAATCGGCGGTGCTAGATTTCTGGCTAAATGTAGATGCACGGAGCTCTCGGCACCCTCCTGCAGTTCAGGTCGTCTCTGCTCTTTGAGAGGACAGGGGTGTGCTGTTCTACGGCTGCACAGCGTGTTCTTTTCTTAGTGACGTGAAGATCGTCGGTGCTGAGCACCAGTTATGCAGTGGCCTTTTAAAAACTGAAGCATTCTCAGTGAAGAATACCTCATGCATACGTTCTCTGAGGATAAGTTAATTCTCTTGTTGCAGGCTGGTTGACATTTAGAACTGCATGATTATTGTACTGAAATGGTTAAAATAGTTCGTACCTGCATCCTTGTTCTTCTGCTCATATTTTACAGTTAAACGTTTCCTGTTTGTGTACATGTAGCGTTTGCTCAGCACGTGCTGCACCTTTGGCTTTTTTTAATTGTTGTTGATGAAATATCTTCCCTGACCCTTCATTGTTCTCCTTGAAACGTTCTCTTCCAGATCAGGTCATCTGTATCTTAATCTGTCTCCATCGCTTTAATCTACTTTCCTTTAGAATTCTGCTGTATCCTTTTCCTTAACCTTACTCTTTCCTGTCCTTTCTTTCCAATTCAAGATTTCTGAGCTTGGTTTGTATTCCTGTTGTCTCTGCTTCAGCTTCTTCCCATGCAAACTTCCCCTGAGTCATTTTCCACTAAGGTTACCGTGAATACTTCCTCTATCTTCTCCTGTGTCTCAGTGACGTGCAATTGCTAGTATTCTGTGTGATGAGAAGTCTATATATTACCATTTTACTGTGCTTAAAAAATGATGCTTCTCTTAAAGGTTTTAAGAATATGGAAGAACAAAGATATTAACTTGGACAAAGTTTTTAAAGCAACGGTAAGTCTCTTACATGTGTTCACTTTTATGTTAACGTTTTGAATCCTGGTGGAGGGAAGAGATGCTAATTTGCATAGTACTAGTAATATTACATTTTAGTTGACCATTGTCTTAACTTGCACTTCATGATGTTCTGGAATATTGCAAGGAATCCACTCGGACTGAGAGACTTGATCATCAGAGCATTACTCTTAAAATGATTCGTATCCCAAGTCCGAAGTTTCAGAGGACTTCCTTTAAAGATGGTGAATTATGTTCAAATATAGATTTTTCTGTTCTTGGTGGATGTGTTAAACAACGCTTTGTGTTACGCTGTATACCAGTTGTTTGAACTCCTTACCCTCAATTTTGTTTTTTCTGATGTCATTCAGAAATGTGATGCTCATTGGGACGCTTTCCTGGCTTTTTGTTGGGTAGTGATGTGCGTTACCCGTAGCATTTCAGAAAATCGGCAGCTACTAGGCCTACGTTATTAGGAATCTTACAGGTTCATCGTTCTTCTGTGACTCGTTTATTGAAAGAAGTTAAAAAATCACGGATAAAACACTTGGCTTTCAAGGTAATGTACTGGAGAACATAGAAAATGTTTTTTTTCTATATAGCTTTCAGCTGATGTATACAGAATACATTCACTATCCAATGGAGGGCCAGTGGTACTATTCAAAGGAGGTGGCGTTCGAACTTTAGATGTCCTTTTGGAAGCTCCACAACAAGAAATTGAAAACATTATCTCAGACGAAGTCATCAAGTAAGTGATACAATTTTATGAAGCTTGCTTCTTGCTCAGAGGAATTGATGATGATGATGATGAAAGTTGTTCCCTTTTTTGAGGGGATAGGGGAGAAATCTGAAGGCCGAGATCTTGGGGTTGGGTGGTTTTTTCCAACATGCTGTTTTTAAAATCTTAAATTATTTATACAGATATTGTAAAAAAAAAAAAAAAAAAAAAAGGCTGCCTAAGGAATAGTGGTATGACTTCAAGTATAGTCCTAGAATTTAGAAGATGTTCATACAGCTTTCTGGTTTTAGGTGGAGTGAAGCTTTTATGGAAGGTCAACAACCTGTCTTAATTTTCGCTACTGAGAAAGTGAGTTGGATGCTTTTTTTAAAAAAACTTTCATAGCAGCAAATCTAAGTGCTTTTTCTAAAATCCGTTGGCTGTTCCTTTGGATTTTAAGAGCTTTTAGTGAAATCATTATCCTGAATTAGTCAATAGCCTATATAAGTACTGTTTCTGATACAACAGTTAAGTTGAAGTTGTGTTGCTTTCAGGGCTGAGGAGCCTGGCTCTTAGAACTTCAGAGAACAATTAAGATTAAATACAGTAGACAATTGTGTGACTCTTCATTGCCCTCAAATACTTGCTCATTGTGAAGAACTTATTAAATAGGATTTCTGTCTTTAAAAAAAAGAATTATACGTGAATCTGTCTTTATTCAAATGCTTCTTCCTGTGAATCCATTTGTTGCATCAAATTAGAATTTTCTTTAGGTGCTTGAGTCTGCAAACTTTTTTGAATTAGGCTGTATGTCCTATAGAAAACACAAATTCCTAATTTTGCTTAACATGGAAAGTTAAGGAGTACTAATATCTGAATTTCTGTTATCTCTTCTTTGTGTAAATTAAAGGAAAGCTTTATTTTCTTTTTTGTTTTAGGATGGGGATTTTTTTGTCTACGTACAGAAACTTAAGATGAATAGCCTACACAAATATAAGCTTGAACAACAGGAATTATCGAAGCCACTGAGTTTCACAGCATACATAAAAAATCAAATTATCACACTTCTGTGTTTGTGTAAGTTATATTTTCTAATGGCATGTGATAATAAAGCAAGGAATTGTATGGAAGGACATAAAATGTTGGTATTTGTGAATTACTGTTTAGTATTTTTAGCTCTTTAAACCTTCTAAAACAGCTAGTGATAGAAGCAGTAATTAAATCTTGATATTTTAATGGCTGCAAAGGCTGACTGTTTCTAAATGTTACGATTTGTACCTTGCAGATCTCATGCTAGCTATACCTTTATTTTGCTGCTTGGCACCATAATGTGTCCTTTATCCTGTATTACTACTTCTTTCAGCAGTCACTGGGTTTTGTTTTCTTTGGATGTCCTCTTGCCATATCGTATCAAATAGTTTTTCCCGCAGTAACAGATGATAAAAGTGTCATCGCTTTTCTTTGACAGATTCCAATGATGTGGTGTACAAGGTTCTGATACCTCTGCAGCAAAATACTGAAGAGGAAGAGCAAATTTTGTCCAAGTCACTACTACTAAACCTTTCGGTATCTGGAAGTGTTCTAAAAGGAACGTCTTTCGTTGTTCTTGATAAAGACCACATTGCAGTATTAGGAAGTCTAGCTGCATCTGGTGAAGAACCCAAAGGTAACTTGAAAAATCAGATTAAGATGTCGTAAGGTCTAAAAATTTCCTTAGGCAAAGCACTAAGCAGGATATAGTGCAAATAAAATGTTAGTCGGCTCTTGAAACTAGTACATAGTTGAGCTGTGCTGTTCAGAGCGCTAGCCGAAAGATAACCCTTACCAGTGAACTGCACAGTGGGTTGCAGAACTATACTCACTGTTGCGTTTCAGTATTTGTTTTCATGCTGTTTGTGAAACAGCAGCAAGCATTGAGAAGATGCAGCAAGAGAACTCATGGATGGAGGGGAATTAAAAGCAGGACTTGGACGCTTGTAAAAGGAAACAGATCTAATGTCCTCTAAGAAATCAGTGTCTAAAATCAGTGAAACAAACACCTCAGTTTTATGCCTGAACTTCTGAAGTGTGAGATCACGGAAATTTAAGTCACTGACCACAGCATTTTATGACAAAATGTTCTTCCTGACTGGAAGCCACACTGGCTGCTGTCCCTCTTGCCACAGCTTCTTGTTTAAAGCTCTTCACTGGAAAGCTAACTCATCTTTAGATATTTTTCTTGAGATCTAACCAGAATGACTCAATTCCTAATGTTGAATATATTACTAACTGAGCTATTTTGAAACAGTTATTTCTGTTTCCTCAAGTGTTTTTAACTGAAAGTAGCAGAGGCAAATGTAGCATTTATGTTGCATTTTGGGTTTGTAACATCTATCTCCTATTTTCCCTAGAGTGCCTAACAATATGGAATACAAAATTTCAGACACTGCAAACTTCAAAGGAACTGCCCCTGGGAACCAGTGGACAAGTAAGCTCTATCTTTAGTTTGTGGTCCATAAGCTTTGCGCATTTGGCATGATAGCAGAGAAGAGACTGGTGGGCTTCAGAGTTCTGCTTCTGTCTGGAAGAGCAGTGAATGCCAACTGCTGAAACAAAATTGATACTGACCAGTTGATGAACAATTTTTGTCACAACATTTAGCGGCAGAATGGTGGCTTATGGCAATGTCTTTGATAATTCAGTATCTTCTCACTTCTGATGGTCTTGATTATTTGGTGAGAATGAAATAGCTAATTAAACAGAAAACCCAGCCAGTATCTATTCTGTTCAGACAAGTTGCAATTGACTGCCTAAACGATCCCTGCATCTCCCTAAATAGCATTTCAAGATGTTCAGGTGTCAATTAATGATAAGTAAACTGACACCTAAGTAATAAATGCACTAGTGAAATAGAAGGGCTGACTGTTTTTGTCATAAAATTGCACAGGAGGGAATTTAAAAAATAAAATTATCTAGTGGACTTAATGCCTCAGAGCAGCCGCTGTACTTTAAGACATCCCTGGAAAATACTCAACAGAAGGCTTCTTAGTTGTATTTAAAATCAACAGTTAATGAAGGTCTGCTAACAAGTGTTAAACCTACCAAAAATAATTTAATCTGATTGCTGACTTTTAGTTGAATTTTGTAGTAAGGAGTTAAGCATCAGCTTATGCAGGAACACGCTTCTCTGCTCATCTCCTCATTAACAATATGATTCAATATTTTGTAGTTGTGGTGTTACGAGGAAAAATTTTTTTTTACTCATGGGAAAGTGCTAACAGTAATTATGTACAAGTGTGAAACGTCATCCTTGGCAGCTGCTGTGGGAAAGCTCAAGGACAGTCAAACCCCTGGTAAGAATTTTTATAATTACAGTGAAAAGATCTCTTAAAAGGAAAACTTCTGAAATTGTATAAAAATTATTTTAATACGGTCCTATAAAATCAATTTAATCTAAACAGCTTGAAGTAACCTAACACTGTATTCTGTTCCTAGCTGTTAAATTTACTGTTGCTGCGAACACCAAAGCACACAAATGTCTGAACTTATTGTGGCTTCACTTAAACTGGGTTGTCATTCAAATATGGGAATTACTGAAATTACTGGAATGCTAGCTATGAATACTGAAAACAAAACTAAGTGCTGTCTCCTATAAATTGTTTTCAAGATCGGGCAATGTCAAACCTTAGTTTGTAAACTTTAGTTTAAAATTGTACTGGCATATTGTCTTTAATTTAGCAATGCATTGGTAAAATGTTGTTGCAAGTAATGCTGACAATAAATTGCGTAATAGCTTCTTTCCTTTCCTCCCAGAGGCTAAATGGAAAAACAGTGTGCAAAAAGGGTTATAAAATTATCAGCTGCTGCAATAAAACTGGAAGCTTTCTTGGCAGAAAATGACTTGGATTATACTTTAGAAAATACCTGTTAGTATAAGAAGTTGATGTAATAGTCATACTTTAATAAATGTGCTTTAAGTGTTACCTTCATATAGTTTCATTTTTGTGTTCACAGATGTGTCTTCATTTGTAGACTGGAATACCCTTGGAGATGAAGAGCTGGTGGTTTCCTTTCAGTCACAGCAGTCTGTAGCTCTAAAATCTGAGTCCAAAATGACTGTAAGTTAGCATTAGGAGCATGTGAGGCTTTTGTTTTGTTTCTCTTGTCTCTTCCCCGTGCTGGTACTTCTACTTTCAGGTGCTTGTAGCAGAAGGAAATTTCGCTTTGTATTTGTCACTCATAGTTTCTAACACTGTTTCTGGAATTGGACTACCCAGTTACTAATTGTAATCTGTGCAGCAAGTTGACACATGAAGTTCCTAGTTAATCTTGATTGAAATCGTTAAAAATATACTATCCTTTTGGAGCTGAATAATGACTTTTTGTTTTTCTTTGTACTAGTTAAGATCAAAAAGGAATGCTGTTGCTAAAGTACAGCCAGATACCATATCAGTTGGGCAGCTCTTACTAAATCTAAAAGTAAGTAAACCAAATATCCTAAAGTAGTGTTTTAGACACTCTCAGAATATTCTAGTTGTCTCTTAAGCTATTGTCTTTTTCCATGTCCTCTTGCACATATCAAGTTGACGAAGCTGCCTTAAACAGGTGAGTTGGAGGATATTACGATTATTGTGCCAGAATAGTGTTTGGACATGGTGAAATTAAAGTTTTGTCATAGGAGTGTGTATTAAAATAGGAGTTCTGAAAACTTACACAAATGTGTTCATTTTTAATGAAAATCTTCTCTTATAGTAAATAAGGTGGGAGGATATTTCACCTGAACTCTGCTTTTTTTAAGCTTTTTTAGATTCTTACTTATGGCTTTAATTTTGTTGGACACATTTTGGATCTAGAAAGTCAGAATGCTAGGAATTCCTCTGCAAATATAGCAACAAGCTGTTTAGCTCCTGTCTAAAACTTGCTGCAAGTGTTGTGATACTTCTAAGTTGCATCCCTTCCATGTGAACATACCTACAGCTCAGCTGTGGCTGGACATCTTGGTAGTGTTACTGAAGTAACAGGCGAATAATCCCCGAGCAATTATTGAAAGATACTGCTTACCTCAGTTCAGAGTGAGTAATTACCCTCATTTGGCTTTCATGATTGAGAGACTCTACCAAAATGCAGAGTGGTGAGGGGTTTTTTGTGAATTTTTTTAGCTTGAATTCCAAAATAAGTCGGTTTCTACTTGGTCTAATTAGTAACAGGACAGTTCTCAAACCTATGCCTTGTACTTCTGAGTTGCACAGTATTTGTCCTTTTCAGGATGCTCCTACAACTGTATTTGAAGATGAATTGAAACAATTGATGTCAAAAGCACAGATGCCGGATTTCCAAGCTACCATTGGATGTGTAATAACTGCCCTTATAAACAGATGTAAAACAAATCCAAAGTACTACCCTCGAAATTTCCTGCTACAGATAGTCCAAACCCGAGACTTGTCTTACAGGTGATGATTCTGCATTTTATTAATTGTAAGGAATTGTCTTTAAAAATAAAAAAAAAGTAGAAACCCAATTCTTTATAAAGCACTCTTGAATTATCAGAATGTACTATCAAAGGTGCTTATGCTTATTTTCTGATGAAGCTGACACTTCCCAGATGGATTTTTGTGTAAAACAAAATTAATACATCTGCATTAGTTGTTCAGTGTAGTTCTCAGTGGGTGTGAACTATGCAGCCTATTCTTTTCATACTCTTACAGTTTATGTCCAGATTTAATGGCTGTTGCTTTGGAGAAAAAAGATGTGCATCTCTTACAAATCTGCTTACAACGGTTTCCAGATATTCCTGAAGAAATTACTTACGCCTGCTTGAAAGTATTTTTAAGGTAAGTTGGAATCACTGTTTTCTTCTTCACCAAACCAAGCCCCTTAATAAAAAGCTGTGTGTGGCCAAGAATGGCTTTAATTTTATAGGTGAGCAATTAATACTGTGCATGAAATTCTTAATTCTGAGTACAAGTGTATGCTGCAGTCTTGCAGACTGACAAACTTTTTACAAGATGTCTGTTGCATATGTTAATTCTAAAAACTCTGTAAATGGTAATTAAATGAACATGCCTTTTGGTAACACTGCTGGCTTGAATGGCACTCACATCCTTCTATATATGTTGTTACAGCTATCTGTTTACTGTGCAACAGACTTAGTTGGGAACTTACCTGGGGTAAGAAGCCCACAAAAAAAGATCAACTCTTGTAAGTTCATGACAAAAATGGTTTTCATATCCCAAAAAGGATGAAGTTTTAGGTAGGCACTGTAACAAAAAGAAAAGACTGTTGTAACTCTTCCTTTGGGCTTCCAGAGCAAAAAGGGTTCTTTTTTTATTAGAAACATCAGATCTTATTGATTTCATACCTTAGAATTGTCAAATACTTATTACTAAATATTAGGAAAATCATAACTGTCTTATGGGTTGAAGCAGTCCCACTAATGTCAGAATACAACAACAGTCGTGAATGGGGTATAACCTTTAAATCAGCCCATGACAGAATGTCTAATAATATAGTAACTTACATTGTTGGAACAAAAGAGCAGGACATGTATTGTTCAAGGTTAATAATTACAAAATATTAACTGTTCTCTTATGGCCTTTATTCATTCTGCAAGACTCTATTTTTAGTATATGTTTTTACTTTCATAGTAAGCTCCAAAGAGTTCGTAGTGCGTACTACTATTGGGTTGATGGCATTGCTGATTTTAAAGCTAATAATTAAAAGCATTAAATGTCTGGAATTTTCTTCTACAGCATTAGTGAAGCCTATCTTCAAAGAATAGATGTGAATCTAGAATCTGTAATTTGTTACATTGATATTGAATTCAACAATAAAGAAGTTAAGACTGAAATTGTAGAAAATGGTTTCAATGCAGAGCGGGAGCAAGACATCTGGGATACTAAAATCACAAAGGAAACCCATCTGAAGGCTGATGGTGAATTCTGCCCCGTTGGACCACAGAAGGCAGCATTATTGTATCCTCTGTATGTTTTAATGAAGGAAAGTCAGTGCATTACATGTAATGTGAATGTTTATATTTAGTATTACTAAAAGATACCTTCTGTTATTGTTGAAAATTTCTGAGAAGTTCTGGTAAGAGAACTTCCTACTCAGTAGAAAAATTGTTTAGAATATAAATAGAAACAATTAACTTTTAGAAAGCATCTATACCAATTTAAACTTATATTATTGCAAAAGTGTAAGAAAACTTTGTCTATTCAAGGGAAAATAGCATCAGTGATTTTGGTGTTTGCCTTTTGAAACACATTAGCCAATTACATACTTGCAGTAAACAGAACTGTTCAAGCTAACTGTATTGTGATATTTCAGTTGTTATACATATTTCATTATAGAAATAAGGGAGACTTGACAAGCTGGAATAGGACCTCTCTCGAAGAACCTAGAGAAATATTTTAATTAGAATTCACTTCAGTTTGTAGAAACTGGTATTTTTTCCTGCAATTTTATTTACTTAATAGTACTGCACAGAAATGCTGTTCTCCATACGGCTTACAGTGAAGCATTTCTTTTGCCTCATCTGAAAAACCTTCCAGCTCAGCAAGCTGTTGTAAGTATGTTAAAATTAAAAAGTTTAAAAACCCTTATTATTTTGGGGAGAGGGAAGAGAGTTTTTTTCAATTGTATGTCAGAAACTTGCCACTCTTACTGGAGTCTGAATCACAAACTAATGCATGAAAATGAAATTAAGATGCCTAATAAGATGTAATGTTAACTAATGTAACGTTTTTCTACGTACATGTGGAACTTTTATTAATTTTTGTAGTCCTTGCTTATTTTAGAAAGTGTAAGAAACCCTCTATGACTCAGTCTACTTGGAAAATGTTGTTCATATTTTGTTAGCAAGTATAGTACCTTTTCTTGATTTGGATGCTTTTTAAGAAAGGAGCGAGACATGCTAATTTAGTCAGTTCCATCAGAAACAGAAGTTTAGAAAATATGAGAAACAAACTGTATGCTATGTAAAATGCCAAATGTGTAATACAAATCAAACTCAAATATTCAATCTCTCATCCTCTCAGTGTAAAAAAACAAAAACAAAATAAAAAACCCCCAAACAAACCAACCACCTCCCCTGTTCCTCAAAACCTGAAATATAATTTCGAGAACTGCACATACCATGGTACCTGAGCATATATGTGGCTTTACAGTGATTCAAAAAAACCCACACATCCGAACAAAGCTGATCTTAGCACTGACCCATCTCCTTGAATTCTTTTTCTGGAGAGAGAAAGAAATCTTTGATGTGCTCAGCACAAGATGATGTTGACCTGATTCTGACCGTTAGCAACTTACTGTTGGCTACTGAAAGCGAAACTGGGACTAAAATTTTTAATGTTGATACAGTTGTAGCAAAGTTACTAGAAAAATCTGTGTCTGAATTAATTTGCACTGACACAATTACTGGAACAATGATTACCCCTGAATGTAACTTTACACTGAAGATTGCTTAGTGAGAGTTTTCAAACATTTAGCTACAGATGGTGTAGGAGAACCGTAAAACTTATTTTTAATGCATAGTATATAGGCATCTATGTCGCTTTAATAAATAAATAAAATCCTTAGGAGTATTGCTGTGTGCAGGACAGAACTCCTTGGTCTATTTAATGTTTGTCCTTCAAAAATATTCTGACTTTTCTACTCTTAGCTGTTTCTCAGGTATTTATACTACCTGTATGTGAAATGCAGTGAAAAGATAAATACCACTCTTCCCGGAATACGCTCTCCAACTATAAATCAGGTGAGAAGCCAGTTCTAAGAGTTGTACTTCCTTTGGTTTCTGTGGTGTGTAACTTAGTCAGTAGTGAATATCTAAAATCAACTGACATCTACATTCATTCTATAAAGTATTGTCTATTAATATAACCTGTATGAAGTCAGATGTAACACAACACTTTTTACTATCGGAAAATAAATATACTGCCTGAAAATAGGAAACCACGCATTTTGCATTAGAAGTTAATGTTTCAGAGTTCAGCTTTTAAAGCAAAATCTGTGTCATTTGCATATCATAAAGTGTAAGCATACTTTTCTTGTCTGTCTTCAGATTATGGATTGGATGTGCCTATTACTTGATGCTCACTTCACAGTTATGGTGATGCTACCAGAAGCAAAACAGTTACTTTCAAACCTGCATAAGTTTGTGAGAGCCCAAGTAAGTTCCATCTTCTGGGATAATGATTTCATTTCAGTATGGATTTAGAAAATGGCTGTTAAGGGCGGGGCGGGGACAGACAACAAAAAAATTATATAGTAAATCAAATAATGTCTGTTTTCCTCTGTATGCTCCTTCCTGAGCATGAAATGGCGGTTGCCTCTCTTTCTCATTTTGCTGTATTTGTTTGGTTTAAATAGCTGAAACTGTGCAGAACCACAGCTAGTTTGACAGTATAATGAGGAATGAAAAGAATTAAAATTCACTGTACTGTAAATGTCTGTGTTTTCTTGATTTTAGGTACGATTCTACTCTGAACTAAACAAGATTGAAGGAAGTTTGCGAGAATTACAAAGACTCAACCACCAGAAAGACCCTCATACATATTCTATTGAAGTGCTGGAACTTATTTGAATTTGAAATGAATTATTAAAATTATTTTTTATTGATTCCTTTTACGACAAGGATGTATTAGCACTCCATATTGGGGATGTGAAAAGTTGTTTTCTACATAGGAGGAGCACGGTTACTCTGTAGCTACATGGGAGTTGTAAGTTTGAAACTCGTGTATTAAAAGCTCTCTTTTTGACTGGATGAGAAGCTGGATGCTTGCTTGTATTTTCATGTATAATTTTGATATGCAATCATAAGAACATCCTAAAATGCCACATGATTCTTGGCAAAGAATTAGTAGGATATTTGCAGTAAGGCTTCAACAGATGTTTCATCAAATTAATTGACAGTTTTCTTCTACTTGCTTCTTTTTTACTGAATAGTTGAAGTCTCTAATGAGATTCTTCAGAGTTCCCTTATCTCCACTCAGGTTATGAACTACAGATGAACTCATTTGAGTTTGCTTCTCTTGATTTTCTATTTTTAAGTTGTTTTTACTTTGTCCAAAGATGCCTTTGACATTTATAGACTGTAAATGTAACTTACAGACAGGGAAGGGAGTTTAAGTGCAGGCATAGGGTTGTTACCTAACTCACACTGCTTTCTCTCTCCGATGTGTCATGGTATCACAACTTGGTAGTGTACCCTTTCATGCTTTCCTTTCCAGTCCAACCAGGTCCTCTTATGCTGCTTTTAAAAAAGGGAGGGTGTTGTGTGGCAGTTAGTAGTTAACATCTTGAATTACAATAATCTAAAGCTGTTTAGATGCATATCATATCTGATAAGACCACCTGCATCCAGAAGCCTCCTGCAGGTTAAGAAGAAGGAAGAGGTATACAGCAGGAACTAGACTCCTTCCTCAAATGAAGAGGCAAAGTGCAGTTATTTAATAGCATGTCTTGTTACAATCTTTATCTCGGAGGTTGCCATCAGCTGAAGACGACTGTTTCCTCAAGCAGAGAGGCTGCTCCTCTAGAGCATGCTCTCTTGCACAGACTTGCAGGATGGAGTTACTGGATTTCAGCATAAGTAGCTGTACTTCAAGACTTCTGCTTTAGAAATTTCTGAAGCTTTCTGATGTTGAAAGATTACATCCAAGATAGTTTCTGCTTTTTAAATACTCATCTCTTGAAATCTTGCCTATGTACACTTGAAGCTTTGGAGGAAGGGGAGAGGAGCATAAAAAGAGCATTCAGGTAAAATTTAATGCTGTGGACTTTGCAGTGAGTTTGACATGTCTTTAAGCTGACCATGCAACTGATAACTGCCAGCACAGCTCAGAGCAAGAATGGTGTCTTGCCTGTTAAGTTAGTTCTTTGCTCCAATCTAGCTCAAAATAACTTCTCTTTTTGGATAGTGATTTTTCTTTGATAGTGCTGACTTACACATATGTCACTGGACACAGAGGAGACATCCAGTTTGATTTGGAGCAGAATGTTGGAAATCATTGTTTGAATAAAAGGCTCCTTAACCTTTGCCAGGTTAAACTTGCCTGAGAATGAACAACAGCATTTTCTTCCTTTCTCTGGCTAGAGCTAGAACGCAAGATTATTATGACTGCAGTGCTAGGTGCATAACTTACTTGGACTTTGGCTGTATAACTTTGAAACAGCAGCACAGAGCTCTTCGGAAGTTGACGTGTTCTATTGTATACACTGTTATCGGAGGTCAAGACCAAATGTATGTAAAAGTAAAATTAAAAAAACCACTACAATGGGCAGCTGAAGAATCATATAGAGGGGTACTTCTTGGCACTGGCAGTAGTTGCTTTTAATTTTCTGAACAAGAAAACTCATCTCCAATTTAAAATAAGAACATTCTTACCTACATCAGTGTCTGTTTTCTCCAAGTAATTTTTCAAAGAGTGAACACCTCAACTTAAGTTAACCTTATCTATACTGCTTGTAAAATACAGCTTGAATTTCTAGTATTTCAAAGTATATCTTTAGATTTGTTTTGACTCTTTAGTTCATAACTTTTTTTTAAAGCTATGAAAGCAACACTTGTTGAAGTTATTACAGGTATAAGCATCTATTGAATTGTACTTCTGATTAGGTGTTCACTTAAAAATGACTTGTTATAAGCTACTTGTGGGACTGAATATTCATCTAAATGAAAGCTCATCTGGGATAGGGGAAAATGGGACAGATAAGCATAATGCTGATTTCTTGAAGTCTACTATAAAATGGATGGTTGGGGACAGAACTCTTCAGAGAAGAGATCTAAATCAATACGTGTTCCGAATAGCAGATAAGATGTTAAAAACTTATTTTTACTAATAGTGTGATTGAGTATTAATATAATTCAGCATATCAGTATATTGATATACTTTTGTTTTTCATCATACTAAATAAAATGGTAATATATTGAATTACATCAGCAAAGTCATGTAAGCCCTTGCTTCCTAAGGCTGACTTTATTTAGTCTACAGCTGAGCTCTAGTCTAACATTACTCAGCAACACCTTGGTGTCTTATAAATGTACATGTAACTGATTCTAGAGCTGAATACTTAAATTCAATGCCTAATACATGTTATGAAATTATTTGGAGGGAAAGACTGGACCAAAGCAGCTCATAATTTAAGCAAGAGCATATGCTCACTTGTTAATAACGCCATCCAGCTGTAGGTTCTTAAGTTCTTTCCCTTACCCTTGGAGAAAGGAACCCATCCAGACAACAGCTTGGAACAACTAGGCTATTCATCTTTTCCTAAGTGCCTTTTGAAAGGAGCCTTTCTGTCCATCTGTCTTGAGTATGGAGGCAGTGTAGGGCCTCCTACCTAAAATTCCTCTTCCTGCTGTATTCAGTTCACTTATAAATATGCTCATTTAACTATACGAGCAGGCTCAAAATAGGGCCTTCACGGTCCTGATGGAGATATGTTTTGTTCTTGGGAGTGGATATGGGTACACGAGTAGGTTAAGGGGTTATGGTTGATTTCTCTGTACTGAGCTAAGCTGTGTGTTGGAAGGGACTAACTTACAGTCCTGACTGAAAATTAACATACCTCTATGCATCCATTTCTCCACCTATAAAATTAAAGTTCTTTATGTCCTATTCAGTAAGCACTTCCACATCCACAACTGATAAATCTTAAATAAGAGATGGGATTAAGAGATAAGGTATTATGGTTCACGATATTCAAAAGCAAATGATTCTTAGCGCCTTTGATCTACTGCAGGTACACAAAATCCACAGTAATTTAGAGATGTTAACACTCTCATAATGCTACAGGCTGTGTGAATATTAGTGCAGTAGATACACTAGATTCTCAATGTATAGATGGCAGAATTCATGGGTGTTTTTTCCAAGGTCACAAAGGGAGATAGTGAAATAACCTACCTCAAAACATGTACCTGTGTATTCATGTATTTAAAGTTACCACAATCCTTTGCAACCTTGTAAGAGGTTGCAAAAATTAGCCTGACATAAGCAATCCAAAGGTAACTTTGAAAGATTCAGAATACAAATTGAGTAAAAGGTGTAAATGGGGTTAGGCAATGTTGTCTACTTGCTGTGTCTGTATCGTACTGTGTCTAGAACATGTCTCTGAGCCTGTGCAGCTGCACCACTGAATATAAAAGAGTGCAACTGAATATAAAAGAGATGCAGATAAAAAGCTGGGTATAAGTGCAAATTGGGCTAAACCCTGCTGCCTGGTGCCATTGTGACATTGTTGCATGCTTGACACCGCAGCAGGTTTGTGGGTTTAATGAAGTTCTCGGCCTGAGCAACAAGTTAATGAACAAAAGGCACTTCAAAAATGACTATAGAAGAATGCAAATTAAATTACACATTGGACATAGAGCTGGCATGCTTTATGGCATGACCAGTATTGGGTTTTACATCACACAGAAGCATAAGCAAGGGACTGAGAGAAAATGAAAATGCGAACACACTTATTTGCTAATGATAAGACTTCAGACTCTGGGATCCTAAAGCTGTGTAGATTTAGCAATGAAAAGAAGGCTGGTTGTAAGAAATGTAAAACGTTTGCGTGCCTTGGGCTGGGTACTGATTTTACTCAGGAAACTGATACCCTGAATTCAAGTGGTGGTATTAGAAACCCAGCGGTGCAATTGGTTTATGTAGATTTTTAGCCCTTTGGGGGCTCTGGCAAATGGGAAAATGAGGAAGTACAAAATAGGTGAAGCCCTTCTCTTTTTCGTAGTGCTCCAGTGAACTGCAGACACAGCAGTTCAGAGAAAGTAGATGTACAAAAATGCAAATGGTAGGGCCTTATGTCATCTCCTCTGTCTATTTGGCTTTATACTGACCCTGGCTGGGTAACGGTGAGCTGTAAGAGGGTTTTAATTTCTGCATAATCGGTGAGGATTTGAAACACGACGAGATGAATATGGCAGGGGTCAGGGGGGGCTGCTTGGTGCTGGGGGAGGGCGGCCGCCGCCTCGGCGCGCTGAAGGAGGGAAACCT
>NW_008824772.1:1866297-1881975 GCF_000699105.1 Pygoscelis adeliae
CAAGCAGAAGGGAGCAGGGGCTGCCCAGGCCTCTTCCCCCGCCACCGCCTCCCCCAGGGGGGGCAGCAAGAGGAAGGGAGGCAGCGGCAGCAGCAGCACCCCTGGGGGGGGAGGCAGCAGCGGGAAGGGGAGGGGCAGGGCTGGGGCTGGAGGGGCAGGGGGGGGGGGCGGAGGAGAGGAGGCGGATGAGGCAGCTGCAACAGCCAAGGCAGGGCTGCCTCGTCCAGGAGGAGCATCAGCAAAGTGGTGTACGATGATCATGAGAGTGAAGAGGAGGAGGAGAGCATGGTGTCCGAGGAGGAAGAGGAGGGAGACCCCGAGGATAACCAGGACTCCGAGGAGGAAGAGGAGGAGGAGATAATGGAGGAGGAGGACGACGACGACTCTGACTACCCTGAAGAGATGGAGGATGAAGACGATGCCAGTTATTGCACTGAGAGCAGCTTCAGGAGCCACAGCACCTACAGCAGCACCCCAGGTAGAGAGTCAGTGGGATGAACTAAAACAAGTCGAGGGCACCCCACATGCTCCCTCTAGGTTTGCAAATACAGTCCGCACGCATTCTTCCTCCCATGCGTGTATGTAAGGGATGCCTGCAAGCACTCGGGGAGAGAGGGGTATGCAAATTAACGACTGGCAACCCCACGGATGCAGGGAACACTAGAAGATGCTTACGAACACATGCACTGAGAGGAGGGAGGGAGGGAGGGCAGTACATGCTGTAACAAGGGGATGCTTTGCAAATATGCATGGAGATTCTGGTGACTGCAGAAATGCATGATATACCAGAACATGTTGCAAACAATGTCAAAAGTGTATGGAGCATTCACTTACTATTTAAAAACAAGGGAAACGAGATGCATGCCTTGCAAAGAGGTCCTTTCAAATATATACAGGAAAGGATGGCTTGTGCTTGCAGATACAACTTGATGTTAAAAGGAAAGGAAGCACATGCAACTTGAAGTGGCCTAAAAAAAAAAAAACCAGCCATAAACACTGAAAATTTTCAGGCTCTTGAAATCAGAGGTATAACTGGATCCAGCATTTACTGGCTTTAAGACAAATCTAGCTTTCCAAGGAGGGAAATGAGGTGCATTGTTCAAAATGGAGATTGCATTGTTATAGTTTGGGGAAAAGTGCACAGGGCCTCATTGCAAGGGTGTAAACCTAGTTTTAGTTAAACACAAAGATTAAAAGGTGGAGGTTGAGTCAAAAGTCTTGGTTTTAAATACTGCATTTATCTTAAGATATGGCAACCTTTAAAACTCATGTTGGGGTTAAAACTCGTTAAACATCATTGTGATTATCTTTTTTAACCTCTAGTGGCAAATTTGGGCTCAAATTTTTAAGGCCTGTACTTCTGTTTGTCCTTAATTAGTTCATTAAACATGTGGGTTTCAAGCTTCAAAAATTCTTTTATCTAAACTTAAGCACTTTGGATTTATTTGAATTCATTCCAGAATGGAGTTCAAGCTTAGGATTTTTTTTTTTTTCCCTAAGTCTCTGAACCAGGAGAGTAGTTAAACTTAGGGATAACCTAGGAGTGTTTCTGAATTGAGCTACAGGACAACAAACACTGCTGTTGTACAAGTATTGGCCAATTTGGAAGGGGGGAGGAACAGGTTGTTGGTTTAAATGCATTGCATCTTAATAAAAAAGGAGTGTAGTTTTGAGGAGTAAGCTGATGACTTTTTAAAAGGGGGAAGTACTGGCTACTAAATGTGTAATTTGTTTTTATTTTGGTGAGTTAATGGTATCAGCTCATTATGTGGCTTCATAATAGTCCTTTAAAAAACTCTGTATGTCTGTCTATATTTTTTTTTAAAATCTATATCCATATGCTCAGGAACCTAAATGAATCAAAATAAGTACATACATTACTAAATGAATTTAATTTAGAGATAATTTTTTTGAGGTGTTAGTTTACCTGTTGCAGGGATGTCCTGCGATCGAATGGAAATTTTTGGCTATTTATTACTTTAAAGATTGAGGTCTGGCTTCACAGAAGAAAAAAAGTGAAGTACTCTCTTGACTTTTAACTCTTTATTTTCTGCTTCTTCATTTTCTGCTTAGTTGCAGTAACTTTAATTTTTATTGCTTTTTTGGGGGGTGCTTTTGTCAGAGAAAGAACATTTTTATGATTTTAATTGGCTAGGTCAGGAAAACATTTTTTACATGAGCATCCAGGTTTAAAATGAGTTCTACAGAGTATGGGTGTATTCAATTTTTGAAATGTACTTAAGTGTTTTGGCAAATAACAAGATACCTCTGTAGGCATTGTTGTGCAAGCGTAGACAGGTTTTATGTGGTATTTAGGTGTATCAGAAACCATTTTGATAATTTATATGTTTATTTCTCACTTGGTCAAGGTAACTTCAGGTAACTTTTTAAAGATAAGTTTAAGTGTAAGCATTTTCATCCTTATGTGCTTTTTTTTTTTATACTGAGTGTTTGATAGTTAGAACATCTACGTTGTTATTTTGGCAATTTACTGGCAGTTCTCATTAGTTCAGTATTTGCCTAAAGGTCTCCCTCCCTCCTTCCCGCTCTCCCAGACATGCTGTTGCCCTTTTGCAAAGAAAGTACAAACTTTTCATTCGATCAGCTCAGTCTGTGTCTTGTTTCTGCTGAACAAATATCTATGTTGTGACCACTGCTATACAGTGGTGGCACTAATTGAAATCTTAGTCTTATCATAATCCAGGAAGAGATACTTGACATTAGAACAGCATTAGTAGGCAAGGAAAAGATTCACCTAACCTCATATCTCTTTATCTGACAGCAGCCAGTGTAGAGAGAATAGGGTAAGCATATAGTGATGTGTCTTCAGAGTTCCTTCATGGGCTCCAGTGCTCTTTGACTCAGGTGCATGCTGAGCCAGAATTGGTCTTTAGCTATGTTTAGATACATTTTTTTTTCTTTCATATATTTGTTTTCAAACCAGACAAATTGTAATATACAGTGACAAAGTTCCTGTGGTTAACTGGAGGGCTTGAAGGAGTGTCTCCATTGTTTTAAACTGGCCCCTGACAGAATTGTGTGGTGCCCACTAGGTTTTTTTTCTGCTAGAAGAGATGATGAACGATTGTTCTCTACTTATCTTCCCTCAATCATATGCAGCCTGAATTATTACCAGTTCCAGGATGTAGTCTTAGGGGCTGAAGAGTTTATTTTTTGAGAGCAGGGTACTGAAAAATTGCAATCTCAATCGAACTCTCCTACCAACCAAGATTTTACACATAAATCACATCCCACTTAAATGGGTGACAGACGTTTTACAGTTTTTTCAAACTTACATTGAACATTGAATTAAAAGATCACAGTGCAATGTCTCTAGCCAAGAAAGGCTCAATTTTTGTGCTCTGCTGGGGAGTTTACAATATATCTTGAACTTGGATGTAGAATACTTTTCTACTGTATTATTATTAAAGTATTTAAAGAAGCAAAATCTTAGGAATGGTAAAATGCCTTTGATATAATGCTTAATAATGGTACAGTAAAAGCTCATTGTGTGAATGAATATGACATTTATCATTGCTTTTTCTTCTGCTGGATGGACTTTTGGTAGAGGGATTTTTTTTGTGTGTGTGTGTAATGTCCCTTCTCTCTTATCCCTTTGTATCCCCAGAAGGTAGATGTACTTTTAGGATAGGTATCCTATATATCTTGTATCACTAAACATTTTTGCCATTACCTGTCCACTGTAAGTTCTGCTTCAAGCTTGTCACAATTGGATTATAGATATCAAATATTTTCCATATGTTGCAGAATTTTAAAAGAAGGATTTAATCAAGATGCCTAGAAGTCCTTTATTTTTTCTGTTTCTTGATTTTCTTTATCAGAAACTTGGAAAACTAACTTTAGGAAGAGATATAGATCTAGATTTTGGCTGAGATAATAATCATCAGTCTGTCTAACAAGCAAATGCACAACAGTGGAGTTGAGCCAAAAGATTTGTCTTAAAATATATTAAATAAAATTTTCAGATGGGTTTTGCTAGTCTGAGCATTTACGGTGATTGACCATCACTTCTGTTAACCAGTTACTTCACCAGTGTGCTTTTATCTTCAGAGTGAAAGAATTTAACTGGAAATGAGGTGCTGCATTTTGTGTGTCTGTAGTAATTTTATATCTTAACACATTTTCATGCTCTTGAAGAATTGTTTAAGTGGAGACATTGAGATATGATGGTAAGATACGCAGCCTCTTTTGCCTGTCATGTGAGAAGATTACCAGCCTCCCAAACATCTTACCTAGGGTACCCTGTTCTCTAAATTAAATCTGGCATGCTCTTATTTTACCATTTAGTAATCTGAACTTTGACTTGTACTCTAGAGGAACTATCACTAGTTCATCATGCCATTCATGAAAAATGTAGAAGTTGAGTCCTAGCAAAGAAATCGTGTAGAAGGCCAAACGAGTAAATCTGTGGCTGATTCTGTTGCATTGACGTGCAAATTTGCAGTTTGTCTGAAGAGAGCATTTGTCACTTCGGTCATCTTTCTAAGTAGCTCTGTCCAGCGAATACCGTACCATTATCGAAGTATGTATGTTGTAAAAGGTAGAATAATTTGATGTACTGCAGATGAGTTTATTGTGCAAATTTTTTTGGTAGGTCTGCAGTAAAATTCCATAGCTGACCATTGTATTGCATAGAACAGGTGTAAGGTGAATAAATGTGGATTGTAGTAGATTGGGGCCCGCTCTCGGAGGTCACTAACTTCTGAAATCAGTTACAACTTATCCTGAGTGTGTCCCACCTAAGAAATTGTCTGTTAGCATGTTCCTGAAAATTGTTATGTTAGTGCTACTCCCCCCCCCGGGTTCTAGGCACAAAAGGGCTGTGACTCTGAGTACTTCTCAGAATGACAATGTGGGATCTCATCTGCTAGTTGTCTTGCATTAGTTATCCAAATGTTAAAATGATGCCTTAGAATATAGGGGGTTGTATTCCTGGCTCCTACTGAGAGTGTAGTGATGGCCATAATGCTGAGAAAGTAAATTCTTAATGTAAAATCAGTAGAGGACCCTAGTTTGATTTAGAAGTGTACTCCTGACAGATGTACAAACTGAAAAAAAATAAACAGCCAAAAGTTTTAAAACAGTTTTTAAAGAACACGAAGACCTAGTTTTGTACAACACAAGGCAGTAGTCAAACTTAAGAGCACATGTTGAGAATTTCTGCGGTATGAGTGCTCTCAGGAAGATGCTCTCAGGATCTAGTCTAGTAACTGGTTATTTTTTCATTTGTGTTTCAACTTCCAAAGCTTTTGTGGTGCTTGGAATGTCTCATTTTTAATGTTGGTTCAGATTTTAAGTTTATTCTGGTTTGTGGCTTTTTTTTTTCTTTTTCCAGGCAAAATAAATAAATTTGGGTTAGGTACGAATGTTGTGGAGCAATATTCAAATTGGAGCTGCACTTACAAGTAGTTACAAATGCATCTTATTCTTTCAGAAATTTTTTCTGGAAGAGATTACTTGACTTGTAAGGATTAGAAACATGTTGATTGTCATGATGGTATTTTTGAAAGGGAAAAAAGTGTTTTGTCTAAGTCAAAGCCTTTAATTTTGGCCCATCCCAAGAAAAAGATTTAGATTTTTCTATTTTGGTACTGCTTTTCATAATATATTCTTATTTTATGTTAAACTGAGTAATTTTACTGCTTTTTCTTCTTTGCTGTAAGCTGAGCAAATGCTCTCTCAAGAGGTTGACTTTTAATTAAGGAACCAGTTTGGATATTGCTGTGACAAACGTAGCTGTATCCAGTTTATGCATTCTGCTGTGGAAAAAAAAGAAAAGAAATTTTCATCAACTGTTTATAGTTTTCTCAGTGATATCTAACAAGAACTTGTGTGTTGCTTGTGCCAGGTAGTAATATGGGACAGCAAATGTCTGATTCTTATATGTTTATTAAAACCAAACAAAAATAGGATAGTCTTATTTTTATCTTATCACCTAAGTGCTGAGTTTAGGAGGGTAGTCAAAAGCCAAAATTTCCAGGAGGAAGGAAAACGTAGGAGAGGGCATCTTCTCTAAGGAGTACTCCTGCTTCCAGGACATCATATAACTGCCAGTTGGTCTTTATGTTGAGAAGTTTCTGTAGTGACTCATGATCTGGAAAACAAAACCAACCCAGTTCTATTTTACTAAAGATGGACTTTCATGTAAGAGTAGTGTAGTTTGACTTGACTTGGACGGGGCTCTGAGCAACCTGATCTAGTTGAAGATGTCCCTGCCCACGGCAGGGGGGTTGGACTAGATGACCTTTAGAGGTCCCTTCCAACCCAAACTATTCTATGATTCTATGACTTGTGGAACTTGAAGCCAAAAATTAATCTCTTATTGGGGGCGAATTGAAAGACTTTTCACTTGCTGGGGTCAATTTTGTGGAGTGTGTCTGTGGGGGGTTTGTTCTATATTCCCCCCCCTGCTCCTGTGAGATTACTGAAGTATCTCATCAGTCTGTCTTTTCTCTCCCTTATTCTCTATCAAGTTTATCCTCTCCACTGCAACTGTGAACAGGAACTCTAAGCTGGAGTCTTGGTGCCCAAGTGCTGAGAAATTATGAGGAAGGGAAAGTTTTTAGAGAAGAGAAATGAGACCAGTTGTGAGCTTTCTAATCAAGAAATGGCTAGAAATGAAGACCCGCCTTCATTTCTAAATTTTGAAAGGGTCAGCATTTAAACCAAAAAAGTTGAATAGATAGAAATTAAAAAAACATAAAGCAAGGGTTTGGGTTTTTTTAAGTGCTTCAGTAAATTCTGGTTTTGGGTGCTCAGCCTGTTACTTCAGTTCAGTAACTTCATTTTATTTTAAATATCATTAGTGTGTTTTGCTTAAATATTTGTAATATAAATTATTTTAATAGATTATGGTAAGTGTAGACTATAATTATCAGTATCTATAATTAAATGTGCCATGTGAATAAAATTGTTTACTCTTTAATCTTAATTACAGGCAGCTCTTCAACTAGAGAATTCAAAATAGGGAGAGGCAACCATTGCAGACTACTTCATCACTTTTGGAGACAACTAGTGAAGGAATGTGATTTAAAAGAAGCGTATGCTAGATAGAAGTATAATGCTGAGACACTCAAGATGATCTGGATCCTGTAAATAGTCCAATCGTGGCAGCAGGAGGCTATTGGGAGATCAATTTATCCTTCCAAATAAAGCTATGGAATTTGAATGGCATAGAAGTGGACATTTTCTCTCTTTGTACTGGCTCAAACTTGAAGGTGGAATTTGATTCAGGGATTTGGCTAATACGCAGAAACGATCTTAGAAGTATACGATTTACATGTAATAAAACTTGAGTCCATTTGGGGAAACTTCAGTGTGAGTACATTGACTTTATTTAATTGAGAGTAGATACATCTAGCTTCAGTTTAAAGTCTAGTCGGTCAGGTGGTGGTGGTGCTTAAAGGAGAAGTAACTTCTGCTAGTACACCTGCTCCGGAATCCTCTTGATGGTTTTTGTTTTAGACAAAGTAGTACACATTGCATTTTCTATTTAAAACAAAAAAAACTGTTGCTATGAGAAGAGATTTCCACAAATGGGAAATTACTCAGGGCAAATCATAAAAATGATTTATCCAAAGTTATTTAAATATACCAAGATAAATTGAAAAATATTAATGGCAGTAGGTGATGTAGTAATATAAAGTTAAGAAAAGAGAGCAACAGTGTAATTCTGTTGACTGCTCAGTGTGGTCATTACATTGAATTTGTTATACTATTTCACTTCCATATATTATTTTAAATATATATTAATGTAATGCACATATATAGTGTCCCAAATCAAAATAAGTTTGTTATTGTGTAATCATCAATTGTATAGTCTACACAAGCTTGCACTGCTCTCAAATATTTAAATTGAGGTCATTAAATTGATTTTTTTTGATCCATTTAATTAAATTTCAATTAACACTTTTTCTCACAGATAGTACTCAAAATTCCTGTGGACGGCAAAATCCATGACAAATGACAACAAGTAAAAAAAAAAGAAGTGTTGTCAAATCCTAGAATCTCTAAAATAATAAAAAGTAACTAAAATAATTTGCACAAACAAATGTTTGAAGAGACCAAAGTGTTTTGTTGTGGTGTTTTGGGGTTTTCTTTGTCTGCCAGTGAATGTCAAATTCAAGCATTGGACAATTTGCCTTGTGGAAAAGAGAAGATTTTCCTTGAAAGTGAAGAGCTTGAAAAGTTGGATGTGTTTATTGTAGGAAAACATTTTTCAAAATTTGAGGGATTTTTTTGTGTATATGAAGAACATTTGGGTAAACATGAACTGTGATCTTCAAAAACCTTCACAGAAGTTGAAGCTGCTTCTGAGTAGTGTGAGCTGTATGGGATGTTGGAACACTGCAGATAATTAGCAATGAAGAAATTGTTACTATGAGAATTGCAAACAAGCCTAGAGTTCTTATCTGGAGTTCAAAACTGCCTTTCTTCAGCCGTCTGAGCTAGTGGCAAGGGAGTGGGTTATCCACCCAACGAGCAGAATGCAAAAAATTTCAGCTCAAAACAGAGACTGTAGCACTTTGACATCATTATATCATATTCCATTGGCCTACACTTTTAATTTAAGTTCAGCAGCCACTTAGAATGCTTCAAGATTTATGAGCACCTTGGCAGAGAACGTCCGTCTTTTTCACTGGAGATTAGACTACTTGGGGTTTGGGGTTTGTTTTGTTTTCTTTTGTTTTTTAAAGGTATCTGGAGTGTTTCTTGAGATTGTAGTTTATGCATCAAAGAGTAATATGTTTAAGCACAAATTGTTTGGAATTTCTGAATTTCCAAATCACACTTTGATTCTTTAGAGTTCTAGGCTTCAAGTTCTGTTCAACCGAGGTACAGCAAATATCAATAACAAACTGAAAGTGAAATTGGAAAGAAAAAGAAACCAACACCATAGAAAGATTTGAAATATTATGCCACCAAGCCATTCAAGAAAAATACGTCTGGGTACCATTTCTTTCTAAAATATTCTGCATATTTTAATACTTCCCTTTTTTAGCTCTGGAAACCAGATTATATGCAGTGCAGGATTGTTCAAAGCAGTTCAGTGTCCGAAAAGACAAATGATTTGAGCCCTTGAGATGTGGTGTGTGATTTACAGTATGGATTGGGAGTGTTGAGTGGTAGGATATAGTAATTGTGCTGCATACCGTGAGGCGTAACACAAAGTAGTAGACAAATGAAGCATGCATTTTATAATGCAATATGTTTTTCCTTATTGTCTAAACTATTAGTTTTACAATTACTTCTGAAATTTCTGTGCTTTATACCAAAGCAAACATGAAAATATGTAAATTGATTTAAGTAGAAGATGAAGAGTGGTGTGAGTAATGCAACCACGTGGTTACATTTTACTTGCACCAAAGTAGAATTCTTTATTATGGTATTGTGACATACTTTGTGTCTGGTAACGCATTTATTCTAGACCTCTAATTGTACCAATATGCTCCATTTTTAAGAGGAAGTGTTAGAGAACTTCTGAAACTTTTTCAGAAAATATTAGGAATGCCTTGTTTTAAGGTTCTTTTTTTTGCTTGTCTGTTAGTTTGATGTAACAAATATACCAGTGTTTCTGTCTTGTGAAAGAGACATCAACAAAGATGGTATATGGGGAGTCTGTTTTGGTTTTTTTCAATGAAGGATAAAAATAATGCATAGGACAGTTATGATTTTGTTCTTGGAGTATAAAATCTCAACAAATGATAGGAAAGGAGGAGTCTTTGCTTCTTTCCACAGTGCTCCTTCATTCTAGTTTATCTTTGCTCGAAATTACTGGGGGGGTTTGTCACTTCTGATTAATTTAGGTAAACCAGGGTTATCGTTCTTGCTGCTTTCTTTCTTGAAGGGCTGTTTCTTTTATGGCTTTACTGTGTGACAGACACATTTTTCTGCTACAATTGCAAACACTGAAAAGAATCCTGGTTTATAGCTCTGCCAGTTTTTTGTGATATTTGGACTCAGTGAAGACCATTAGTGATTTCAGGGTATCTGTTCTGCATTGTTGTTGTCTTGCATGACCACCTGCATGACTGGTCCTACATCACCCTGCAATGTTGATGGACGCTTCAGGACCCTGAAGTAATTTAATCTGTGACTGTGCACGTGTGTGTTTTCCTTTGGGGTCTTTTAATTAAACCAACTCTGGCTTATGCATACATGATTTTGGATCATGATAGAAAAGTTGGGTTTAATCTAGATATTCCTTGGCTGTAAGAACGCTTGCTTTGTGCCTGGCTGTGAAACTCCTGTGTTTTTGTGTGTTTGCCATGATTAAACATTTTCCACTGATCTGTGCAGAAGCGTATTGGAAGACAGTCATACAAGCATTCTTTCATTTTCCACAGTCAGAACTCAAACTTAACTAAACTTGGAAATTTATTTTTATACTCAGATGATGTTGATCCATTACTTCTGTAATGGAAACATCTGGCAATTCATCTTCTATATTGTTTCAGAGTGTCTAATTTGTTGCCTAAGATTTCATTTTTTTAAAGTTTGAGAGGGAGAGATGTATTTGGTGTCATCTTGCCATACTAGCTCAATGATTGATTTATTTTTCTTCTGGAATCATTTGGCAAACTGTCTATTATGCATCAAGATGTTTCTTAAGGCTAGCTTTTCTTTTTGGTAACTTTTTTTTTTTTCCCCTCTTCAATGCACTGAAGTTTAATGGTGGTGTTTTCAGATTCAGCAGAATCTGTCTTTGGCTATCTGCCTGCCTTAGCAGGTCGGGGGATTTTTGGTTTGTTTTTTTTTTTTCCTCCCCACTCAACTTATTGCCTGTATTTATGGGGGTATTGGAGGGAGTAGGGTGGGTTGAGCAAATGCCACAGAGAACCATTTCCTCTTAATGGTAACATCCAAGATGACTGGAACATACTTTATCTCTTAATTTTTGAACCAATTGGGGGGGGGTGTGTGTGTGTCTGTTAGTCACAGAATTTGATCGAGAAATTATTAATGTGAAGTTTAAAATTCCAGAATATTGGTTGTGTCACTCTTCAGTCTCAGGTTACACAATGCATAATATATATCACTTTTTATTAAAGTGTGCAGATGAAATTGCCGTTATGGACAACTTCATTTTTTCTTTGGATTTTCTCTGTGAATAAAATGCATCCTGCCAACCACTTCTCTGTGTAGAATTGATAATTACGAAATTTAGTTGTTGACCAGAATCAGTATGCTGACCAGAAGACCTAAAAACAGTTTTCATCTCAGTTCTTGGTTTTAAACCAAGATGATGGTTTTATGATTAGTTTATGAGATTTTCTGAACTTCTTTTTTTCTTAAAAAAAAAAAAAGGAAGTAGGTTCAATGAGTACATCCTCATACTTTAACTGATAGCTGCAAAATAGTTGCAGGTAGCTGGATACTTTTTCGTTACTTTGATAGAAGATTGAAATATTTCATGTCTAGTAGTGCCACCTACAGAAACTTTCCTCTTTTTCCTTCTGCTTGGCATCAAGGATAGTGGAATTGAAGGGAAGAAAGTGTAGCATCTCATCTGAATTAGCATCTGGGAGCATAATTAATTCAGTGTCTTGTCTTTTAGGTAGTGAAACAGCTCTTCAGATTAGCTTTTTGTGTTAGGCTTTGTCCTTCCATAATTCTACCTCCTTCTCATGTTCTCTCTCCTGTTTTATTGAAGCATGGGGGTGGTTTTGGTTTGGGTTTTTTGTTGTTGTGGTTTGTTTTTTTTTTTTTTTTTAAATTGGGAGTTCGGGAAGCATTTTCATAAACCATCACATTTAACTTTTGTTTCTGGCTTGTAGGTATCCAGGAGAAATAGTCTAGTCAGAAAGCAGTGGACAAAGTGATTTAGGTTCTCTTTTTGTATTTTAATTTGGTTGAAACTGATGTCCTAAGTCATCTGCTTGAAATGATCTTTCCTGTATACTATTGCTGGATAGGAAAATAGCTTGCAGTATTTTAACACAAAATATCTGTTGTTTGAAGCTTGATTCTTTGCGTTTAAAGCTAAAATTCCAAGAAGAAATTATAAATTAGTCATACTGAATAAAAATGAGAAAAATTCTAAATTAATATTTTCACTGAGGGAAATGTCTCTTTAATTTAAACAATTAAAATTCTAGACATCATTTTAAAGATTCAATAGATGTGTATTATATGGGAAATGCAACTGCTCTAAGTGTCTAAAGCAAAACTATATATATAAAATATCTTGTGTATTTTGTACTTTAATTAACAGTATGAAAATAAGATTATTAGCTGAATTATCACATTTATGTAACTGAAGATGTGAATCCTTAATTTGCAATAGTTCAGGAAGTTTGACACAGTCATTGATGATAGATGTTTAAACATGTTGATCTGTGAATGGCAAAATTCTTATTATTGTTTTTTATTCCAGGTAGGAGAAGACAAAGAGTGCATCGTCCTCGTTCTCCAATATTGGAAGAAAAAGATATCCCACCCTTGGAGTTTCCTAAATCCTCAGAGGACTTAATGGTGCCTAGTGAGCATATAATGAATGTTATTGCCATCTATGAGGTACTGAGGAACTTTGGCACTGTTTTACGCCTCTCTCCTTTTCGTTTTGAGGACTTCTGTGCTGCTCTGGTAAGTCAAGAGCAGTGCACACTTATGGCAGAGATGCATATAGTGCTTTTAAAAGCAGTTTTACGTGAAGAAGACACTTCAAATACTACCTTTGGACCTGCTGACCTCAAAGATAGCGTTAATTCCACTTTGTATTTCATAGATGGAATGACGTGGCCAGAGGTTCTGCGGGTATATTGTGAGAGTGACAAGGAATACCATCATGTTCTTCCTTACCAAGAGACAGAGGACTATCCTTATGGACCAGTAGAGAATAAAATCAAAGTTCTGCAGTTCTTAGTGGATCAGTTTCTTACAACAAACATTGCACGTGAAGAGTTAATGTCAGAAGGTGTTATTCAGTATGATGATCATTGTAGGGTTTGTCACAAACTTGGGGATTTGCTTTGCTGTGAAACTTGTTCAGCTGTGTACCATTTGGAGTGTGTGAAACCACCTCTTGAAGAGGTACCAGAAGATGAATGGCAGTGTGAGGTCTGCGTAGCACATAAGGTGCCTGGAGTAACTGACTGCGTTGCTGAAATCCAAAAAAATAAACCATACATTCGACATGAACCTATTGGATATGACAGGCATAGACGAAAATATTGGTTCCTGAACAGAAGAATCATTATGTAAGTAAACTAATCATTTACTATTTTCTGACAATAATGTTGTATTGAATGTGTTTTTACTACATCCTGTAAGCTGCTGATGCCATATTAAAATTATTTTTTCTTTAGATAAGACCATTGCTTGCTGTTTTGTAAGTAGATGTCTAAAGACCATGTAATTAATCCATCAATTTTACGGATATATAAAAAGGGGAAAAAACCCAGGGCCTCTGGCTTAATTTTACTGTGCCTAAAGCATGTGAATGTGAGGAAATGAGATCTCTCCAGTTTCTTGTAAAAGTTACTGAAAAGTAGTTTAACTCTCTTTGTGATCACATGGTGTCTAGGGCACTAGTTTGGTGTACTATCACCTGCTTAGATGGTATTTGGCGGTTAGATACTGGTACTGGTTTGAGGGTCTGCCTTTGAAGCTAAGACTTTCATTGGTATTCACCATATCTATTAACTAGAAATGCAGAAAATGTTGTATGTGAACACTTCTATAGGTGTAAACAAAGTCAAAACAGCAAGAAATGCCTGTCTTCAAGTGATCTGCTTTGTAGATTTAACACAATTTCCTGTTACTGGTTGGTCTTGAGATACTAATGTATCTCAAAATATTAGGAATAATCAAACCCTTGTTGGTGAGGGCATTGTGCCCTGTTTTTTTTACCTGAAAAGTTGTATCTGAAATTATAAAAATACTTCTACATTTTTCACAGGAAAGTAGCTAAAGACTGTTTTTTCTTATAAAAGACTGTTCTTATGTAATTGTTCTCATAGTGGAGGAGAAATAGTATTTAAATGAAATCAATGGTATTGTTAATTTAGGAAAAATAAAGATATTTTACTAGATTTCTTGAAATACAATTTTCCATTCAGTATTATGGAGAAAATAAGCCACAGCTGGATACCTTAACAGAATTTCATACAAAACAGATTACAGTGAATGTTAAGATATTAGCCAGTGTCTTTAAAAGGGGTTACATCTTGCAAACAAGGCACTTCTAAGGACACATTTTAGTCCTTTAAAATGTAGTGCCCTTTCTCTAATGTATTGTCAGCTGATGCTTTAAGTATTAATTATCGCTGCTCTTTGTTTCCTGTGTTCTTCTTTCATGCTTGTAAAAAAAAAAAAAAAAAAAAAAAAAGAGTCCATGTTTGAGTATTTTTAGTTTCTCCACGTTATAAATGCCACAGTAGTGTCAAGTAATCTTTTAAAAGATGCAGGGAATCTTTTATACTCTTTTTTTTATACTCCATGTTTATACTCAATCACGTGCTTTACAGTCTGTGGGCGATCATTCAAAAAAAAAGCAGGATGTGATGGTCAGCCTGAAGTTGTTGATACCCTAATTCTGCCATTGCTTCATACATCATTTTCTACCTTCTGTTTCCAGAAAATGAGTTGAAAGTTTGATTTTCACAAAAAGCCTGGTTGTGAAGGACATGTAACTGATACTCTTTTTGCTCTATTTACCTCTGCTTTAATAACTTATAGTCAGTCTCCTCTGTGCATGATTTTTGTATCTTTCCTTTCAAACTCTTGAGGAAATGGTTGTTCTAAAGATGGGTTTGTCTTACTGCTCTACTGGACTGGCAGAACAATTATGTTCTGCTTGCTGTTAGAGGTCTGGGAATTAATATTAAAAAATCCAGAGTCACTCACTCAGGAGGTGATTTTAAGATAAATAGGCAGGCTTTTTTTCCACCCAATATGTAAGCAGGTTGGTAATTATTTTTGACTAAACTTGATCTATGAAACAATGGTTTTTTCCCAGTTAAGTGGAATATTTGATGTTCAGAAGGTTTTGATACAGGCAGTACTTCAACATATTTTAAACTAAAATAAATCATGCAGGTGCTTCTTGATCCTTTGAAATCTACACGTGAAAGTTCTTTTTCTCTAGTACACTGCTAGCAGTTTTTACTGCACTAGAAAAGACATCTTCAATGGTTAAATGTATTGCACTTTCTTTTTAAATGATTTTGCATTCCTGTTAGGAGTTCAGTGGGAAAATTATTTGTTTCAGAAATCATAAATCAAGTTTTATGAATGTAAGTTTTGTATCCTAATGGGGATTTAGTTAAAGAGAAAAATACATCAGTACTCCATTTCAGATCAAAATAGATGAGAACTGTAAGCAATACAGCAAAAGGAAAATTTTTATTGGATTTTCCATTTTACTGATTTTTTTGTTAGTGATTAAAATATTTCAAAACGTAAACAGAGAAGTATTTTTATGTTCACAAAGACAAGCAGAAACGCAGTTCATCCATTAATTGTTTCCTGACTTTCTTTCATATTCTCATGCAGATCATGTAGGTTGAAAGATTCTTTCCCTGCTGTTCCTATCCTTCCTGTTGCTGTTAGATATCATGCCTTCTGCTAGTGTAGATGTACCTGTGCATGCTTCCAAAACAAGTTCTTTCTGAAGTATGATGTTTGGATTAAAAATTTTTTAAATCCTCCTGGTGG
>NW_008824772.1:1882018-1904406 GCF_000699105.1 Pygoscelis adeliae
ATACTCTTTAACAGTGCAGTGTGGCATGTACAGAATCGGCCAGTTCCACTAGACTTTTCACAGAACTTTGACATAATTAAATTTGTGCATAATGTGCCTTAAAACTTTATGCTAAAGCCACTTCATAAGGGGACAAATGTATTTACTACATAACTAAATTCCAGGGAAATACAACTGTAATAATTCACATAAATATTAAACTCTCTGCTTTCAGTTTTTAATGTCCTTTAGATTCAGTCAGGATGCTGTATTGCAAAACCAACCGTTTTGCATATAT
Organism: Pygoscelis adeliae; assembly: GCF_000699105.1. Taxonomy (NCBI): domain Eukaryota; kingdom Metazoa; phylum Chordata; class Aves; order Sphenisciformes; family Spheniscidae; genus Pygoscelis; species Pygoscelis adeliae. The sequence goes on from NW_008824772.1 coordinate 1,882,296, forward strand.
ATACTGAACAAGATCAAACCACACCTGATATCTTGGATAACTGAAGGATAACTTAAAAGATAACTGCCGAATGCTAAAACCTGAGATTCATGAAACGATATTATCATATCAACTTTATTAAAATGAATAGAGTGTACTCACCAATACCATGTGATCAAATACATCAGAAGAAACTAATAGATCTAAAAATAATCTGCACAAACACTGATTTGAAATCTTGCCCGGGGCATGAGAGAACTGAAATCCTAAATTCTTGCATTTTTTTTGCTTTTCAAAGGGGTTTTTAGGGCTTTTTACTTCTTCTCCTCTCTCCCCTTATAAATATTATAAATCCATCATACCACTGGTTTTCCCATCTTTTAAAGGGTTTTGTAGACTTGTTGTTGTTCACTGACTCTTTTATTTCCATGCTCATCACTTGCTGAGGGTAATAAGCATCAGGAAATTTAGGACTTTGACTTGCATTCTCCTAGTAAACTGCTGCAGTGTTTTAACAAGTTATTTTTCTAGAAATATTGAGATGCATTGGATTTGTCAAATGTCTATGAAAGAAGATAATGAAACATTGTTTGGCTTTCATTTTGGTAGCAGAAATAAGACACATTGTTATTCCTGAGTTGTATGTATCTCCCTTGACTGTCAAAAACAGTTTCAGCTTTTTTTCTGCAAGATTTGTTAGTTGTTTATGTTCTTAGTGGGTCCTCCTCTATTTTCTCCAATTATTTATTTCTCCATAAAAATGTTTTGGATCTTCATTTGAACAAGATTACTTCAAACAATTTACTGAATTCTTCAGTTCCTAATTGTATCAGCATGGAATTCAGGAAGGGGTCTGTCTTCTTCGTTATTACTTTACTTGAAAGTTTCTAGCATGTTCTGTGTTGCGATCTTTATCAGTCTTAAAACTTGCCTCTAAAGCCTGCCAGTGAATAGTTCCTGGTAGCGAAGGAGGCTGAAAGAGGTAGGAAATATTCATGTGATTCTTTTCTCCCTTGCTTGGCCTCTGTTAGTGTATGTGACTCAGCTGAGTCCCCTGGAGACTAAGTAGACCTGTCCAGCACCGAGCTGGCAAATCTGTCTGGCTTGTCAGAGAAAACTGTTGGGAATCGGTCCTTGTGTAGACTTGCATCTTTCCATCTTCTTTTTATGATAGCCTCTCTGATTTCTTTAAAGGGTAAAAGTGGTGTCCCTTTAGCCAATGCAAGAAGTTGTTCAGGGAAGGTTAGCTTAAATCTGTTAATTGTTAATTTAAATCTTAACTAACTTTGCCAAAATGGATTGCATAGGATGCATTCTACAGTAGTTCTTTGACTGTTAGTTAAGTTGGTGATGAGCACTCCAAGGCTTCCACTGGCATACACCTGAATCTTGAAAAGAAGTCTGACCAAAGATGAGTTTCATGTAAGCATACATAACAGCAAGCTTGTGCCATTTTGTTTTCTGTCTGTGCTTTCGTCAAGAGAAAACGCTAATTCCTGAACTTCTGTTATTAAGGTTGTGATAGCCTTCAATTCAAGAGAAATTCCATGCTCAAAACCTTATATAAATGAAGTAGAAGGGAGATTAAATACTCTTGGATAACCTCATTGTCCATTTCTAGAATATTGTCTGAGCAGTTCTTTAATGGGTAGGACTCAAATCACACATGGAAAGATTAATTTGCTCTAGGTGCCTTCTGCAGAATACTCGCTTTTTGTGGTCTAGTGTCTTCATTCTTCACAGTGTGCCTCTGGGTTTTATTGGCCTGTAATATAGCATACCTCTAGTGGTACTGAAGGCTTTTTCTTGAGTTATATAGGGAAATTGAAGATAACAGCTAATTGCTTTTCAGTCCTTGTTACAATGGAACCTCGTAACACTAGAACAGGAAGAACTGATGGGAAAGGAAAAGACAGATGCTTCTTGGGGTTTTCAGGTGACATACGCATCCTGGATGCATTAGCATAGCTGTAGCAGTTTCAGATTTGCTAAATGGGGAAAAAGAAGAAAACAGTTGGATGGTCACTGTCGAAATTTAAGCAAGGTATACAAGCCTCTGTACCTGAGCTGCTTGTCTGGCAAATGAGTACTAGCACAGCCTTACTTCATGGAATGATGAGACCATGTAAAGCATTCATATTGTTGCATATCTAGGTCGTTTAAGAAGATGTATAAATGGCATAGCTATCTAGCAAATAATCGTGTAACGAGCTAGAGGTTCAAAATGAAAGGTTAGAGTTCCTTTTTGGGTGAGCTAAGAAATAATTGAAGTATAAACTTAGCAACAACATTATATTCTGCAGTCACGTTTGTAAGGAGCAGAGCAGCCTTACAATTGCTGCTCTGCTAGTGTCTTGCTCTTGCCACTTCTATCGGATGTTTGCCAGGGAAAATTCAGAAGCCATACTTTCCCTGTCCTTTTTAGTTAAGCATTTCATTTCTTCTTTTTCTTTCCTCTTGCTATATTCTTGCATTCTCATCTCCCCTTGCATCTTAGTTTTTGGGTGTTTGCCTTTATCTTCCTTTTCTGTGGCTTTTGTTCACACACAATAATAAAGGTGCTGCCATTCCTATTATTGTTAGTAAATAAACCAATAATTTCTTGGTTTAGAGGAGATATGGTTTAAACAATAATTTTTCTTTAACATGGAAGTCTACAGGCATAGAATATTCCATAGAGTCAAAGATTGTCAATGTTCAGCTGTTACTTTTTGTTGGGTAGTATGTGAGCAGTCGTCCTGAAATGAGCTGTTTTCTGAGGAAAACTTGTCAAATTTAACCATGCTAACGTTTTAAAACTAATGGAAAGTTACTGGTAGCCTAGAGGAGTAAATGGGTAAAGTAGATTTCATGAGCAAAGGCCCTTATGAGAGAAATGATAGTATTTCTTTGCAATACACCAGGTTTTATCATCAAAACGAAAAGTCTGTTTTGTAGGAACGGTTGTGACAAATTAGTAGCTGAATTTTGCGTAATATTGCCATTACTAACTTCATAACCACCTTATTTTAATAGTATTCTGATTGAGTTGTGAGTATTACAGTTGTTTCATAAATACAATGTGGAAAATAGATGACGTTGCCTTATGGTTGCTTGGCTTTCTGAAAACCTGAGGCCAATTTTTACCATCTTTAATGTATAAGCCATGTGGAGGCAGCCGGTAGAGAGGAACGCACAATAAACTTTGCAAGGGAAGATCTTTCAAACTACAGTCAGCTTTCCATTCCTGTCAACAATTTGATTTAGGATTATAAGTGAGCCATAGGTCTGTAATGCTTTTACAGGTAGTGCAAGTATGGCAATAGTTTAGCTCCTCTTCTACATGTGAAGGCCAGGCTGATAAATCATTGTGTCACCCCATACGGTGTTCACGGTATTGGGAGTGCTAGGGTGTGTTGCGGAAATGAGTGGTCCTGCCCACAGCCAGCCTGGATCTGGCTGCTTGCTGCTGAACAGGACCTAACAAGCCAAGCTGAAATCACGCAGCCTTCTGCAGAACCGCTTGGAGCGTCCTCCCTATGCTCTCCAGCACTCTTGAGAGAGCCTGTTACCCGAGATGTTTATGGAGCTCGCTTGGGTCTGGTGGCCCTGTTGAGATGTTTTTGACACTGCGGTCCTCCAGTAGTTTTGTCTAGGCTTGTGGCGTCCTGGAGTACCCCAGATAAAAAAATGTGGAAATCCCTTGATCTTTTCAAGGGATTGTATTTTGATTCTTTTGTCCCTTAGTGGTGCTCTCACAGGTGAATGCCGTAGAGATGCTAATACAAAATATTTTATGAATGTCACATTCTACACTTTGAATTTCATAACTTTGCTATTTCCTGAATATGCAGTCGGAAACACTATCCTTTATGGATTCTGGAGCCACACCCTCTTTCATTGCAAATTGTTTGAGACTTAGTAGTAGTTTACTGGTTACAGTAATAGTAAATATGAGAATAAACCTTGTTGCCAGATTGGACAAACCAGTTTTAAGGAGACTTCAAAAGCTTTGCTGAAGAAGTTGTCATGAGAACTTCTGAGGGGATGAAAAAAGGGAGAGAAGTGAGAAAGGAGTATTTGAGTACTAATCTGGGTGCATATGAGTGTCCTCATGTGACTTGTTTATTCACATTCAGGTATTGGCATTTAATAGTTCTCTGCAAAAAGTAGGCTCATCTTAATTTTTGTCATTTGTCCAGATATTTTAATATTTTTTAATACTCTTACAGAGAGGAAGATTCAGAAAGTGAGAAAGATAAGAAAATCTGGTACTATAGCACAAAGATACAGCTGGCAGAGTTAATTGAATGCCTAGACAAAGATTACTGGGAAGCTGACCTATGCAAAACTCTGGAAGAAATGCGTGAAGAAATTCATCGGCACATGGATGTGACAGAAGACCTTACTAATAAAGCAAGGGGCAACAACAAGTCTTTCCTTTCTGCAGCAAATGGTAAGGATATTTTGTTTAATGGGAATAGATGTTACACTTTGAATCAAATACTAGTTTATATTTATTTTATTATAAGAAGTTTATAGAAATTGATGGAGAAGCATCATGCAGGTGCCAGCATGGCTATGTAGTGCTGACTTCTTGTAGGACTATGTATCAGGTATTCCAGGATGTGCTGAATGATTCGGATTCTTGGTATGCTTAGGGTGTGCCAGATTGTGATTATTCCAGGTGTTGGAGTGGAGCTGTGTTAACTGTCAAATGTTTCTTGATGTACTGTCTTTGTATATATGTGTATATAACTCCTCATAAACATTTAACAGTCCAATGGGAGTTGGAGTGGCAAAAGTATTAGAGCTCCAATATTTGCTCCGATATTACGGAAAGTGTGAAAGAATGCATATCTCCTCTGCAGTTCCCCACCAACTTAATTTATCTACCCTGGAGCAAGAAATAGCAATATAAATCTGTGAAGGTTTGAACTTTGGTTCTAGGGAACACGTGAAGATTAGATATTCAGGTTTAAAAATGGATTTAAGTCATCACTATATAAATGCATAACTCTGAGAAATCAGTAATTAAATCTTTGGAATTGTTTCTTCTAAGTGGGGAAAAGTGGTAAGAAGTTGGATGTTATCTTTTGTCTCATTGAAAAGAAGTAGTATTTATGTCATATTACTTCTGCTCAGTGGCTCTGTAGGTGGTGGTTTGTTGTTTATTGATGACAACGTACTTTCTATTGTAGATGAAATTTTGGACGTTATCAGAGCAAGAAAAGGAGAAATAGTGGAAGATAAAAACACAGCAGATGATGAAGCAGAAAAGGCCAAAAGTGACGTTGATAATGACCAGACAGATGCTGAGAGGGGCAAGGAAGAATCTGGAGACCAAGACAAAACTGAGGAAACACCCACTGAGCAAGATGTGGAAAAAGTGAAAACAGAAGGTAAAGAAACTATGACTGTGCTTTAACAACTTCATTTAAGTAAAGTGAATCTTTTGTTAAGATCCTCACATTTCTTTAAGTGTTAATGTGATTTTTTTTTTTGTATGATTCTCTAAGTTATTTTTTAAGTAATAGGTGATGCTTGTCAGTTCATTTGTGGTTGTATATTACAATTGTTTTTCTTGTTAAGTAATTTCACCAGTTTTCCTACTTTTCAAGTTAAATACAGCTAGCTTGTAGATACCTTGGCTTAAAGTACAGGTCGCACTTACAGGTTGTGAACATCATGTTTGTAGTAAGCAATATTACATCATTTTTAACATTGTTTTCCTCATCAGAATTAAATAGTTTGTTCTTTGATTCTGAGACAATACTATCTCATAGCGGGGGAAAAAAAAAAGAGGAAAGGAAAAAGCTCGGTGTTTTTCAGCGTTATCAAACAGACAAACAAAGCTGCTGAAGTTGCTTTCTATGGATGATGCCAAATGACATCCTAAGACATACTAAAGAATATCCCTAAAGTTTTGTTGTGCGTTTTACTATAGAGGCAACAGTCGTTGGGGATAAAAGTAACTCTGTGACATCAAGCACTGATGACAACAACACAAATCCTTCTGCAGGAGAGACTAGTTGCTCTGAAGGGAAGAACGCAATGGGGTGTCAGTCAGAAACCCTTGATAGCAACAACGTGGCAGAGAAGAAGGTGGCATCAGAGCTCCCTCAGGAACTCTCAGGTACAGAAGGCACTGTTACCAATGCCTCTGTAATTTGGGGAATCTGTTAAGTTTTTCTATCTGGTTTGTTGACTAAAACCATTCACAGCGTATATCACTCATGCTGTTTGCTTGCAGTGCCATCCTTTACTGCTACGTTGTCATTAACGTTTCAAAGTTAATTTTCTTGCAACTAGTGCTTGAAATTTGTGGCCCTCGTGACATTAGCATTTGTTTTCATGCCTTCCAAAGATGACTATGGCTAAGCTTTTTATGTTCTATTTTCTGTATATTTTATTTTTCCATAGTGATCCATAATGATTGTTAGCATCTTATCAAAGTTTATTTCAAAATCTAATTTGCTGCCGGCTTGTTTATTATTTTAACCTCTCATTTACTGTATAAATTACTAACAAACAGAGTATTTTCATTCACATGAGTAAACCATTGCACTGAAATGTCAAGATTGAAATTGTCATGCTAGGAATTTTAAACAGCTTTCAGAATTATAAGCACAGAGGCTCTTGTTGTATTTTAACCTATTTTGTTCTGCCATGTCAGTGATTCAAAAGTAGTAATATACACTATTTAATTAAAAAAACAAACAAACAAAACAAAACCCAAACTTTAGATTTAGGAATAAATGGGACTTGATTAGGAGTAACAAATTATCAGTGTACAATTTTAGAATGATGTTCTATTACATTTAGAATTATATTCTATTACAAACTGTACTACATAACTACGTGTTATTCTAAACATCTGATTACTGTTAAAACGATCAGAGTTTTACTTTCAGTTCTTAAAAATCTAAAAATACTCTAATCTGTGATATAGCCATACTCAGTGTGTTATGTTTTGAAAAGTGGTAGTAAACATTTTCTCTCCTACAGAAATAGTTCTCCATTCAGATACAGATTGCAGTTCTTGAACTTGCAAATGTGAATGCGTCCAAATGTTGTAATAAACTTTTTTAATAGGAGGAGAAAATGGAAGTTAAGATTAATCCGTAATCTGGAAGCCTCATAATACACTTCTTTAATACAGAAAATGTCCTAGTGCATGAGACAGAAAGCATACGTGTTAGATATTTGACCAAATATTTTTGCCTGTTCTCATATTTTTTTATTCCATTTTAAAGCTAAAATAACTGTACAGAGGTTTAATGGAAAAGATACATATCCTATAACCTTGTTCCAGACACATTTATGGATTCATATTTTATTTTAAAGATTGACTTACATATTTATCGTTATTTTTTTATCATACTTTCACAGGTACTTTTCTCCTTCCAAAGCTTCTGGCTTATTTTTAAATGAGTGGGCTTTTTTTGTAGGAAAGTGTGTGTGTGTGGAGAGGGTTCTTCCTCAAGTCTAATCTACTGTATTCGTAGTGATACTTGTGTTCCTATTATGAAATTCTAGTTTGAGACACTCGTTTCAGAGGGAGGGAGAGATACCGAACCAGTATCAATGAGGCAGCTACCCCCAAAGAGGGGGAAAATAAGAGTAAAATGCAAAGCTAGACAAGAATGTGTCTATCACCATCTTGTTAAATGCAGTTTGGATATGAGTCTGGTTTGGGTGCTTCCACTCTCCTCCAAATAGTAGGCACCACAAATGGTTCCATTTTCCTCTTAGTAAAAAGGGAGATGGATCGAACAGTGGTGGTCACCTACTTGGCAAAGCCAGAAATAAAGATGCATTCAGGTTAGGGATCTTCTAAGAATCCCAGAATATTTACCTAATTGTCTTTCTGCTGGGAGTGAGTATTTCACAAAAAGAAGGTTTTGTTCTGTCACCTTTCTTAATAACAGCAGAATCTCTTGACGTTTTGGAAGAATTCTAGAAATGGAAAAATCTTGTATTTTTTAAACAGCTAAGCTGTGTCTCTTTTGCACAAAATCAAGATGACGTTGTTTTGAGGGATGGTGGCTTGTTCTTACTGGGCAGCTGGAGTGATTTATTTCTAGGTAGCTGCAATTCACTGATGCTGTAGTCGAAAGGTCATACTCGGGCAGTACGCCTTAGCAACAAGTGAGATGGCAATGATGTCCACAGCTGTCAAGACAGACAGTAACAAGGACAACTGAGGACCAAGAGCCCATTTGTCTTACTGAGCTCGAAGCAACATCCTGACCCATCAGATTGTAAGAAAGAGGCTGATATTTTAAGTTTGCAAAGGAAGAGTTTAGCTATAGTGTGATGTCAATTGAACAGAAATCTGTGGGGTTCCTCAGAATTAATGCGCTGAAGAAGAGACAATCAAAGACTCGGTGGAAAACTGGAGGGGAACTGAAAGGTGTGTGCTTTGAGGAACAGCTAAAGCACAAGAAAATAAAAAGAGAAAATCATAGAAGCTGCAGGAAGACCAAATTTCATGAAATCTGCATTCTAAAAGCAAAACAAAGTCTCAGTAGAGGGTTCTCTGTGTGTGCATCTGTAGAAAAATAATTGTCTTGTATTTAAAATATATTCATATTTCATCCAAGTATGACTTTCAGTTTTTCAGAGCTGTAAAAGTTGAAACTGCTTGAAACAAAACAAAAAACACTTTCATGGATACGGTGCTCTGGAGGGAACTAGTATTTTATGGGTATTTCTCTCCAGTCCAGCAAAAGATGTTCACCTGACTTTTTTTGTTTAATGAAAAATGTAAAACTAGAAAAAACTGCATTGATCTAATTTAAAAGAAGAACTAAAAATGAAGTTGTTCTTTTGTAGAAGAAACTGGTCAGATGATCCCTAGCAACAGTAGCAGTGCATCTGCTGCACCTCTACACTCAGACCATGAAAACAGCAATGGTAGTGAGTTGGGCTCTGGGCAGAATGACTCCATTAAGACGCCTGATGATGCTGAAAATGCAGAGAGGGGGTCCCAGACTTCAGAGGACATAGGTAATAGTAGTGTCTCCAACTTTCATTTTATGCATCTTCTTCTTTCTTTTTTTTCTTTATAACTCCTATACATCAATAGAAAACTTCCAATTTTTAAGTTTGTTTTAAAAACCTTTTTTTCCTGGGCAGGAGAGAAATCTAATGGTGAAAGAAGTGATTCTCCAGGCGCAGGAAAAGGCACGCCAGGTTCGACGCGAATGCTCACAAGATTACGAAATCCAGATAGCAAGTTGAGCCAGATGAAAAGCCAGCAGGTTGCTGCTGCAGCACATGAAGCAAATAAGTTATATAAAGAAGGCAGAGAGGTTTGTGCACATCTTGGAAAATTCAAAGCAGTACAAAAACTGTTTTAGAAAACTGATAATATTTTTAAAAATAAAGTGATTTTGGCAGACTATGGAGGTACTTAAAAAAAAAAAAGTAGTAATAATAAATTAGCAAATGGTGAAATTGTAATATCACTGGAAGCTTTTTACCTCCCTCTCCTTTGCTTTTGCTCTTTTAGTTGCTGTCTACAGAGTGGTATGACAGTGACCCAGTGCACCTCCTTTCCTTTAACGTGCTGGTCATCAAAGTTAGAGATTTATTTACTACGTAGCCAGTAATAAGTTATGCATTTTCTTCCACTTCTGTCTTCAAATCTCTCAGAACTCATGTGCCAAACTACAACTTTACAGCGGTTTGTGTGTGATGATTGTTTGAATAGCTAGGTAATAGCCACTTTTCTGGTTCATAACAAATCTGTACTGGAAGGGTATGGTCATTTAAAGACAATCATTGCAAAACTGTAGCACTGCTTGATGCAGACAAAAGTGAAATCTCTCTCAAATGTCTGCCAGTTGGTATAAATTTTTTGTATGGCTGGAGGTTGTTTGTTGGTTTTTTTTGTGGTTTGTTTCAGGTTTGGTTTTTTTAAGTAGCCCAGTTTCTCCAGGAAAGAAGTGTTTGAATGTTAAGAGTTTGTTGCAGTTAGTTGTCTGCATATTGTTTGGTGTATTAATGTTATTTTTGTTAACTGGTTTTCCTTGTAAGTTAGCATTTAGCATATTTATTCACAAACCTCTTGAATTTGGAACTCAGTTATGAGTAATTAGACCAGTGATGTTATCCATGCCATGTTTTCAAAGTCAAAGATATTTGTTTGCTTAGCTACATCTACGAATTCTGTGATTTACCAAGGAGAGGTTTCACAGAAAGCTTACTGAAGTTCAGGGAAGCTATTTTCCCAAAGCTGTCTCCCTCAATAGGCATGATTCAGAGCAGCAAAACGGGTTCCTGTTTGACTTCCTCAGGAGCCTGGATGGCATTTTTTTTAATGTTAAAGTTGATCTTTGGGAATATCCTAACTCTATATACAATCAGTGATGAAGTACATATATTTAGTATATAGGATAAACAGGTATTTGCTTCTACAAACTGATGTAAGGTATTTTTATTATTTTATATATAGACAGTTGAAGCCTAAATCATAAATAAGTAAATAGAAATATTTAAAACTTAACTGCATCTTTAAAATCATTCTCTCTTTCACAAGGTTCTGGTGGTCAACTCTCAAGGTGAAGTCTCCCGAATGAACACAAAGAAGGAAGTTGTGATGAAAGGAAATATCAACAATTATTTCAAATTAGGGCAAGAGGGAAAGTATCGTGTTTATCATAATCAGTATGCCACTAATTCATTCGCATTGAACAAGCACCAGCACAGGGAGGACCATGACAAGAGGCGACATCTCTCGCATAAGTTCTGTCTGACTCCTGCTGGAGAGTTCAAATGGAATGGGTCTGTACATGGGTCCAAAGTTCTTACCATATCCACTTTGAGGCTAACTATTATTCAGCTAGAAAACAATATCCCGGCATCATTCCTTCACCCTAACTGGGCTTCCCACAGGTAAATTAATAAATGAAAATACATATTCTCTTGTTTTACTTGTATTTTTGCTAACAGTATTAATAAGCAATGGTCTTTGTTTTTTCAAATCAGTGATTTCCAAGCACCATGCGTCAGTTTATTAAAATATAAGATCACGTTTGTGTTTTGTGGTGGATGGCTAAAAGGATTGCACGTTTGAGTAAAGTATTAAAATATAGGAGGTTTTATCCTACCATTAAATCTTATTAACATAGCATGCTATATTAGTGCACGTGTATGTTTCAGGTTTTTATCTTTTTTCCAATTTAGGTCTAACTGGATTAAGGCTGTTCAGATGTGCAGCAAACCTAGAGAATTTGCACTAGCGCTGGCTATATTGGAATGTGCCATTAAACCGGTTGTCATGCTGCCGATCTGGCGGGAATCGTTGGGGCACACTAGGTAAAATAAATAAACATAAAAATTTTTTGAATATGAGAACTTTTATTTTGTTTTACAATTACTAGTTCCTCTAAGCCTGTAAGAATTAAATTTAGTTTAAATTTAGTCAGTCATTCAGCACTTGAAGTGTTTTCTCAACCAGAAACACTGAAAATACATGACAAGATTTTTATAGTGTCATTGCTCCTGCAAAGCAAGTTTTCTTTATCTGAGCCACAGTCTTAAAGTGATAAACTTTGGGAGGCTGGGAGAGCAAATTTCAACACACTCACTTCAGTGGAGTCTGTCTTTTGTCTCTCATTGTGTCATAGAACCAGAAGTGAAATGAGTCTGATGTTAGACACAGTTGCAGGCAGCTGTGTTTGCCTTACTAGAATAGCCAAAAAAAAGCAGTGTTCCTATTGCAAGTAACACATATGACATGATACTGGGCTTTCCTCTTAACTTCAGATATTTAAAATTATTCAAAGGGATAGTACATGCTGTTGTTTGACTGTTTTTTTGTATTTGCTTACAAGATCCTGTACTTAAATGTACTTAAATCTATATGTATTAGATTACGCAGAATGACAGCGATAGAAAGAGAAGAAAAAGAGAAAGTGAAAAAAAAAGAGAGAAAACAAGAAGAAGAAGAAACAATGCAGCAAGCTACATGGGTGAAGTATACATTTCCTGTCAAACATCAGGTAAGGCTTTCTTTTGTGTGAAGAACAAAAAAAAAGTACAAAATGGTTGATTTCTTACTTTTTCTGTTTTCATTTTAAACTTAAAATTTTAATGCCATTGCATTACTCCCTGCCATTGGAGTAGGAACCATGCCCACCTATTCAAGCACATAATCTTGGTCTGAACTACATTTGACATGTATTATGCTCTTAGTGACAGTGCCTGAGTTGACAGATCTTTGTCTGCAAAATGCAGCCTTTCCTAATGGAAGGGTTCTAGATGTTTATTGGAATCTTGTCTGTATGTCTGTCCAGTGCTCCCATCCCATATCCCCCCTCCCTTTACTTTGGAAGGTTATATTATATGATGGGAACTACTATAGAAACCTGTTTATATTTTCCTACAGTAGATATTAAATATTTTTGTTGGAGTTCTTTGCTCTAAATTTTTGTTGTAACAAACATACAGGTTGATTCAAAAACTTGTATAATCTTTCAGCTTTTAGGTAAATAGATTCTCACTGGTACATGAAATTTAAATTTTTTTTTTAGATGTTACTATGATAGAATCGATTTAATTATCAGGAGATATATCTTTAGTTTTAGATAGCACGTTATTTCACAAATATATTTCAACTTGCTTGAAAAAGTCTGTAAATTGAAGTTTTTGTTTTGTTTTTTAAAAAATCATCTTAGGTTTTTAAATGGATGTATATGTTATAGTGTAATAGCACGATTAAAACTACTATTTTAAAAATATTTAACAGGTTTGGAAGCAAAAAGGAGAGGAATATAGAGTAACGGGATATGGTGGCTGGAGCTGGATTAGTAAAACACATGTCCACAGGTTTATGCCCAAACTGCCTGGAAATACTAACGCAAATTACAGAAAGTTGCTACCAAGTAAGTGTCTGCATTGCTTACATTTTTTTAATTACTAACATACTGCTTTTTATTGTTTATTCAGTTAATTATTTGCATGTGATATTTCTTATGTAGACTTTGTTACAAATAGTGTTCCAGAGAAGCTTTTGTGGATTTCTGCTAATCTTTGTCGATATAACCAGTTCAGTTGTCATAAACATTTTTTAGCTACATTAAATTGTTTCAATTATGAAGTTGTGTGTAATATTTGTACAGCTTTGTATAGCCTTATTTAAATTAAAGATAGATAAAAATCATGTAGATAATCACAAGCAAAAAAATAACATCTAAAGTATTGGTGTATATATACACTTCTCCCCCCACCCCCCCCCCGTTGACAGAATACTATTAAACAATTTTATCTGGAAACAATAGTTTTATAAGGAGAAAGAAATTTATTTCTCTAGAAAGTTCAGAACACACCTTCTCACTTATTTGTTCCAAGGATTTATATCAAAAAAGAAAAATTTTGCACAGTTGACTCTTAGAATGCATCCTGAACTGTATGAGTCTTATTTATAATAAATTTAATCTCGAGTTTTTCCTTTTAAAATGTAGGAAATGGCAGCCCACCCTATATTGCTATCAAAATTATTTCTTTCCTCACATATTGATCTAATACTTTCCCTGTTGCTTTTAACTGGATCAAACACAAAATGGATGCCGCTGTTTTTAGCGTTGTCTATATGTTTGTTAAATTAGATTCATTTTGCTTTCTATATTGCAAATCATAGCCACTACAGTGTTAAGCACAAAGTCCTTTGAATACTAATGTCCATTCTGGCTTAATTGTAGAAATCAAAATTATTAAAAATTATTTGTGAATTTTCAGAGTCTGAATTAATATGCTCTTAATAGGCTGGGTTTTCAGAAAGTGGTATTTCGTTTCCTGAAAAATGGGGGTGGTGGTGTGTGTGCTTGTTTTGTTTAAGAAAAGCTGAATATGGACTCCTGAAAAAATAATGTAAATGAAACTTTTTTCTCTCTGGTGGGCTTTTAGATTATTTTTTTTTTTAAATTCAGTATTGCACAAAGCTTAATCCATGATGTTACCATTGTATACTTAATTCTATTTCTGAATTTCAGTAATGATACGTGAATTATTTGAGAGGTAAACTAACATACATTAAAATGTAGCAGAGTATAAAAAATATTCTGAATAATTGAAACCATTTGATTGATTTGTTAATAGCAAAGAGCGAAGATGAAAAATGTAACTTGGATAAACGAAAAGGTCCAATTAAGGTAAAAACAGAGAAAGATAGAACAAAGGATTCTCGTGATCTGCAAGCAAAAGACAAAGCAGATGTTTCAGAAACCTTGGAGAAAGTGCAAGTGAAAGAAGAAAAGTCACGTGAAGAAAAAGTAGAAGTTGATACGATTTCTGAAAATTTAGATCATGCAAAAGACAAAGGTGATATACTTAAGTTTTCTTGTAAAACTGGCTATTCATTGCCATGTTGCATGTGTAAAAGCATAGGACCTCAGAAATTGAAAAACTGTGTAACAGCTTTTCTCAAGACATTTAAAATATCTCAGTTAAATGATTGCTTATTATCCCTTCTAGTAGTGTCTGAAGTTTTTGTTCCCTTTTTCTTGAAATCTATTAATATGCTAAAAGGTCCATTTGTTTCTTGGTACTTAATGTAAAAATACAGTTTGGTATTCATTGTTAAGGGAACTTACTGATTCAGAGTTATTTCTTCTTCGCAGTGGAAAAAGAAATTGATGGTGAAAATGATAAAGTCATCAAGGAAGAACCTATGGATGTAGACGATGTGAAAATTGAATCCCCCATAAAACATGAGGATAGTCATTGTAAGCTGGATATAATCAATGTCAGCGAGGGATTTCATTTAAGGACTTGCTACAAAAGGAAAGTAAAATCATCAAAATTAGATGGACTGCTTGAGAGGCGAATAAAACAGTTTACACTGGAAGAAAAACAACGTCTAGAAAGGATGAAACTGGAGGCTAGTGCTAAAACAGTAGGCATTCAATCTGTAAGCCCCCAGAAGAACATAGATGAACCAGAAATGAGAAAAGTAAAAGGAGGAAGCCGGTTTGACGTGTCTTCCCAAGATCAAACCTATATTTCAGATAAGACCCAAACCGAAGATGCAGAACAGGACTGCTTGCCAATCAGCAGCATCTCTTGTACCAAAACTGGTGAGCTAGATGAACCCTCTTTGCCTTTGACAAACAGGCTATCGAAAAGAGAAGGCCAGCTACTGGATGAAGACTCACCTCAGTCCTCTGAAGGTGAAAGCTCCATGCAGAATGATAGTAAAGAAAACAACCCTGAACCTATGACTGCTGATAAGTGTCAAGGACAAGAAATTCTTGGCGAGTCTGAGAGTTCCTTTGTGGATGGCTTGAAACAAACAAATGCAGAAGGTAGAATCAAATGGGATGTTTCAGAAACAAGCGAAAAACCTTTGAAACAAAAACTACCTATTACCAGAATATCTCAGCGTGAATGTGAAAACTTAGAGCCAGTGGTAACTGAAAGCTGTAGAAAAGATGCTCTGGCCACTCTTGACAAAACAGATTCAGAAGGGAATTCTGAACAGCAGAGCAAAGATCCAGAAAACAATCGTATGATAAAAAGCCATATTGAACCAATGTCCTCTCAAGAAAGTGAAATGGAGGAAGAAATTGCTCCAGGAAAGACTGAAAGTAAATCTGAAAACAAGATTATATTTCACCAAAAATCAGTTAGTAGAGATCTAGAACCATTTAAAACAGAACTAATTTCTGAAAAAAACCTTGAAAGTCAAACGCTGGAACACATGGATGAAGTAGAAGTTGATGACGATTTACTGAGCTCTAAAGTAACTGAGGCTAATGGTCAAAAGAAAGGTCAGGAACTGAGAGTGGAGACAAGTACCATAAACAAATATCTTGACCAGACAAATCTAAATAGTGTTACTGACAAAAAGAATAATAAAGATGAAGAAACTGAGACAGACTTAGAAAAAGAAAAATCAGCATTTCAAATGAACGGAAAAGACAATGACATTAAAGTATTATCAAATGATGACTGCTTAGTCAAAGATACCTGTGAAACTAAGTCAGGGGGTGATATTGAACCAAAAGTTAATAATATTAATAAATCAATTCCGGAACATGAAATAAAACCATTGACTTTTAAGGAATCTTCAGTAAAACCATTCATGAATGGTGACATCATGATAGAGGACACAAAGGACAAAAATAATGTGGACCCTAAGTCACATCTGCAGAGTTCACCTGAGTTTGAATCTGGAGAAAGTCTTCAGCCACCAGATGAAGTTCCCAAGTATGTGCAGAAAAGTGAAGAAAAACAGCTTTCTCCTGAGAGATCTGCCTTTGTTGGCACTACTTCTACGCCAACGCATACTGTCTGTAAAGAAAATAACCTGAATAGTGAAACAGAATCTATGGAAACTGAAGTAATTGAGGATAAGAAAGTTGCTCCATCGCCTGTAACTTCATGTGAGGAATCTAGCTTGAGTAGTGACTTTGCTGATCAGAACGGTGTACAGACATATAAAATGGAAAATATTAATGGAGAAAGTAAAATAAAAACTGTTATTACTGAAGTGACTACCACAACATCAACTGTATCTACAGAATCCAAAACTGTGTTTAAAGTTGCAGAGACTGTGGCTTCTAATGATGAGAAAACAACAGTAGTATCATCTACAGAAAATTGTGCCATATCCACTGTAACTACCACCACTACTGTAACTAAGCTTACCGCTCCAGCTACAGACAGTAACGTTGATGTCATTTCTGTTCAAGAGCATAGTAAAACAGTGGTTACAACAACAGTAACCGATTCACTGACCACCCCAGAAGGCACATTGGTGACTTCCATGACTGTCAGCAAAGAATATTCTACAAAAGACAAAGTGAAGTTAATGAAATTTGCAAGACCCAAAAAAACTCGTTCTGGAACTGCCTTACCATCTTATAGAAAATTTGTTACCAAAAGCAGTAAAAAAAGCATATTTGTTTTACCCAATGATGACTTAAAAAAGCTGGCCAGAAAAGGAGGGATCAGAGAAGTTCCCTATTTCAATTACAATGCAAAGCCTGCCTTGGATATCTGGCCATATCCATCCCCAAGGCCAACTTTTGGGATCACTTGGAGGTACATACTTTACATTTTTTGAGGAAAAGTTCAGGATGTGATTAAATTAATTGAATTTTAAAATACAAGCGGTATACACGTTTGTGCCCAAACATGCAAATTTTGCTATTTATTATTCAATCATTTTCTATATTGTTCAATAAAGGTAGAATGGGAAACCTTTGTCCCATTGGTTTGGTTAGGTATTTTAAATACATTTTGATTTTTAAATATAATTAATACTCTACTGTTAGGTACCGACTTCAAACAGTAAAATCACTGGCTGGAGTGAGCCTTATGTTGCGCTTATTGTGGGCATGTCTCAAATGGGATGATATGGCAGCAAAAGCTCCACCTGGGGGAGGAACTACGCGTACAGGTATTATTTATTTAAATTTCTGGATTTCTTAATGCAAAAACTCTTGCTGTTAAGTTTGAGTGTTACACTCATTCCAAGCATTTCTGTAAAGGCTTGATGTTAGCTATGGCATTTGAATTTTTTTAGTCAACAGTTTGTACTAGCTGCTGTTTCTTTACCTTGAGTATGTTGGGTTGATTGGAGACTTAGCTTTTTGTTTTCTGTTATTAACGTATTGGGACTAATTTGTTGTAGAAACATCTGAAACTGAAATTACAACAACAGAAATAATCAAGCGAAGAGATGTTGGTCCATATGGAATCCGGTCAGAGTACTGTATAAGAAAAATTATTTGTCCCATTGGTGTGCCAGAGGCTCCGAAAGGTATGTTTGTTTATACATATTTTTTTTTCCCCCTTCCCATAAGCTCCTACAGAAATTAAGGTAACTGGATCTTTATGTTAATTCAGACCATCAGGGGAGCAAATATAGCTTGACATGAACTATTCATTTGCCTGTTTGAAACAAACGACGCATTTAACAAACCAATGCGATTTATCTGAAGCTGAAAGGCCTTCCTGTTTACAAAATGAGACTGAAAGAGACACTAAATCTTGGTTTACACTTTAATTTTGTTTTATGATTGAGCTTAATGTGTGTGTTTTGACTGTTCTCTAAAGAAACTCCAACACCCCAGAGGAAGGGACTGCGATCAAGTGCACTAAGGCCAAAAAGGCCAGAAACACCCAAGCAAACAGGCCCTGTTATAATTGAAACTTGGGTAGCAGAGGAGGAATTGGAACTATGGGAGATCAGGGCATTTGCTGAAAGGTAAGTGAACTCAAATGAGCTTTTAAAGGAAGCAGTTCTAATTTGTGTGTGTATGTTAAATAGAAGTTCCCACTAGAGAACACAAACTTGGTAGCTACAATCCATAAAAGTGGATCTGAGTTGCATTTTTACTGTGTCTTTTGGTAATGATAGTCAAGCTTAAAGTTGTAAAGCTAAACTATTTGCTGGTACCAAAACTAATTTATGCACATCTTACAGATTTGTTAGAACTAATATTATATTAATTTTTCCATGCTTATGAACTAATCATTGTGGTATGCTAAAAGGCTATTACTATAATGCATGGAAAGGCTTTATCCTACTTTCGGCATGGTTTTAAACAGTATGTGTTTAAATACTTCTCTAATACAAAGAAAATGAATGTGTACAAGTAAAGTAAAGGTAAACTCAGCCTGAGAATATTCAAGTCATAAAATGAATGTTTTCAGTATTGCATGCTTAGAGTTGGAACAACATTTTTGAATCTCTTGGAAAGAATTGTTTTAAATTAATGGTATGATATAGATTGTTTGCAGTCTTGGGTGTAATTATAAATTCCAGTTTTGATTAATGGTTTCCTGTAAGGTCTTGCAATAGTTTAGCATCAGAATATTTCAGGGTTGTTGCATGCAACTTCAAGTTTATTTCAAAATACTTTTAAAGCCATGACCAGTTTTTCAGTGATCTTCAGTCTTGACATTTGTTCTTATAAGAGCAATTAAACTGGATAAAATGAAATCCAGTTTGATGGTTGGATTTTATGTGGTGGTATAACTTACTTTTGGTTGTGTCTTTGGCAGGGTGGAGAAGGAAAAGGCACAGGCAGTCGAACAACAGGCTAAGGTTAGTGAACAGAAGAAGGCAGAGGAATTCAAGGCCCAATTGGAGGCTCAACTAAAACACCAACGATTGGCTGCCCAGCAGGTGGGGGAGCTATTGGTAGTCCCACCTGTCACCAACTATGCACTGGTTGTCCACATGCATTAGGATATGGGAAACAAAGTTTATCCCTATCTTACACCATTTTTAAAATAGTTTCCACCTCCTGTGCAAACTAAGCCATCAAACAGTGCTGCTCCTACTGTGTACATTTGTTATTTTGTAACGGGGGTAAGGCAAAGATTTGTTTTGAATTCCGTTTGGTTTTTTTTTTTTTCACCTAATTTATAACACTTTAAGGTTTCATTTGTTTTCATTTTAAAAGAAGGCTGAGAAGCACCAATCTTCAGGTAAGGTCAACAGTGTTCTGTGGTGTAATGGAAAGCTGCCTTGGCATATAGCTGACTTGAGAAGACAACTGCGTTTGTTCTTCATGCTTCAATCAAATTGAATCTTTTGATTTTATCCTATCTTAAGTTGGCTGAATGAAACCCATTGATAATTTTTTTTATATAGATAGATACGTATGTATAGATATGTGTATGTATATATAAATGTATGCAATTAACATTGGGAAACCCAATCCCATGTTGGTGTTTTACATACGTTATTAAGAATTGTGCTTTTTTCCAACTTACTCCTTTATCATTTCATCTTCCCTGAAGAAAACATTACTAGTGAATGAGCATTTCTGATTTGTGGGCATTACTGCAATATAATGCTAACCAAACACTGAAATTTAAATTAATAAATACGAGGTATAATTCCAGTAACATAGGGAAGAATGTTAGATTAGTTGGAATTTTTAAAAGAGCTTACTGATACTGTCCCTTCACAAAGTGGCTCTCTAAATGTACCTTCTTGACAGTTAGAGCACAGAAGGTTGCTGGGTAAGGCAAGGGATTTTGAACCTATTTTTTTTAAGCAAGCTGCAAACTGGATTTACAGTTAAAAGAATAATTTTAAAAATTACATTCTTAATGGTGAAGCAGAATGATACAGTCTTTTTATTTATTTTTTTTTTTACCTGTAACTGGCAGGATCTCAGTGCAGGCAGCTCTAAACTTAAGAATGATAGTAATAAACTCTGTTAATGATGGTGTACTGCTTACTGACATAGATGCAGGCTGTATGCACATGGTCAAAGCCAAATATAGATGGATATTTTTCAAAGTTTTTTTTAACCTTTCAGATTAATCTGAGGCTAATTAGTAAGTTTTCTTTAAAGTAATATGTGCAGTGAAATTAACATAAGCTGAGGATTTTAAAGATGCTATAAAGGAAAATTTCTGGCTGTGTACTATCAGCAGAGTTGTAGTTCTGCAGGTCAAGGAGTCTTGTGCTATAGGGTACGCAAGCAGCCTATTCTTCAATCCTTTACAACTTGAACTAAAATCCTACCAGAGTCCTTCATTTTTCAATACTGGGAAGAGACAACATTTATTTTACAAAATCTGAAAATGCTAATTATCCCTTCATTTAATTTTTTTCTAAATTCTGTAGAAACGGCTGGAACAGCAGAAGCAGATACCTGCAGCTGGTGTGGCCCCCGCAGTCACTACAGCCAGCAGCACTGCAACTACTGTCTCAACGGCACAGAAAGTTGTGGTAGGCCCTTTAGCGGGCCCAGTCCCCACTGGAACCAAAGTAGTACTTACTACAAAAGTGGGTTCTCCAGCTACAGTAACATTCCAACAGAACAAGAATTTCCATCAGACTTTTGCTACTTGGGTTAAACAAGGCCAATCTTCAACAGGTAAGTAGCCGTTCATCATGGAAAGAACATGTAAATAGGATGAACTCCAGCACAGCACCTACATCTTTTCCAGAATATATAGCATTATTACATTTCTTGTTATCTTTGCTCTTAACTCTCTTGCTAAGTCAGCAGGATACTTCTGAGATAATACCTGTCTAATTTTTCTTTGTTCGGACTTGCTAGGTAGTCTTATTTCTGACCTCTCTCATCTATTACTGACAGTTGTTGTACTAGTAATCATTGATAATGAAAGCATTCTATGCTGTAACGTACTGTTTCCAAAAAAGAATCTTTACCAAAGAAAGTATGACGCATTCAAAAATGATTGTAAAAATAATCCTGTAGTTTGCTGTTGCATACTTGAAAATGGTCATTTCATTGACTAATTATTCTGCTCTAAAACTGACTGTTCTGTGTACCTCAATAGCCACTAGCACAGCTGCCACTTCAGCCACAACCATTGCCAGCACAGGGCAGACCTTCCAGATCTCAGGCAGTCCAGTAACGATGGCAGGGAAAGTGATAACTAAGCTGCCACTCCCTGCAAACAGCAAGATTGTTGCCGTCAATGTGCCATCAACTCAAGGAGGTAGGGGAAAGGGAACTGAATTAAAAATGTATGCCAGCTTGCTGATTAATTCTCCATTGACGCTATTTTCCCAGTGAAGTAAACTGTGACTTGAAGGGGGAAAAAAACATTTGTATACATGCAGGTTTCTAGAGCTTGTTCCCCCTGTATTGCCTATTTGTGTCTGTAGGGGAAAAATGCAAGTTTTTTGCCTATAAATTAGTCTACATTTCATAGTGCAAAATTAGAAGCTTTATTTTTAATAATGTGGAATGAAGCATGCTTTTTTTTCATTATCTAAATTATACATCAACAAAACAACTTTCTTCACAAAAATAAAAGCTGCTGTTCTTAGTTATTAATGCCTGCATCTGCTCTTCACTGATGAGCAAGAGCTTGGCTCCAAACTAAGATTAGCATTTTTTCTTCTTGCTTCAAGAAGACGACTTAATACTTTGAGATTTGTGAATGTATATTGAACAGAAAAGCTCAATTCTCTGTCTCCATTATACTTGGCATCTGAGGAAATCATGAAGGCTACTAGTTTTGTATTGAAATTTCTTAGGTGGCAGGAAAAGCATTACCCATTTTCTTCAGCACCATGAGCTTGTAGGTGAAAGGTGTTTGAACTGGTCTCCTACATTTTAAATTAATCAGATTATAGCTTTTAATGGTTGTATAATACTAATTTGTGGCACCGTGTCAATGCAAGGACATATTTGCAGTT
>NW_008824772.1:1904429-1913094 GCF_000699105.1 Pygoscelis adeliae
TTCCTTAATCTTTTCTAAAATACCTATTTCTTAACTTAAAATGTAGTTGGACTATCAACAACATATAATGCTGCTTCTTCTTACAATATGATAAAGGTTCTCCCAAGAAATGTTGAAAGACTCAAAGGTGTTCTAGAAACCTGGAGACTGATTTCTAAATGCCACCCTGGAGTTGCATTTACTTCTTTTGCTGGCAATTATGTCATTAATGAATTCTCAATTTTTCTTTCATTAGGTGTTGTTCAAGTTCAGCAAAAGGTATTGGGTATCATTCCATCAACTACAGGTGCAAGTCAAACATTTACTTCATTCCAGCCAAGGACAGCAACTGTAACCATTAGGCCAAACACCACAGGGACATTAGGAACAACAAGCTCTTCACAAGTAAGACTTTTTTCTGATTATTTAATGAAAAAAATGTGGGTGCATATATTTTAAGTTATTGGCAGATATTAAAAGTTCTGTCTAGTCACTTTCCAATGTTTTTGGCTCATCTCAGCAATAGTGTTTATGGAACCTTTATTCCAGGGAGGTACAACAGTTATCTCCAGTTGGAAAAATTAATAGTTTAGAGCTTGGTAAGCCTTAGCAGTGTGGGCATAGATGAAAAAATATTGGATCTGCTTGCATCTTGTCATTTCTTACTATAGTAAAAAAAAAAAAAAACAACAACCAAAAACAAAACAACCAACTTCAGGACATATCCCAGCGGCTTCTTTCACAAGTTTACCTACACTCTCCATTTTGGTGTATGTAGGTAGTGCAAGGGACACCACTCCGCCCTGGCATGACAGTAATAAGGACACCACTTCAGCAGTCAACACTTGGAAAGACCATCATTCGAACACCTCTAGTGGTGCAACAAGGTATTCTTCCAGCCAGTAGGTTCATTTTAATATTTAAATTTCCAGTGTGAAATCCATGGTTTGTTTCTTCATAAATACTTTCTGTATCATATGTCCCAGTGCAAAAATACCTCATTTTGATGCTTGACTTCGAAAAAGTGCCTCTTCTGGCTTTTGAATATGCTGGTTGCAGGCTTTGTCAGTGTTGTTCATCGTTGACACTGGGAAACACAGTACTTATTTTAAGTCTGTTCATTCGAAAACAAACAAAAAAGTTTAGAATAATTGTGCATTGAGAAAGCCTTTTTTTTTTTTTTTTAAAGGCAAGCTAAGTGTTTGAAGCACTCCATAAGTATGTGAATTGAATTAAAATAGGAGACGTTTTGCAGACATTTTTCAGTCAACCACATAGACAAACGGTTTGTAAAGAAAATTTATGTGCGAACTGCAGTGTTTGCTTCACCTGTCTGATTATACACTATTGCGGGTTATTGTGACTCGGAGGTTTGCTGTGCTAATGGTTAAAATGTTGGAAATGTGTTTCTTATCACAAATCATTCTTTCACAGGTCAGACACAGCAAGTGGTGACTCAAATAATTAGGGGTCAGCCTGTCTCAACAGCAGTTTCTAGTACCAGCACAGCTTCTTCCAGTGCTGGACAGAAGACCGTCACAAGTCCTGGAACACCACCTCAGCAAATACAGCCACAACCCACGTCGCAGCCCCCTCGCCCTCAGCAGGGACAAGTGAAACTTACTATGGCCCAACTCACGCAACTAACACAAGGACAGGTAAAATATTTTATAGCCTCTGGGCATGAAAATGTGCTAATACTTATATCTTATCAAGCCTTTGGATTTCAGCAGTGTAGTGTATCTGCTCATAAATCTATGTTTCAGCCTTCATTTAGGATGACCGATAGCATAATTACAGACTGAAAGAAGCTTAAATAGTATATGTAAAGTTTTAAATAGCTCTTCCTATTGTATTCCCCAGTAATGTAACTAGCATCAGGAAAGTTTAGCAGTATGGAAAAAAGTCTTTGCATTAATAGCAGTAAGGGACGTAATTATTTTGTATGGCCTATTTTGTAGACCTTCAGAACATAATGTTCATTCCTTGTTTTTTGATTTTGTGTGAAGATTTAGTTTTCATTCATGTTATCCAGAGTCTCAGAGGAAAAATTACAGTATCTGGAACTGGAGGAGGAAAAAGTTCTTGCAGCTTCTGCTCAGATCATGAAGGTCTGTTGGCAAAAAATGAATTTAGAGTCAAGCATAGGGTAAAAATAGACTTCTGTGAGTTACCACAATAGCTACTCTTCCAATTATAAATAATATATGTAAATGATTGTAATGTACAGGCTGCTTGTTGCCAGATAAGATTTTTATATGTGGAACAAGACTCAGTTCATTTCTGCACCAAAAGACTCAGAAGGATTTTTGTAGGGACCTTATTCTGTTCTATGGGTTCACAAAATGTGGAGTTCTGCATCTGGGTGTTGGGACAATACCCTACCTTCTCTGTCAGTGAGTTGAGAGTGATGTCATTAGCTGTCTAAGTGTTTAGCTTAAGCAACAGAAATTCACGGTACATTACAGACTGAACAGTCAGTCATGAAAGCTCAGAGCTGGGTAGGATCTGATATGCGGTTAGGAAATGTTTTCAGTGCAGAGAACACTTACACAAACTGTTGGGATTCTTGAGAAAGTAATTAATAGTGTGTCTAAAATTATCCATGCTCTGTATTGCTTGTAAACTCTAGGAACAAAGATGTTCCATTGTAGCTGCTTTCTGTCTAGAGTTCTTGTCTATATTTGGATGAAAATATGCGTAACTAATTCCAACCCAGTAATCTGTTGATGATAGATTGTTGAACAAGTATTGTAGTATTTCATGATCTCAGATGCTAGTTTTGGATTTTAGGAATATGGTATGTGGTAAAAGTATTGAATTCTGAAATTCAAACCCCTGATTTTTCTGATTTTCAGCGAAGTCTGTCTAAGAAATATATAACTAATACATCAATACTAACCTTTTTTCCCCCCCTTTTTTTTTAGGGTGGTAGTCAAGGATTAACTGTGGTAATTCAGGGACAAGGTCAAACTACTGGTCAATTACAATTAATCCCTCAGGGTGTGACTGTAATACCTGGTCCAGGACAACAGCTTATGCAAGCAGCTATGCCAAATGGTACAATTCAGAGATTTCTTTTCACCCCACTGCCAGCAGCTGCTACTACAGCTAGCACAACTACAACAACAGTTTCTACTTCAACCTCAGGTAAGCATTGTTCTGTTCAGCAGAAAAACACTCTTCAATTTCAGTTGCATGGGAGTTTTTATGCAGTTGGAGATGGTCTGTTATTACAATAAATTTGTTGGAAGTGTATTATAAGCTTAGAAATCTCTTGAATTTCTGCATAGGGCTTTACAGTAGTTCTAAAAGTTTCAAATTAGTAAGGCTTATAGACGTGCCATTTGAAATGAATGGAATAATTGGGTTTTGTCCTTCACAGCTACAGGGGAACAGAAGCAAGCTCTACAGGCACAGCCAACATCAGTGCTGCCACCAATTCAGACACAGCCTCAGAGTCAGCAGCAAGCCCAGCCTCAGGTGCAGAATCAGAGTACTCAGCCTGTGCTGCTGGCCCAGCCACAGGCACCTCAGCCAGCGCTTCAGCCTGAAACTCAGACCCAGCCTGAATCTCAGACTCCAGCATCTGTTGACTCTCCAGTCACACCTGAAGCACAGTCGTCTAAATCTCCAGTTCAGTCTCCAGCACAGACCCAGGCTCAAGGGCAATCTCCAGTGCAAGTCCAGAGTCAGCCGCAGACTGCAATCCTTCCACAAGGCCAGTCCCAAGTGCAGCCTCAGCAACCAGCTCAGGTGCAGACTACAACCCAACAACAGATTCAGATGCAGCCCCATGCTCCCATACAAATTCAAGCTCAGCTGCAGCAATCACAACCTCAGGTTCAGACTTCAGTCTCAACCCTTCCAACTACTCAAAGTTTAAATCAGGTTCCTGTGCAATCCCCAACTCGTCCTCAGCTGCAACTTCAGCAGCCTCCAACAAAAGTTATTACAGTGCCTCAGCTTCAGCAACAAGTCCAAGTTCTCTCTCAGCTTCAGTCACATGTTGTGGCTCAGATACAAGCCCAACAAGGCAGTGTGCCCCAGCAGATCAAGCTTCAGTTACCTATTCAGATCCAACAAACTAGCCCAGTACAGGCTCACCAGATTCAGAATGTGGTAACAGTTCAAGCAGCTAGTGTTCAGGAGCAGCTGCAGAGAGTTCAGCAGCTCAGGGAGCAGCAACAGAAGAAAAAGCAGCAACAGATAGAAATTAAACGTGAGCACACCCTTCAGGCTTCTAATCAAAGTGACATTATCCAGAAACAGGTAAAGTTAACAGAAGGAAATTAAAACTTAATTAATGAAACAAATCTCATTTTAAATGCCTGTTCTTGTTAACAATGTTAATACATTTGATAGGCAGTTAATTTGATTCTTTCAAAGTTAGTGCACGATTGCTTTTGGCAATTTAATTAAATACTCTAAGTTAATTCAGCACATCAAGTCAGTTGTACCATGTTCGCAGTCTTCTGGCACCTTGATTCAACTTACCACTAGCTGCTGGGACAATATATCTATATTCTCAGTTCAGGAAAGATAGGTTATAGATAGGAGAGCTGATGTTCAGAACACATGTACAGTACTTTCCTTGCCTGCTACAGGAAACTGAGGTTTCAAAGAGGTATCTGGAATGTAATGCTGTTGGATGGCTGCGGGGCTTAAAAAAAAACCATATATAAAATAGACTCTTACCATTTTTTAAAATAAAACAACCAGTCACTGAAGAAATACTGTCAATTTACATTTAGTCCCTAGGTTTAAACTCGACATAAGCAAAATATCCTACTCTATGTGGGCAGTGGAGGTGGTGTTAATTTTCAATTTAATTTTCAATTTTCAAATATTTGCTTTAAACAAGCACTGCCCCCCGATAAAATCAGTTTTAGTTTGTCACTTACTGAAATAAATAACACTTTAACTTCTTCTTTAACTTAGGAAATGTCCTCGTTCTCCCAGTAATATTGTGAAATACTGGCTAAAGTTTTCATATTTTATTTTGGGTTCTGTATCATCCTGCAGGTGGTTATGAAACAGAATGCTGTCATAGAACACTTGAAACAGAAGAAGACACTGACTCCAGCTGAGAGGGAAGAAAATCAGAGGTGAATATGCATCATAGTGCATCTTTAGATGTGAAAGTTTTACATTTATAACATCTTTTAATGGTGGTATGATAAAACACTGGTTTGTAAAAACCTGCATAAAGAAATTTTTCTATTTTAAAACTGGTTAAAGTCACACTCAAAAGTAACTTTCATAATGATGTTCTTAAATTTAAGTAATTGAATCTTGTATATTCTCAATTTTTTGATTATATGTTTAATTTAAAGTGAAACATTGTATTGCATGTGTTTGGAGCTAGCCACAGTTTTTAAATTCAAGGTAAAAACCATCCTTAAAGGAGCACTGAATGGAGAATTAATGGTTCTGTTGCCGAAAAGCCTGGTGTGTGTTTGTCCTTTGTAATGGCAGTTTATTTCCATTCTTGCCCATGGTACATCCTACTGTACAGAAGGAACTGAAGAGTTGGAAGATAGTGCTGTTCAACAAACTAGATTTTATGCTTGAAGCTGCTAAACACAAATTTGGAGCGTTTGTCATTTGTCTTGGTGTTATTTTGACTCCTTTTCACTCATGCAGTTGCTTCAATTGGATAATCACAAGTGTGTGTTGTCAGATAGTAAGAAAAAGAACAGTGTTTTTTATAAAATTTTTATCATCAAATCAGAGTACAAGCTTAGCTGATTACAGCAGTATCACTAGGTGCTGCTCGCTTAATGTTGACAATGGCATAAAGGATAAGATGTATTGTCATATACTCTTCATTTAATGGCGTCAGACAGCCAAACTGGTATTTAGACTGACAGAAGTCCAATTAAAAAAAAAAAAGAGTTCTAACTAGCTTGATTCATGGTACAGCTGTCTTTCCTTCTCACTGATATTTTTTCTTCTCCAAAAATGTCGTCTGGGTATCTTACCTGGTGAAAAAACAGACTAAACCGAGTAGATATAGTGCAGGTAAGAAGAGTAAAGTAAACAAAATTGTATAGCCATACAAAACAGCTAGCATATTACATATGTCATCAAAATACAGATGGTATCAAAAGACAGTGTGTCTGAGCCTAAGACTACAGAGTTAGTAGAAGCTCCTTGTCCCGGCCATTGCTATTTTGTTGTTTGCTTTCAGCTCGTATGTCAACGGGAGTTATTTTTCATGGTCACTCTGGCAACAAGAAGCATTTAGTTTTCTAGTGGGTTTGAAATAGAATGGGAAGGGAAAAGTAAATTCAGAAGAACCAAAATATGTTTGTTTTGTAATTGAAATATAAAGCAAAATAAATGAAAATTGCAGAACAAGTGAGCAGGAAAAGAGATTTATAGTTGAATGTGCAGCAAGCAGATGAAAAATTAATCCTGAGTTGTCATGAGTGAAGAAACTGGGAACTGGTTTTTAGTGAATTCTATACACTGAAAAATATTTGTCAGTCCTTATGCCAAAACACAAAAACTTAGTAATATTTGGTGGTCACTGGAGGGTGGAAATGTATGTTTTAGAAGTTACAGGCTTCCAACTTGCTTTCATCCTACATCAGAATAAACGAAATCCAGCTCTTTCAAACATGTTTGTGGAAACGGAATTGAGTGAAAATATCTCTCATCATACTAAAGCCCAAGCTTTGTTAGCAGTTTTATAGGGGAAGGGGAGGAACGGTTAGTACTCAGATCAGTTAAATGAAGTTGGGACTGGCCCTCTTGAGCCTAACTAGGGACTTGATCTCTCCCAGTGGTGTTCTATTAAATAAGTATGAGTGGGAGCAATGTGTGTTACTAAACTTCCCTTGTACGACTTAAGAAATGTAATGATTTAGCTTGCAACTTGCAGAGACTGGAGAGTTAAATGATTCTCCACTGGAATTAAATAGGCAGCTCAGCACAATGTACTTTTTCTTTATTTCTTCCCCAGAATGATTGTGTGCAACCAAGTGATGAAATATATTCTGGATAAGATAGACAAAGAAGAAAAACAGGCAGCTAAGAAACGAAAGCGAGAAGAGAGTGTAGAACAGAAGCGTAGTAAACAGAATGCTACTAAGCTCTCAGCTCTGCTTTTCAAGCATAAAGAACAGCTGAAAGCTGAAATATTGAAAAAAAGAGCACTTCTGGACAAAGATCTACAAATTGAAGTGCAGGTAAGGACAGTTATTCTCAAAGACTAATTTGATTTTAAGCTGGGGAGAACATTTCTGTGTTAATCTTGAATTTATCTGTTTGCTCAGTGAGATTTAAAGGAAAGATACAGGAAGAAGTTCTGGTTGTGGATGCATGGATCTCTGCGAAGCTAGTATATGTCCTTTTTATGCTTCTTGTTTGTCATCTGGACTGAAATTACCTTGTTTCCTGAAACAGCTTCTGATCAATTACAGGCCAGTGGGTCATAGTAGCCCAAGAGTGTCATCTCTTAATGTTATGTGAATTGTAGGTTAAGCACGTTAAAAACTTTGCATATTTAAATGGCTTTAATTATTTTCTTTTGGTTAAGCATGGGGATTTATGTCTAGATTTTAATCCTGTCCTGGAATAATCATATGAAGTGCCTTCCTCTCTATTTATTCATTTAATATACTTCAGGAGGAGCTAAAGAAAGACTTGACTAAAATTAAGAAAGAAAAAGAAAAAGCCCAGGCAGCTGCTGCTGCAGCCGCAGCCGCTGCAGCTGCAGCCGCAGCCGCTGCAGCTCCACCACCACCGCCACCACTGCCGCCACCGCCACCACAGCAACATGCAGCCAGCGTCACCTCCTCCTCCACCACAGTCCCAATGCCAGTATCCTCCCAGAAGAGAAAGCGAGATGAGGAGAAAGATTCATCAGCTTCCAAGTCCAAGAAAAAGAAAATGATTTCTACTACCTCAAAGGAAACAAAGAAGGACACAAAGCTTTACTGCATCTGTAAAACGCCTTATGATGAGTCTAAGTGAGTAGTGAATGCCATAGCCTTTTACTGTGTATTCTTAGCTTTAGGTTTAGTATTTAGCTGTTAGTGCAAGGTAGTTCTAGAATTGGAGATAGCGTATCAGGTGTTACTGCAGTGATCACTAAGGTATAAAGAATAAAGTCTCTTTTCCACTAGCAGTTACAAAACTATTAACATACTTGATTTATACTATTAATGTACGTGATTTATATTTTTACCTGTTTGCATGTTTCCATTGTATGACCTTTCTGTCTCACATGCACATACTCTCTTTTCTTTTTTTTCCTCCGCTCTGTTATTCTTTCTTTTGCCGTTTTGCCTCTGCCTCGGAAGCAAGTGACAATTTGGTTTGAGCAATTTCTTGTGAACAAGTAGCTGATGTTCTTTAGAAATAGCTTTGGTACCGTCTTCCAATAAATGACTTTTTTTTGTAAGTCAATAGCCAGTAAAGGGGGTTCCAAGTTGCTGGACTGCAGTTCACTTTGGACAATGTTTCAGGTAGAAATGGTTTCCGTGTGTTTATAATTTACATCCCAGGGTTGATAAAAAATGAATATGTAAGCATTTGACAAAGTGAAAACTGCAGTTCTCTGTAGTTTGATTCTGACTGTGAATGAGGAAAAATATTTACACTACGTACACAGTTTGTGAAGAAATTTAGTAAGCGGTGGAGTGGAAGATTCAGTGGATTTCAGGGGGATAGGGTT
>NW_008824772.1:1913123-1924860 GCF_000699105.1 Pygoscelis adeliae
AGTAGTTAGTAACGGTTAACATCTGATAGCTGTGTAGAGATGTATGTAAAATAAATTTGACTTCAGACCAGTTCCAAGTGAGTATGTATCTGCTCAACAAGTGACAATACCAAAAAGTATTAATTGGTGTCATTTGGTGGTGGTTTAAATACCAGTAACAGAAAGAAACCATCGAGGTGGAGTAGTGCTTTCACTCCAGGAATGGTTCTTCATTTCAAATTTAGGGCCAGGACTAGAGGATCTTAGCCTTTTATTTTTTTAATTTTTTTTTTTTTAATGAAGTTGAGGTCTTTGGGGTTTTTTCGCCTCGGTTGTTCAGTAGTTCTGACCATTACACCATTACCTCAGCATGGGAAATTGGACTGCTCTCTGTGCTGGCACCACTGTAGAAATAGCAGACTTCTGATGCCCTGGTTGTTAATTCACTACGACTTCTAAGGGATGTCACCTATCTCACTTAAAGAAAGAATGTTGTGTTAGGCTTTCTGTCATCCACTAAACTTAGGAGGATACCCTGTTCTCATTTTGTTGTGATACCAAACAAAGGTCTGTGTACTACCGCTTCTGTTGTTAGTAAGCGATAGAACCGTCACAAAAATGAGATGAGATGAACAAATTCTGTGAGCAAAAGGTTTGATTGTCAGAATAACTTTTTCTGTTGACTCCAGTGGGCATTTGAGTAAACCAATGAAAAAAGTAGTTATAGAGTGAACTTTGGTAGCCTGAATCGAGAACTGTGCTTAAATGCACAGAATAAAACTTGAAGAAAATAAAATGTTAATAACTTAGTAGTATCCTTAGCAATATGATTCAGTTCTGCTGCTTTGCTTTTTGTGAATTCTAAATTTTATGTTCTTACAAATGATGACTGTACTGTTGAACTATATTATCCTTTCACTATTTGGAAAGGGATTAGTCAAGTTTTAAAACAGTTTTCGGGTAAACATTTTTTTTATTTGCATATAGAAATATATATAGGCATCAGATACTCCTCTTTGTGCTGGTGTCTCTTTTCTACTTCAGAAAAGAGAGATGTGCTGCTTGAAAAGCTAATTTGTGGTATATTATGAATACCCTATACATTTTTTAGGATGTAGTAAATCCTCAAAAGTCATTCTGCGTTGTGTATTTTACTGCAAATCTTCTATGCTAAGTTCTCATTTGTGATACTCCAGGGTTGTAGGGATTTGCTGATGCTGTTTTCGAGGATGGTCAGTAAGGGTATCCTTCTAAGATTCCTACTTAGACTCCAACTTACTTGTTAAAGCATAATGTGACACCTGTTCCACATTCTAGTGGCAAGGTTTAGCATCTGTATCTAGACATAAATGTACTTCGGATCACCAGGAGCAAACAGACACAGTCCCCTCTTGGGAAGAGGACACAGGCTGAATCGTTGTTGAAGGTTGTCAGAAGGAGCTATATCTGTCCATTCTTTATGGAAGGTTGGGTTGTGCGATTTTTTTTTTTAATTTTTTTTATTTTAGGATTTGTCTGACTGAAAATTAAGAGAAAAGGCAGGATCTGAGTATCCAGGATGTATGCAGAGGCCTAAGAAATTAGAGATGCTTGTTTTGTGGAGCATGTGCCAGCTACTGTCCTGTTGCTAGTGTGTAGTGTCCAGCGGGTGGTGCTGGCAGACTGACAGACTGGGATGGCAGTACTTCATACAGCGGCACATGGCAGGTGGTTGGTGGTCTCCGAAATCTAGGAAGATTGAGGCTCTGAGTCGGCTTGCTTTTGCTTAGGCAGAGA
The DNA here is from genome assembly GCF_000699105.1 of Pygoscelis adeliae. Classification (NCBI taxonomy): domain Eukaryota; kingdom Metazoa; phylum Chordata; class Aves; order Sphenisciformes; family Spheniscidae; genus Pygoscelis; species Pygoscelis adeliae. The sequence goes on from NW_008824772.1 coordinate 1,914,879, forward strand.
GAATGGATGTGTAACTTCGCCCATCTGGTTGATTGTCACTAGTCATAGGTATGTTTTGAGATATCCATGCACAAAATGTCAAACATCCTTGCATAATATTTTACAGTTTTGTCACGTCATTCTGTGCAAGGTCCCATTCACATGATTCTGTACCTGGTTCCCTTCACTTTGTGTCATACCATATCTGGTTCCGTCACATAGCTGTGTCTGAGAGTAGACATTATTCTCTGAAGAATGGTCCACTTTCCAATTTGTTGCAATTTTGAGTAGTTTAACATCTGTTTTTCAGTGCCCCCACCTTCCCACCCCCCCAAAAAAATTATAATTATGACAACCATGTCCTGACCCAATTTTCTTTCGTATCATGTTATACCAATATGTATTCTACACATGGCTGGTATGCATGTTCTTCGTAGTATACTTGTAACTCCTAGTTGGTGTTTGCGCTTTGCTTTTGTTTTTTAAATTAACTGAGACCTACATTTTCAAATCTTAAGGAAACGTTTCAGTGGCTTTTGAGCTACAGTTTTGAAAATGTAAATCTTTTTCTTTGGCCTTGTCTTTTTGTGCCTTTTACAGTTTTTCACACACACGTTGGAGACATACATTTTTAGCCCAGTTTTGTCAAAGTCTGGTTACATATTGATGTGCATTTTAATGAACTGTCAATTTAAAATTGACCCAAGTGACCTTACTGACAGTATAGCTGCAGCATGAGATGTTAGTTTGTAAGGATAGAATGCTAGGAAGCAGGGAAACTGAGACAGAAAATTGAAGAAAGTAGGCCAGCAAGAAAGTGCATCAGAGGGAAATGCAGGGAAAAGTGCCATGCCATTTGAAATGACAATTACATTGTCATTTTCATTGTGAATACTTTTAGGTTCTATATTGGCTGTGATCTTTGTACTAACTGGTATCATGGAGAATGTGTTGGCATCACAGAAAAGGAGGCTAAGAAAATGGATGTGTACATCTGTAATGATTGTAAACGGGCACAAGAGGGCAGCAGTGAGGAATTGTACTGTATCTGCAGAACACCTTATGATGAGTCACAGTGAGTTCTGATAAGAACCTCTTATTTAATGTTTAGGTAGCAAACTGCTCTGACTGTGGTTACCTGTTCCTTACAAAGAAAAAAGAAGTTATTCTGCATATGTTCTATTCATTCGTAATACAAATTGCTTTTCAGTAATTGTCTTCCTCTCCAAAATGTTTCTATGCAGTAAATGTTGAGGAAAAGTGAAGTTTTCAGGGTGGTCAAAATGTGTTGGGTTTTTGTTTGGTTTGTTTTGGTTTTTTTTAAAAAAAAACACCACCATGTACTTTAAATTGGGATTGATTTTTTTTATTATTTATTTTTTAACAAGGGATGGTTAGAAAGATTAAAAGACGAATGTAGTATTTAGTGGATTTTTTGTGCTTTAGTCTGATCCGGATAGAAAGCGTAATTCTAGTATGGGGGTATATAGCTGGTATCTTTTACTGTAAGGCTTTGTGTCTTAGAATACCCCTTCTGTATTCAACTACAAGACTGAAGCTTCCATATGAAAAATGTTTGTATGGAGTGAAACAAGAGCCCTAGCCGTAGTCCAGTTTGCGCAAAATGTATCTTGAATTGTTTTGGAGTACTGGTTGGGTGACTTCTGGCCTTACACTGTTCTTTTCAACTCTAAAGCAGACGAATGGTTTTTGAAACCTTGATTGCTTGAAAGTGCTTAGTATAAAATTTAGGAACTAATTTTGAAATGGTCTGTAATTTAGCCTGTTTGTAAATACAAAAGCAGTTTGAATAGTGTAATCAGAATTTGTCAGTCTGAAATATCACGTTACACTGTTGTACTTAATCATGCCAAGTATCTGCTTATGTGCAGGGGATTGCAGGTTTATGAATTTAAATGTAACCTTTAAATTAAATAGATCAAGTCACTAAATTTTTTGGGATCTTGCAGATTTTACATTGGCTGCGACCGATGTCAGAACTGGTATCATGGGCGCTGTGTTGGCATTTTACAAAGTGAGGCGGATCTCATTGATGAATATGTGTGTCCACAATGTCAGTCCACAGAAGATGCCATGACTGTACTCAGTCCACTAACTGATAAAGATTATGAAGGTTTAAGAAGAGTACTACGTTCCTTACAGGTGAGAATAAGGACTGCAGCAAAGTGGAGCACTTTATAGGACATATCTAGTGGGTCTTGGTGTAGGTTTTGATTTCTCTTCCAGTTGTTTGAGACTTTTTTTAAAAGGAAATAGCAAAGCTCTTTTTTTGTGAGAAATGCTTTGTCAGCTGCAAACTTGATTGGCATTATTGTGCTGAGGGATGTTTACAATAATTAGTATATCACTGCTGCTGAGTTAGTGAAACTAAACAATCTTTTCAGTGGAAGGCTTTTAAAGGAAGCAGGTTTACGTAGAATACCAAAAGGCAGAGCGGTAGCCTAACTGCGCAGGATGTAGAAGGTGCAATGATCTGTTCTCAGATTAGTTTTCTATGATTTCTGATCTACGCTTCTGTACTTCAATCTCAGAGTTATTAGACTTCAGTAGTGTTCTCACAGAAAGTCGTTATCAGCATGTAAATGATGGCATCCTGATAATAAGAATTACATCACTGTCTGTTACAGTATATTTCTGGTTTATCTGTCACTCCCAAATATAGTTTCTGTAAAGAAATTTCAAGAATTTTGATAAAATAATTGTGTGGTAACAGAAATCCTCAAAGAGTAATATTTCGCATTGTTCTACATTTTACAGACATTTATGAAAACAAATTAAGTCTAGAGTACTTGAAAGTTAAAACAGTGGCCCATTTCTAGGTGTGAAGTACCAAGCGCACTCAGTAAATTCATTACATGCTTTTCGATGCAGCCTGTTTAGCACAGTATCCTGTTATGTCTGAATTTCACATTGTTTCCTGTTTTGAAGACCCAACTACTGGGTCATTGACATTGAGGTTTAACGCTTTAGACAGTCATTAGATGAGAAAACTAGTTACCTTTTCATGTAACACTGCACTTCTTCCTTAAGTTCAATTCTAGACCCCAACAGGTAAAAGTATAATGAAAATGTTTAGCTACTAAATAGGGCTAATTTAAATTAATTTTTCCTTGTAATTGTGTTTTCCTGACAGGCTCACAAGATGGCATGGCCATTCTTAGAACCAGTAGATCCCAATGATGCACCAGATTATTATGGTGTTATTAAAGAGCCAATGGGTAAGTGTTTCTGAGCAATAGCATGAGTGAGTGAATGAATTTGGGGTTTTGAATATCAAATTCATTACCTGCTGACCACTTCTATCCAGGGATCTTAAAGATATGTTTTGCAGAATACACAGGTTTTGCAGTCAGGCAAACTGAGACAGGGTGATTGCTCATTGACATATTTAGAAGTTCACGAGGGTTAGTATATCTACTTCTAGGCTGACTCCTTATGCTGTTGGTCTAACGTATAAAATGTGAAATTCGGTGCAGCAGTAGGACAGAATTCTTGTTTTCAAACTACTTTACTTTTTTTTAATTTATTTAAAGAGGACAATTTTGCTGTGTTTTGCTTTGCTTGCGTTTTTTCTGTCTTGGTGCATTGGTTCCTCCTACAAAGCGTGGGGTATGTACTCTAGAGTTTGAGGAGGAAGTGGTGCTAATACAGTTAAGCGTGACATGCAACTTAAGATGGAGTTTAAAATTATCTTCATCTGACTTGATAGCATACTAAATTTCATATTATATGTAATTTGTCTTTAAAGGTATACGAACAAGAATCGTTTCAAATGGGTACGTGGGGGAAAGTGGAAGAGGAGATGCTGCAGCTTTACAGTGTTTTAATCTGATCTTATTTGACCTTATCAGTTAGCTAGGCATAAGCTAGATAAACACTTGAATGTGAAACTTAGGAAAATCAACCTCCTGCAAGAAATGGTGTTGCTAAATGTTGTTCCTTTCCTTCCCTTCCAGTTATTGAACCACTACCTTTTCATATGTCTAAATGAGAGCTAGTGTATCATTTGAGTTTTCCCACCTACTCTTTACTGATCCTAGAAATAGGAAAGTTAAATTTAGTATCTTGGCAAAATTGTAGTATGTTGACTGAAAATAATATTTTGCTTAGAAATTGTGCCCTTTTCTGTTCCAAAGTTTTGGATTGTGCTGTTATGAAAATGTTAAATAACTCCTATTCCATAATTGATGGGTTACAGTTTATAAGGAAAGCTCAAATAATAATATAATTAAGCATATAACGACTGAATGAAGTAAATAAAAGTGTGTTTAGCCCTTTCTGACTTAACTAGCAGGAAAATACACTTGTAAGTACAGAAGTAAATATATATATATGTAAAATACACTAGGTAATCCAGGCCCATCTACGTTTGTTTTCACACATTCTGGCATTACTGGCATTTCAAAGCAAGCAGTTTAAGGGCATTTTCCAAGGGCAGGTCATCATTTTTCCAGCTAAAAGTGCCACTATACATTTAGACAGCTGTATTTATAATTGGCAGTTCTCATTCCTCTCCCTCTTTTTAATTTACATTTGCATTAAAAAAGGACAGTTACTGCTCTGCTTCACCATGCCGGTCTCATTAATGTGTCTAGTTGGTAAGAGTGAGAGCGCTAGCATTTTGCATGATCCTGCACTTGAAATCTTTCATCTGTGCCATGTGGTAATGTGCATATGCCCGTGAAAATTGGTGATGCATTCAAAGCAAGTCATGGATTCAAATAAAAAATAATCAGAAGGTTTAGATAGCTGTTAGATGTACACATATGACTCTTGGTCTCAGTGAGGACTGTAAAGAAAATAAGTGCAAGTAACTGAATCCAGATCGTCTGATGCTTTTTTTTTTTCCCTTAACTTGTTCAGAAAAAGCAAATAGCTTCCTGCAAAGACCCAGGTTTTCCAAGGTCATTTTGGTATTTGCATTTTAATTTAGCTGCACACAACATATTCACGCATAACTGTTTATTCTGAAGGAGACCTACTGGTGTCACCACCTCACAACCAGCATTCCTGGAAAAGCAACTAACCTAGATAGGATTTGTTTCCCACAGTCTGACAGTGTGAACTTCTGTTGAGGATGAAAATGTCTCATTTTAATAATCTTTGGTTTCTTTAAAGACCTTGCCACCATGGAAGAAAGAATACTGAAACGTTACTACAAAAAGGTCACGGAGTTTGTGGCAGATATGACCAAAATTTTTGATAACTGTCGTTACTACAATCCAAGTGACTCCCCTTTTTACCAATGTGCAGAAGTTCTTGAATCATTCTTTGTACAGAAACTAAAAGGATTTAAGGCAAGCAGGTAAGCTAAAGTGTTCCTAATCACAGGTGTTCTGTTGTCCCCTAAAGTCTGCTTAATGCTTTTAGAAGCTTACCTTGCTTCCATACAGGGATTTGCCTCTCCATGCACTTTCCTGGACAACTGCTTTTCTTTTAAAGGGGGGAAAAAAAAAACCCAAACTGTTCTATAATAGGCAGCTGTCATTTTCTGTCAAAATTAATATGATTTTGTGGAGGTTACTTTGTAGTGTTTGTTCAAAATGAGTCAAAATGATGCAAATTTGGGCAGTATCATAAATGTAGAAAATTTGAATGACACTTTAAGTCATTGCTGCAGAAAACTTCATGAGAATTATTTCTGATCAGGACAAATACTGTGTTCTGAGTTCTGATAATGTTCTGCTGTGCAGTAAATACTTTTCAGATGCTAGAAAGAGACAATCCTTCCATGAAGCTTATAATCCCATGAAAGAAATTAAAATACTTTTATTTTTTACTACTTCTCTCATCTTTTTATAACTTGCCATATTTGAAACAGAGGGAGTAAGTAAGGTTTAAAATAGGATATGGAAAACTAAACACAATTCAAAATTTACTATTTAAAATTAAACCTTCTTTTTAAATGTTTTTCTCTAGAAGAATCGATGTAGAGTATTTCCCTAACGTAGACATTCCTGAAAAAGAATATGCAACTCTACTACAGATTTTTCTGTTGCTTGCCTGTTCTGTCTAGTAGCACGTACATGGGAGTTGTATGGCACTAGTCAAATTATAACGTGGCATTTGGTACAGCTGTTCCTGAAACCAGCTCACCCGAAACACCAATGGAGTACACAGATTTCTCCTGTATCACTGCTGTATTCCAACATAAGCCAACTGTAACCGAGTTACAAGTGTTGGATGCCTTTCAGCATTACTCAGAAATTGTATATGTGTAGTAGTTAACTTTGTCCATCTGCCTGTAACGGTCAAAATCACAACAGACTGCTAGTCTAAGATACTAATGCAGGATTGTATCCATTTGCAATTAACTAAATTGGAAGCTTCACTTTATATCCGTTGTTGTGGAAGCTGTCTGATTTTCGATATGCAACGGGAGGAGGATTGATAAGAAAAGGGATGAGACCAAATGAATTAGTCCAGCATTTTTCTTTCCAGTTTAATACTGTATTAAAGATTTTCAGCAGGTAGTTTTCAACTCATGTTTCTGTCATCTTGCTTTAGCTGGTTATCCAGCATTCACTGCTTGCACACTAATTTCATTGCTGCATCTTATTTGTTATTGTTTTTCATTTATACCATCCATGTTCTTTCTTTTCTTGCAGATTGTGATATCTTTAGTCTGAACTTTTTAACTGGAATCAGAACTGGATGTTGGGGTCACTTTCTTTTATTGTACAATTCGATGACATTAAACTGCCCTAAAAATCCAGACCATTTGTCTAAAAAGTAAATGTTGTTGGGTTTTTGGTTTTTGTTACCAGCAGTCATGCTGGTAGACATAACTGTATTAACAAAAAAATTGTCCCGTTCCTCGAATACTGTATTGAGAAAAATGAAAAATTCATCTTGGAAACCATGTATTTTATTGTTTTATTTTCAGTCACTAATAAAACTGTGAATGTCAAAGAGGAGTTTTGCTGAACTCTGATTAGCAAAAATGTGATTTTTACCATGCCTGTTCAGTTTTTTCTATTAAGTTAATCCAAAGGCTTCTTGAATGAATTTAAGCAAAGTATACCTTATTATAAATATTCACAATTAAAAATGTCTTTTTGCTTTCCTTTTGATGGACTACTATTATGTAAATATGAGAGTAAAACTGATTTCAGGCATTTTGGAATATTCCAGTGACACACTGCATTTTACAAGTACTGAAATATTTGTATACGGTAGGAAAAAATGTGCTTAAAACTCAGAGAATTATTTTAAGTGTTCTTTTTTCTGAAGGGGAAAAAAATAAATGGAAGCAGCATGGTGGTAATTCCCTCATTGTGACTTACCCTTGGCAACACCTTGCGGCAACTGTGTTCTCCAAAACGAAGGGTGCTTAATTCTTCACTTTCTTCTGTATTCTGCAGGTCCCATAACAACAAACTGCAGTCTACAGCTTCTTAGAGTTCAGCGTGTTAACCTAACACACGAGCAAGAATCTGGTTGTCTGAAAATTTTTAATTAAGAAGCCAGATGTTTTTAGTCAGGTTATCCTGACGAGACTTGATGTAAACTGCGTTTTTATTGGTCACAACAGTCAAATTATATTCTTGGCTTATTTTGTCCAAAGGACAAAGAAATAAAAATCAGCAGCACCACTTTCTTGTCAAGATCAAATTGTTGTACTATTGTGGCAGAAGCAGGAAAACTTTGTTTTGTTGAAGGAGAGAGAGAAAGAGAGCAAGAAAAAAAGATACAGTAAATGGGGTCGCGTTTAACTCCATGGAAATGCCACGTCTGTTCTTCAGTGAAGAAGCTGGTTTAAAGTCCACACAGAAAACTTTGACTGTATTTATTTATTGTTGCAAAAAAGACGCTTTTTTATTGCTGCCCTCATTTGTCAGCTAATTATTTTTTCTTATAAAATCCAGCCCCGGTTACATGTAATCCATTCTGTATCTTAACATGATTCCTGTAGGTAAGAGTACAAGAAGACCTCTAGATGTCTTTTCTTTCTATGAAAGGAGCTGCTATGTACACATGTGCACACACACAGAACTGGGAATCAACAATGAGTTTATCATTCATGGTAGATAAAAACAATTAAGCTTGCATAAAAGTTGGGCTAAGTGGTCATGGACTACAGACTCTGTTGCCTTGAATATAACAGTACAATTTGTCATTTACTCTGCACCAGACTGAAATGAGTAAAATCTATTTGAAGGTATCTTGTTTGTAAACATTTGTCAGATTCTAATTTTTTTCTTTTGTATTAAAATTCAAAATATGGATGTATATGAAACAAAATAAATGGAGATAATTGTTCTCCCCACAGATGTAGGTGTCTTTGCGTGTGCGCTAATATGTTTGTAACACTTTGGGGATCTGTTCAGATATTTCAAGTATTGGGGGAGGGAAGTGGCCAGGGAGATCTACTTTATTTTGCTCCAAAGGTAGCGTTTGCCACGTGTCATTCTTAAGCAGCTGTTGTCCCTTTATAAAATTTCTACCGTGGTGCCAGAAGTACTGTAACAGATAAGATGGTAGGAAGTCTTTTGTGAAATGTCACTGCCCACCGCTGAATTGAGCGATATTTCGCCAAGCACCCTAGGAATGTAAAGTACCAAGCGTAATTACATCTGTGAAAGGCGTTCTGGACTGCTCCATTGTTTCCTGTATGAGGAGTGCCACTATGAGGGATCAGTTGGAGTCTCAAGAAGATGCAGATTGCAGATGGCGTTGCCGTTTCTTTCCGATCTGTCACTTTCACATTGCGTGTACAGATGACTTGCTGACATTACCTGTCTGTAGTTCATCAGCCGCGGCTTGCATGCGGCTCTTCAACCATTTGACTAGCTTTTGCACTAATTCACAGTTAACTTCTGTTGTACAGTGATCTGGGATTTACCTGATTTATGGATAAGCTCCTTTTGGGTTTAACCTCACACCTTGCTATGCAAGAACCTCTTCTGTTATTTTTCTTAAAAAGATGTTGCTACTGACCACACTTTCTTACACTTACAGGCTCAGGTGTACAGGTTCTTCTGGGATAATTTTATCTAATAAAAACCCGTGGTTTTTTGTACATACAAATGTTGTCATTTAGCCTATATGTGAAAATTAAAAATAATTGTTCAATGTGAAGAAAATAATCCATTTATGCTTCTTAAAAGTTAAAGAAGAGTAGTTGCATTTAGGTTATGTTGTCCTTTTGACGTTTAAAAAAATGCTGCATATTGTACGCATTGTGTTTTTAATGCAAAAAGGAAACATCTCAACTTTTAACAGCGTTTGAACATACCCTGCATCTCATCGAAACTTCACAGTATTTCTGTACTATTTATTCATATATAAATATATATATATGACCTCATTTAAAACTTTCCTACCTGTAGGCAATAGATTGCTGTTTTTAACAAATTGTGGCAAACTGAAGAGTACTTTTTTGTACCTTATAGGACACATCATCCTAGACAAATAAAGTAATGTGTTTGACATTGATTTGGTGGTGTTTCTAATGAAACAATTGATAATGTTACCGTGTGTAGGTCTTGGCTTTGCCAGATTATATATAATTGCCAGTGAATCAGGTTGATGAGGGAAATAATCCATACGTGCAATTTAATCTTGCTGAGAGCCTTTTTTAGTGTTTTCAATTGTCGTTGAGTAGGTTGAGGTTCTCTCGCTTTACTTGTGGTGATCTTTTATAGTTAAACGGTGTTACTCAAAATACACCACTCGTAATTAATACCCACCTTCCTTAAAAGCATGGTAAGTTCCTAAGATTTGTGAACTCCGTTCAGTCCTCCTCCTCTTTGTATTTTTATAAATCACTGCAGTGTGTGTTTCAAAATGGTCCTATGTTGTAGCACGGATTTTGATAATGTGAGCTCTACCCGCCTGATTTTTCTTTTTGTCTCCTCAAAGAAATTTGAAGCAATTGTCCTTGCTCTAGATTTAGTTCATGCAGAAGTTAACAGGGATTTAAAGTAGAATAAAAAGTTGGGCTTACCCAAAAGCCTTGGGTAAACCCCTGGAAAGACAG